>NC_054373.1:18424060-18736560 GCF_017654675.1 Xenopus laevis
TGTTGCTCTCTTCACGAGCCATTGCGCGTCTTTAGGCATGTCCACCGCTTCTGGGTTGTGGCATGGAACAAAAATTCTAATATTTAAAGCGCCAGTGTACTTTGTGTCATTGCCCAACATAGGTCTGTTCTGTTCTTGGGTGCTATTTCTAGTTTGTTATTCCATGTTTGACCTTGCCAGATCCTGATTCTTGTCCTGATTGCTGCCTGTCCTGACTCTTGCCTGTTTTCTGACCATTCTCCCGGATACTGATTTGTACCCGCAACCTTTGTATTACAACCTGGCCTGTGACCTTGATTTTGCTCCTGTCTCTTGATTGTTTACTGCACATTATCCAGCTTGGTATTGACATGGCCTGCCCTTGACTACGCTTCTAGTCTCCATTCCAGTAGTACTTACGGTTCCCTTGGTTGACCAGAACTCTCTCCCTTGCGCATTAAGACCTGGTGGCATCTGAGTAGTGGAGGGCTCCATCTGAAGCCAAAGGTGGCTGAAACAGGCAGAAGAGCATGCTTAGTCTGGAACCCTGGAGTTAGTTCTGAGTTTGGGATATCTAGGGGCCGATTCACTAACTTCGAGTGAAGGATTCGAAGGTAAAAAACGTTGAATTTCAAAGGTTTTTTTAGGCTACTTTGACCATCGACTACGACTACGACTTTGAATCGAAGGATTCGAACTAAAAATTGTTCGACTATTCGACCATTCGATAGTCGAAGTACTGTCTCTTTAAAAAAAAATTCAACCCCCTAGTTCGCCATCTAAAAGCTACCGAAGTCAATGTTAGCCTATGGGGAAGGTCCCCATAGGCTTGGCTAACTTTTTTTGATCGAAGGATATTCCTTCGATCGTTGGATTAAAATCCTTCGAATCGTTTGATTCAAAGGATTTTATCCTTCGAACGAAGGAATTATCCTTCGATCGTTCGATCGAACTATCTGAGCTAAATCCTTCGACTTCGATATTCGAAGTCGAAGGATTTTAATTCCTAGTCGAATATCGAGGGTTAATTAACCCTCAATATTCGACCCTTAGTGAATCGGCCCCCTAATGTCTGCCACTAGGGTTGCCACCCGGCCGGTATTTTACAGGCCTAGACGCCCCCTTTTGTCCCCCCCCACTGGCCGGTAAACTTTCTTTTTTCTTAGACTTCAATAAAGTTATAAAGGGTAGCTTTTCTCATCCTATTGAATCTAGCCAATTATGTGGAGTGCTTGGGACCTGGGGTTTTCCAGATATGGGATGGTCTGCTAAAATAGATTTAAATAGTGATGGGTGAATTTGCGCCGTTTCGCTTCGCCGAAAAATTTGCGAATTTCGCGCGAAATTCGCGAAACGGTGAAAAATTTGCAAAATCGCGCCGGGGTCAGTTTTTTCGTGAAAATTTTTTTTGACGCCGGCGAATTTTTGCCGCGAATTTTCGCGGGCGTTTCGCGAATTTATTCGCTGGCGGCGAATCGCACAAATTCGCCGCAAATTCACGCTTGGCGAATAAATTCGCCCATCACTAGATTTAAACATTAGATAAAACCAATGCCTTTTTTTGCCGTTATGCAGCTTAGTCACCATCAAGCACAAGGTACTGTTTTATTATTACAATTAAAATAATTATTTTTAAAAAGTGGAAATATTAACTTAAAATGGTCTGTATTGGATATGGCCTTCTCATAATTTGGACCTTATTAGATAACAGGTTTCCTGATGGGGATCTCATATCTGTTACATATAAATTAAAGCCTAACTAGATCTTTAACCACAATTCGCAGATTGTCTCTAAGATTATTAACATTCATACAGAATAGAACAATGTCAATGTTCCAACTAAATGGGGGCTTAATATCTTTTTTGCATTCAACCCTTATTTATAAACATATGTAAAATTGCAAAAGTGCAGGAACATATAACAATCAATCATCAATCTTGAACAGATAAATACTGGTGCGTGACACACAGCCGGGCCCCGCCCCCCTCCGAACGTTTTTTTTGGCTGCATTTGGCCGCATTTGTCAGTGGCGCTCGGTCTACCGGGGGCCCTGAGGGGGTGCGGGCCCTGGCCTACTCGCACCCCCTGCTCGCCCGGTAGTTCCGCCACTGCAAATTCCCTATATTTTAGTGTCATGGGAGGGATACCCGAAACTACTGTTTGAAAACATCTGCAAGGAGTCCAGTTGCTCATCCCTGCATGTACATTAATGTCAGGTTCTTCATAGACTACAGCAAGAAGAAATAAAGAAAAGAGAAGTTAAAAAAATACCAATGAGAACTTATGAACTTTATGACAAAACTGAAGTGGATTAAATAGAGGCATGAAAAGCAGCTTGACTGAGGAAAGATCATCATAACCCAATTAGAGTTAATAAATAAAGAATACAAACAAGTTCAATTGCCAAATATTAGCAGACGCATCCACAGCAATTTAACCTTTCCCTTATGAGATGACCAGTGATTTATGGCTCTTTGTCTGCTTTTATGCTGATCCTATGCTTGCCATCTGACATTTTGTTATTTTACGGAAGACCGTAATGATTTCCCACAGAGAAAATTTAATTGTTACAGATTACCTCTCATAAAAAAAAGTTTGTAGAGCTTAAAAAGAACAAAATATTTATGTAGCTGTTGAGCATTTTCATTATCTAATTGAGAATTACTGACATGAGTGTCTATATTGAGTGGCCTCAAGCAGGACCCTGGGGTGGATTTTTATTTCTTGTAAGAGTATAAGTGGATCTTTGGAACAGAGGTGACTCCACCCCTTGCTTTTATTTCTGCCTGAATAATAAAAAAAACTTCACACTCCCATCACTGTATTGTCTTTCTGATTCTAAACTACAAAGCACAAATGTACAGAAAAACCTGTAAAATATGTAAATAGTGTATAATAATGTTAATTCTCTATTTGACTGCCCATGTTCAGTTTACACATGTGACTTCCAGAGAGATGTAACATATTCGAATACGTGAGACATTATTTTCAAGACTCCATCCAGCACTAACCTTGAACTTTAATCCCAATGAAATGGCTGCAGGTTAAAGGGCGGCTATTACCAGCATTGAAGTACATATATGTAAAATGTTGTTTTGCCATGGACCAAAGTCACAAGATTGTAAGCTTAGTCCTTCCATATTTGTGATTAGTGATAGGTGAATTTATTCGGCAGGCGCGAATTTGTGGTGAATTTACGTGTTTCGCCGCAGCTAATAAATTCACGCAATTGGCGTGAAAATTTGCCGGTAAAAATCAAAAAAACTTTTGACACTGACGACAATTCAGACGCCGGTGACAATTCCATTCTTTCTGCGAAGCGAAACTGTAGAAATTCTCCCATCACAATAGGTTTTTTTTCATTATGATACCAAGGGCCAAAGGACCTCTACCACAGAGAAGTGCCCAAGCTCTAACATTCTTTAGACAGGAAAATTTGTGATAGGCAGCTTCTGTAAAGCTCTCCTTGG
This sequence comes from Xenopus laevis, assembly GCF_017654675.1. Lineage (NCBI taxonomy): Eukaryota > Metazoa > Chordata > Amphibia > Anura > Pipidae > Xenopus > Xenopus laevis. Next base: position 18,427,511 of record NC_054373.1, read on the forward strand.
TTGTGAGAGATAGGAGTAGGCCAGCTGACTGAGCAACTGTGGCTCCACTCAGGAGGAAAGAATGCCTTTGAGCCTCACATCACTTGAGGCACCATTTTTGTGCGCTAACATGGAGGACGAGAAGAGTGGAAGTTACTTTGACTCACAGATGGACTTTATCTTTTGACCAAGAGATGGTATAAACCTTAACGAGTGTCTATAAATTTAAATAAACACGTGTATTACTTGTTTTTAGATATTCATTTAAGTGTTTTTACACTACTGGGCCTGCACTTGCTCTTCTTAACTCACCTTAAGAGGTGTATGGCTTTTTCAACACTCTTATTCTCCTTTTCAGACGTTTAAGACCTGTGTGGATCTTCATTTTTAGGGCTAATTTGGCCTTATATAAAAGTTATACGACCCCACATGGTACCCTGTCTGTTAGAGAGTTCAGATTTGGTGACAGTATGGTAATTAAAAAGAAATAGCAGAAAGGTTTTAGAAAGAAGGAGGGAGTTGGTGTGAGTAGGGATGGTGATTTGTGTATGGAGAGAATCTACTGTTCTCAACTGGATGAGACCACGGGGCAGATTTACTAAAGGGCGAAGTGGGCTTCACTAGAAAAAATTCATCAGAAATCTCATCCGCAGGGACATTGGCAATTTACTAACAGGCGACGAGGACAATCCGTTAGCGAGAGACCGTTGCTTGTGCAGTTTCGCATCCTATCAACAGGTGAATTTTCACTCAGGTTAACGTCATCGTTACTCTGCAAATTCACTAAAGTGTGAATTTTACAGAACGTTACCTCTTTCACCAGAGTTTCCTTCACCACCTTAGACCTGGCGAACTGATAAGATGACACTACATCCTCCTCAATCTTATGTCAGTGACATCATATCCTGTATGCCAGAATGTCGTAAAAGTTCTAAAAAACGCTGCGGGATTGCCTTCAAAAGTCCTAACTATTAAAGATTTTTTTCCCCCAACCATTTAAGGGGCATGCCACATTTGCTTTAGGGTGGGCTCATGTCTAGGGCATTAGAGGATCTCTTTTGTCATTATTTTGCTTCCTTGGACATTTGTAATAATAAGTGACCACTTCAAGCATTTGCACCAACTTCTTTAATAAATATGTCCATACATCCTAAATGTACCCACCCTATTCAAACTGACCTAAGCATAAAGTACTAACGAAGTGTTGTTAGACAGTAATGAACGCTAGTGAAAGTTCTCTATGAAATGCTCACACTGACTAATTAACGCTTGCGAAACTTCACCATTGTTCGGCTACAGAGACTCAACTTCACATTTTATTGAATTAGCATAGTGTTAGCAAATTTGCACCTGGCGAATTCGCCCTTAGGGAATTTGCCCCCATATCTCTTCTAGGGTTTAAAATGCAAGGGAATTATCTACCACTGAAGTTAAACTGTAGAAGCTGCTCTGAAAAGTAATGAAAATGTATCATAATATGATTAAGTTGCTTTAGACTACTATTAAATATTGAAAGTCCATTAGCCTTTCCTACATAAACCGAAACTCACAGTCTATTATAGTTTGTCCAATCCTTTTTTCCTGCAGAGCATTTTGTTCCTGGTTTCAGTTCTGTCCTTTTTTCTCTGATCCTGTGACTTTTTTATAATCCTGGCCATTTCCACACTGGTGGCATCTTAAATCAGTACAGCCACCTTAGGGCAGTGGATTTACCATTAAATGCATTTTGTGCAAAATAGAAATCACCGGCGGGGTGGCTCTCGGATCACTTCAGCTTTCCAAAGTCGCCCAAAGTTGCCTCACGAGGAAACTTTGGGCGATTTAGGAAAGCCGAAGCGATCCAGTTGGCGATTTACATTCTAGCTGTGGGAAGGCATTTAGGGGAGATTAGTCGCCAAAAGAAGAGGCGATTTGTCGACCAATGGGAATGGTCAATAACGGTCAAGATAATTACTCTGACAAAATAGCAATTAAATCTCCTCTAAGCAGTTGCCATAAATAATGATAGAATGCTGGTATGGCTTTACCATTAAATACATTTTATGCAAAATAGAAATATGGCATGCATGAAAAAGTACTTTTTCTTTCATACAGTGTCTTGCAAACGAAGTGTCATCCTTTTAGATGATAAATTGAAAAATCGAACACAACTGACCCTACTGATGGCCCTAGATAGCCCTAGATTCTCATTTCTGGGCTCGATTATCTTGGAACTTATAGCAGCAGAGATTAAAATTTCATAGCAGATATTTTCACTGTTTGCTCAGCCTCTAAAATTGCTTCTGCAGTGATTGTATCACTGGTACAACTCGTAGTTCATTTTCTTCTAAACAGCTACAAGCCCATAGGTTAGAATGGCAAAATCTCACAACCCAAGCAGACCTGCAACACTAAAGCATTAGATTTCCCTCTTCAGTGTTTTTTTTTTCCATTTCCACTGCATCATTTTATTTCCAGAGAACATAATTATGAATGAGTATTATAAAGCTGATGCTGAATCCATTCACTGGACGTAAAAAGAGAAAAAGTAAACAACCAAGGATATTGCAAAGAATGATGTACGAATGATAAGCAGATCTGGCTACATAATGAAGGAACGTATATGGGTGCCACAATTCAAATCTTCTGCAGCTTCACAGGAGTTATGTCAAATCTGCTGCGGTTGTTATGGGAACTAAGATGCAGAGAATCGCAACAGATGAACATTTCCAGCCTGCAGAATATTAACCTGGTATGCGCCACAACCCTACTGGGCATACACAGCGGGGAATTCTTAGTGAGAACACTTTGCCCCAGATTAAAAGGCAGGTCAGCCAATTCTGAGTTTTAAATTCTAATTAACTCCAGAGCTTCTTCTGCTTTCCTCAAGGGGAAATTGACTGTATAATAATGTGAAGCCAATGCATTCTCTATTTGACTGCCCATGTTCAGCTTACGCGTGGAGTTTGTGACTTCTAGATGTGAAGGTCAAATAGGCTCCATTTACCGCACTACATAGAGATGTAACACATATTTGTATACATGAGACATCATTTTCAAGACTCCATCCAGCACTAACCTTGCACTTCAATCCCAATAAAATGGCTGCAGGTTAAAGTGCGGCTATTACCAGTAAGTACATATATGTAAAAGTTGTTTTGCCATGGACCAAAGTGACAAGATTATCAGCGTAATCATTTCATAGTTGTGACGTGTGCAGTAGCTTTTTTTTCATTAGCTAGATTAGATTGTGTAGTTGTTCTAAATGGAAGCTGCTATTAGGAAAAAGGCAAAGAGAGAGAGAGAGAGAGAGAGTGATGCAGACAGCATCTGTGTTTATAAAATCCTGAAGACTCCTAAATAGAAGAGACACTAAAGAGAGTAGGAAGGAGTTCTATTACCAGAGGAGTGTGAAACAGCAACGGGTGAAGAGAGATATGGGGCAAAGTATTTAAACAATTAAGCATGTGCATGAACACAAAGCAAGTCTACACACATTACTTATATCCTACAGGGTTCTATCCAGACATTACTAAAGGGTTTAAGTTGCAAACTATCAACCTTTAGAATCCAGGCATACAGCTCAATCAAATGGTTTCATTTGCAGTTTTCGAAAATACACTTTTAGACAAACATCACCTTGGTGTTCCTGACTTCATCTTCAACTCTAGTCTATCATACTCTGCTTTCTTTATCCCTAACTAGCAGGGTACAAGTTAGGGAGCCATTTCCTCTGGCTTCTCTGTGTGGCAAAAGCTGCCCACTGTAAATTTACTGTTTACCGCTACAATGTGCTATAAGCCTTTTAATCTCCTCACCCTGGGTACAAGTCTAGTTGTCCTATTTTCCTTCAGCTTGATGTTCTTCCTGCTGCTTCCCAAACTGGCCCACTTCTGCCTGTTTGCCTTCTTTTTTATCAGTCTCCCCAGACCTCAGGTCCACTTTCCAAAACATTTCTTCTCCTCTATTCCTTCTTGAAGTCAAACCTTGTGATGACATCCCTTAGTTTATGGTAAAAAAATATTGTTATTCCCCGACCATTAGAGTTGCCTCAGATTTTGCCTTCTACTAGCAGCTATGTCTGGTGTTTAAAAGTAACAGTGATAGACCAATGGGACAAATACGGCTAAAATAGTATATGATTTGGATTCGTAAAGATTTTTTTGTAAATGAGAGTACACTTAATTACTGCTATCATATTTAATATACAACACATATACACATATATTCAAGTGTGCTTTCATTGTAAACTAATCTACACCCCACTGCCAATTCAGACCTAAGAGGCGGATTTATCAAGGGTCAAATTTCGAAGTAATGAGAGTTTTTTTGAACTTCCATAACTTCGAAATTCAAATAAAAAAGACCAATCGAAATTTATTAAAAAAATTAAAGTTTTTAACTTTGGGTGAATAGGCTGTATTCGAATAGTTTGAAGTTTGAATCAAAGTAATTGCCCCACAAAACTACGAATGACTCCAAATAGGTTCTAGGAGGTTGCCCATAGGCTAAAACAGCAATTCGCCAGGTTTTAGATGGTGAATGGTCAAAGACAGTACATGATCAATTTCGATATTCGAATAATTTTTTTCAAATTCGAATCAAATTTTGGCCTATTCGATAGTCAAAGTACACAAAAATACAGTAGCTCTTATTTCAATTTATTTTTGCACCGAATTTTCACTTCGACCTTTGATAAATCTGCTCTTAAGTGTCTGGACATTTTAATATATTTTTTCTAACAGAATGCTTTTTATGAAATTTTAACAATACAGCAATAAAGGGAAAAGAGAAGGAAGGAAAGAAGACTGAATAAGGAAGTAAGATAGTTGTGTAGTTGTTTATATTATGAAACTTGTGTGGGCATTCTCTCACTAAATAGGACAATCTGTACAATCTTAGAATACTAATAGTATCCACCAGTATTTATAATAGTATTCACTTTGTAGGGGTGGTGGTGATTGGCCAATCGAGCTCAAAGCTATTGACTTCTTGCCATAGAATCAGATCAATATATTTTGTTTTGGGCCTTGTGTTCATTTGGGATTGGGGTGTTCTGCATTCAAGACAAAGCAATAATAAGTGAAAAACTAAGAGTCCCATGTAAATTTACTCCAGGGTCTCATGTCTCCTCCACGAATAAAGCCTTCAGCCACCACAATACCCATCTATCCAGCAATATCCAGCAACTCTTTTATGTAGTACTGTGCTGTAGCTTTGTCATATTGCAGTATTTCCCTTTGTTTCAAGATATCTCAGTCAGGTTCAGGTACCAACTACAGTTATGCTACTGCTGCTGCATTTCTTGCAGGTATTGTCCTGTCAAAATGTTGCTCCTATTAGCATTTACTATTCAGATACTAGTTATATTTACATCTTGTGGTATAAACTATTTCATTACACTCAGAACTTTTTATTTTTTATTTTAAATGGCATCTTTAGCAATAGTCAGGTGTTTCCCAGCTGAAAATAGGAAAAGCTTTTCTTTTCCTGCATTTTCATATGATTGCCAGCTTGACCTACTCTATGGGGCCAATTCATTAAGTTCGAGTGAAGGAATAGAAGAAAAAAAACTTCAAATTTCGAAGTGTTTTTTTTGGCTACTTCGACCATCGAATGGGCTACTTCGACCTTCGACTATGACTTGACTTTGAATCGAAGGATTCAAACTAAAAATCGCTCAACTATTCGACCATTCGATAGTCGAAGTACTGTCTCTTTAAGAAAAAAATTCGACCCCCTAGTTCGCCACCTAAAAGCTACCAAACCCAATGTTAACCTATGGGGAAGGTCCCCATAGGCTTGGCTAAATTAGGATAATCCTTCGATCGTTGGATTAAAATCCTTCGAATCGTTCGAATCGAAGGATTTAATCGTTCGATCAAACGATTATTCCTTCGATCGTTCGATCGAAGTATTTGCGCAAAATCCTTCGACTTCGAATATCGAAGTCAAAGGATTTTGCACAAATACTTCGATGTCGAAGGATTTTCATTCCCAGTCGAATATCGAGGGTTAATTAACCCTCGATATTCAACCCTATGTATTCGGCATACACTAAAACCAAAATCACTAAAGGCCTTCTATTCATATAGTGGGAGTTATTGAACAATATACAGTAAATGTCCACACTTTTTTCTTAGGTAAAAAAAAAGCTTCCAGAAAAGTAGAACTGTTCAGCAGTTGCTAGGCAATGGCAATGGTTTTTGACTCTTAGGATATGGAAAGTTTGTTACAGTACATCATCTCGAAATGCTATTGTGAGATCATTGTAACAGCAGCTTGTGTTCTCTATCTTCATTATACAAAACTCTGAATAGCCAAGGGCTTGAAATAATAAAGCATAATAGAACACATTTAACTAAAGTATTAAAATATCAGCATTTACTGAGATGCACAAACACAAGTGCTATGGGGACACCAACCAACTGCAGCCAGCCTCTAAATCATGCCATGGAGTGTTCCTAGGCTTGAGAAATCTAATGTGGAGTTTTTCAGTTTTTGAGTCAGAAAAGGGATTTAGATGGCAATGTGCAACAGGAGTACAAAAAGTAGAGGCAACATCCACAGACATGGAGCAAATATCCAACCAGAATTTAACTGGATCTTTTATCATCTCCATGAGCCTCCAGCCCCAGCCATAACCCCCTCCCCCTACCATGTACCTACTTGTCAGGAAGCACACTCATTAAGGGGAGAATATCTGAGCAAGCAGGGCCCACTGCGGTGGCGTAACTAGTGATCGGAGGGTCTGGGTGCAGAATGTGCACCCATGCCCTCCTGCCCTCTACCCGCAGATTCACAAGAAATTGCCCCCTGCCCTGCTGCCCATGGTAAAACTTATTTTATTTATTATTATAAAACTTATTGCAGCTCTAGTGGACCCCAAGGGGGTGTGGGCCTGGGTGTGATCCCACTCATGGTAGTTATGCCACTGGCCAACCGGGTTTTTCCCGGTGTCCCGCCAGCCCAGTCCAATCCTTTTTTGCAAATGTGTTAATTGGTCAGGGCATGTTTGACTGCTTTGAGCATTCCTTGTAATGCGTATTATGCAACGTCTCCACAACTCCTTAATCCACTAAAATGAACACGCATAGCATTACAATGGAAGCAAAGCAAGCTAATGGAGGATTAACCAATTTTTTAACCAAGCATTAAAAGTACCACTTTCAAATGTGGTGCATGACCCTGCAGACATAATTCTGAGAGCACGATGCGTTTTTACTTTTGTGTAAATTGCAAGTTTTACCTGCAAGTTGCAATAGACACAAGTTTCACACGATTTATGTTACAATGGCATCTTTATTATGAAACCTTTATAACCTGTAGGCTGTTACAACATTGCTTCATCCTCTTGTCGATTGGACTTATTTATGCCAAACATGCTTATGCATTTGTTTTGGCAAATAAGAAGTCCAATCATCCTTAGTCCTGAAGTACAGTTGTAGCTGGCCTCCTCTGCTTCTGCCTTTTGCATTCACCTCTGGCATTATCTAACTTGTTTTTGTACTATAGCCATGGCATTTCTAACTACATGGATACTAAGATTTCACTTAGCAGCCCCCCTGAGTGTTACATTGAAACAGGAAATATATTAAAATGTACTTTCAACTTCCTTATAAACATTCCACTATCAACACGGGTTAAAAAAATTAGGTTGCTGCTCCATTCCCAGGGAAGAATGATCCTTGCCTGCTTTTGATTCCATCTTTAAATCCAGTGATTTCTCTGCCAGGTGCTGGAAGATTATTACATAGTTTGAAACATAAATCTACTATATAGAAGTAGCTGTTTCAAGGTTAATAACATCAGTATGGACATTATGTTGATTCTTGGTGTCTAGTCTATTATAGATGGCAGTGCTTAGTTTAACAAACATACATATAAGACCATAACCCTGGTAGAAAAAAAACTATTCGCTCCAACTCTTCCATATTATCTACTTATATTGTTATACTAAACCTTTGCTCCCACGGATTATACTAAAAACACAGGTAACTTTATCACAGCAAATAAATCACTGCAGTAAAATGTTCTAAATGTGATCACCTTCTCTGTATAAGCTAGAAATAAAAGTATGTTTCTGCTTTAATCACTATATATATATATATATATATATATATATATATATATATATATATATAGTATCGTTAAACAGGCTGAGAAATACTGGAAAACTCAAATGGAAAGATTGCTATAAAACATGTAACATAATTTGCCGCATGACAATTAATATAACAAAGAACTGATTATTATGATTGTTTGGTTAAAACATATCTTGGGTTATAGCATCATTGGCTTTATAGATAGTATCAGAACACAGGCATAAATCTAATGGGACTTCAGATTGCAATCAGTATAGCAACAGGCAACAAGTTACCTATATATCAGCATATATAAATGCACAGGGCATTTATCATACAACACATAACAGAAAATCAATCACTATCTGGCTAAAGGATATATTGCAAAGAGCGGTAACAAATGGAATATTTTCTAATTAGACCACTGTATTACTAACATACCCTATGGGACTCTTCATGTCCCTGTGCTTTTTAAATTATTCATGCATTTCTTTGAGATTGGCATTGTAAGTACAATGTATATTTTTGCAGATGATACTAAATTGTTCAAAACTACAAGTTCCATGCAGGAAGCTGCTACTTTTCATGGAGATTTGTCTAAACTGAAAAACTGGCAGACACTTGGTAAAGAAGTTCCAATGTTGATAAATGTAAGGTAGAAATAAAATACTAGGCGAACATTCAGTGGTTGTGTGCTGGGGGTCTCCAGGAAGGAATTGGGGATATCTGTGTAACTCAAGGCAGCATCAGCCAGTGTCTTCTAAAGCAAAATGTTGTTTTGCATGAAAAAGAACAAAAACATAATTTTGTCTCTTTGTGGATCTTTGGTAAGGCCTCACCTTGAGTGAACAGTTCAGTTCGGGCCCCAGTACATAAGACAGATATTAATGAGCAGGAGAGAGTGCAAAGACTTGCAACTAGACTGGTAAGGGGAATTGATGAATTGAACTATTAAGTAAGACTATTAAAGCTGGCTTTGTTTCTCTGGAGAAAGGGAGCTTAAAGGGACATTTTACAAGTAGATAAGAGGACATTATAGACAGATAGTATGGATATAAAAGAACAGAGGCAACCCATTTAGACTGGAAGAACATGATATCCACTTAAAGCAACACAAATGGTTCTTCACGGTAAAGGCAAAGTGGCTGTGGAATATCCCGCCAGGTGTTGTTGTGATGTCAAACTCCAGTAATGTCTTTATAAGTGGCTTGGATGACAATAGTGTAATTTCAAGGGTTATACTAATCTCAAAATGTACAGTTTGATTTATATATGTATGTGTACAGTATATGTCTGTAGAGATTTACAGTATAGGCACTAAGGATAATTTGGAAGGGATTAACTTGATCGACTAGTCTTTTTCAAAATCTTTTTGTCTGAGGAGTTTGCCATTGTAACCAGAGAGCACGTACTCCTGAAGAGGTAAGATAGTCTTTGTACCACTAAAAATGCCCACCACCAGTACTAAGGCACCTGTTTCAGGAGACAGGTCTCAGCGTGGGAAGCAATTATGGGACACACACATGGGCATAATGATTCATTCTCACAGCTTGCTCGTTATGCTCATGCATGTTATGTAAGCCTAGGAGTGTGTCAACATGCATGCGCACAATGAGCAAGCCAGGAGACTCTATTAGGCTGCTCCTCTTGTGATAGGTGCAATTTAACTACTGAAGGAATTTACTCAAATGGCAGAAGTTGTAATATTTTTTTCCAAAGTAAAAAGCCAACAACACACAGGGTAACATGCAGCAGGTGTTTCCCTGTGTTTTGTTTATAGCAAGGTTATTTTTCACAAAATAATGTTCAGTTGTGCATAACACAGACAACAAATTAAATTAAGTTAATTAAAAATAGCTGCACTCACTTAATGAAGAAAAAGCCTGGGTGCACACTGCAGAAAAGTCATATAGAATATCATGTAAAGCAAGACACTCGCAGGTATTAAAATATGATGAAAGAAAAGAGACACAGTTTATTTGGAATAACAAATGAACTTTTTCTCTTTTTCACCATATTTTGTATGACCTGTGAGTACCTTGCTTTACATGATATTATATATATATATATATATATATAATATATATATATATATATATATATATATATATATATATATATATATATATATATATATATATATATATATATATATATATATATATATATATATATATATATATATATATATATATGGGAAAGTTATGCTCACCACTAATTTTTAAACTATTAAGTAGGGGTGCAATGAGGCTGTGATCACAAAATGAATATAGGCAAATACAAGAGTCCTACTCAACCCATTATCAATATATTTAAGACATTGAAACATTTTGCTACTGAAAAATGCCTTACCCTTTAAACAAAACAGAGATTGTTTGTCCATATGTGCAATATATTTAAAGGGATACTGTCATGGGAAAAAACATTTTTTTCAAAATGAATCGGTTAATAGTGCTGCTCCAGCAGAATTCCGCACTGAAATCCATTTCTCAAAAGAGCAAACAGATTTTTTTATATTCAATTTTGAAATCTGACATGGGACTAGACATTTTGTCAATTTCCCAGCTGCCCCTGGTCATGTGACTTGTGCCTGCACTTTAGGAGAGAAATGCTTTCTGGCAGGCTGCTGTTTTTCCTTCTCAATGTAACTGAATGTGTCTCAGTGAGACATGGGTTTTTACTATTGAGTGTTGTTCTTAGATCTACCAGGCAAGTGTTATCTTGTGTTAGGGAGCTGTTATCTGGTTACCTTCTCATTGTTCTTTTGTTTGGCTGCTGGGGGGGAAAGGGAGGGGGGTGATATCACTCCAACTTGCAGTACAGTAGTAAAGAGTGATTGAAGTTTATCACAGCACAAGTCACATGACTTGGGGCAGCTGGGAAATTGACAATATGTCTAGCCATTTTTTCCCATGACAGTATCCCTTTAAGCTGGCCAACTACATGAAAGTCATCCCTGGTCTGGCCAGTCCTACACTCAACTTTCATCTAATTCATTAAGAATATTTTTGCTTCATTATACATTTTGCACAGAGACTACTTTTTACCTGCAACTTACTTGCTGCTTTCAAGGTTAAAACACCCAATCACGTTTGCCCTTGTTATTCTGCAATTCTCATATGTCTTATACATATGTGTAGTGTGTAATAAGGAACAGTCAAAGTAATAAAAAAACTCAACCTGTTGAAGACCTGAACATTGCTGAATCTATATATCTAGCATGGAACAAATCTCTACTTTTCTAATGGTACATCGATATGATTATGTTTGAGGCCACAGAGGAAATGTATAGAAATTTTATTTGAGAGGATTTTTTTCTCTATATTTGTCTGAAGGAAATCTTTATTATGCAGCTAGTTTTCAAACTGCAACATTAAGTTCACATTTTATAGGATCCCTGGGTTGAAAAACCACAGGGAAATTAACGCTTGCCAACTTTCCTGGTAATGTGTCATATCAGATATGCACAGCATCAAATTGGCAACAGAAGGGCTGAGAGAACATCATTAGCACAAGGCAAATGTTTCACAGTGATGCTCAGGATAACACAAAGACACACCACATTAGAACCTTAAGGAAACAACATGAATAACGTTAACTTGTTTTTGCACCTGAAGTGGAGGAATTGCACTTGCCATTGCTTTCTGTTTCATTATTCAATTGCTTCCATTCCATGGTCTCCTGCGTCTCTCCTTTCCACATTGCAATCAGGCCCTTCGCACTTTAAACATCAATTCTTATTTTCTTTTTGTGTCTCGTTGTTCTCTTGAATGGCACCGCAATCTTTCAGTTGTCAAAGTTGTTTCTTCTGTCAAGGAAACTAAAAGGCTGGTCATCAATAAGCAACATCTACTTTTTTTTGATGAACGAAGAATATAAATGGAATAGAGTAGAAGCTAATATGCGAAAGCCAAGGATTGAGGAGAGCAATAAAGAGAACTATAACAGAGTCAAGCTGCATTGCAACCAAATAAACAATATTTAGTAAACAACCTGGATTTCCCAAGATGTTGTTAGACTATGGGAAGTGTTCATCAAAAGAATCAACATATGGTTGTAAGTATTCATACAGTGTACTATGTCATAGTATATGTTGAAATACAATGTATATTTGTCACTCAATGATGCTAAAAAGTTATCTTTTGTCAATGTGTATTTTAGCCAAGAGATGAGGTCTCGGCACTCCTGAACCAGAAAATATGGTATATAACAGTGAGAGACAAATGTCCTGTTTTGAGTGGGATGATGACATCATGTTTCCTTTGGTACCCTAGCCCTAGTGGAGATTTTAGATGAGAATAAGAGCTTTAAAGGGGTTGTTCACCTTTAAATTAACTTTTAGTATAATGTAGATAGGGATATTCAGAGACAATTTTCAATAGGTTTTCATTTTTTATTATCTGTGGTTTTTGAGTTATTTAGCTTTTTATTCAACAGCTCTACAGTTTGCAATTTCCCCAATCTGGTTGCTAGGATCCAATTTATCCATCAACCATTCATTGATTTCAACAAGAGACTAGAATATGAATTGAAGAGGCCCTGAATAGAAAGAAGAGTAATAAAAAGTAGCAATAACAATAAATTTGTAGCCTTACAGACCATTGTTTTTTTAGATGGGGTCAGTGAACCACATTTGAAAGTTGGGAAGAGTCAGAAGAAGAAAGCAAATAAAAAAACTATAAAAAAGATAAAATTGAAAATTTAAGACCAATTGAAAATTTGCTTATAATTAGCCATTATAACAAGTTAAAGGCGAACCACAAAAAGGAAGCTGGACTTATTACCACTCACAGTATGCATGTGTTTCATGTACATTTGCCCATAGCTTCTTGAAGATATCCATAAGCAGAATAAAACAAACCTGCAAATATGGGTAGCTAAATACTAACAACTGATTGTCCTAGAATGTATGTACTTCTTGCACTACGAACTTCCCAATGCATGGAATATTAAGTGTTGAACAAGATGATCATCTCCAACAGAATGGCAAAGTCTGAAGGACATTATTATGCAGAGAATATTGTATTATAAAATATATTGTTTCATCAACAGATAGGCCTCCCATGAGCAAAAGAGATATCATTATTTTTACCAGTACGAAATGTCAACAGCAGGGAAAGTCAATTTTTGCATTTATCATAATAATAAAGGCTAATAATACTAGGTCACTTGCACTGGAGATAACATTTGGAAAATGGAAATAGTAGCAAAGACTGGAAAAGGCATTTTAGAATGGAGCTCACAAATACATTAACAAGATGTGACACCACTCAAAAATGTATCATTAAGTTTAGTTTCACAGATAAAATTAATCATATTTATGTCTGAAAAGGAACAGGTTTGCAGTTGGTCATTAAATTGTTAGAATGATAAACCTAGATCTAAAAGGAGAGTGTGATCTTTTGTTGATCATAATGGATTAGTTTGTTTTTCCAGTGGCCATCCCATATAATGCCCCCTTGTACGGCATTCCAATGAATATTTTTGAGCTGGCACCACTCAGAAATGTATCATTGAGTTTACATTCACAGAAAAGGAACAGGTCAAAAAGAGAAACTGTTGGAACAATAAACCTACATCCAAATGGAGAGTCAGATTTATTGTTGGTCATCATAGATTGGTCTGTTTTTCCAGTGGGCATCCCCTAAATGTGCCCCTTGTATGAATTTCCAAGGAATATCTTTTCCTTTTGGATGACTTTTACAGATTTGATGGAAGTAGGTGAGATCCTGCTGGGCTTACCCATTGTCTTTTAATTACCTAGAACTAAATGCAGTCAATACAAAACGTTCAGTGAATTTCATCTTTTTTTTATCTTATTGTAACTCTGTCCTGTCCTATGATTTTGTGTAATAAATTCTCTTTATTTGACAATGATGAATGTCTAGCTAAGCCTTAACGTTAGATTTTAATGTAAAGTTTCCAAAAAAAAATTTGAATACCTTATTATCTTTTATTATTAGCTCTATTATTATATGGGATTGGACCTGTTATCTAGAATGCTGACCTGAGGTTTTTCAGATAACAGATCTTTCTGTAATTTGGATCTCCACGCCTTAAAGGTGGCCATACACTGGCAGATTAAAGCTGCAGAAATCAGTCCTTTAGACCAATTTGGCAGCTTATCTGCCAGTTTATGGGGGCTTCCTGGTCGATATCTGGCCAAAATATCGATCTGGAAAGTTTAATTTTTCAGGTGATCGACCCATCGGAGGCCATTGCTCCTCATTGTAATCCAAGCGTTTGGCCCTAGCGCCAACATTCAAATATAGCCCAGCCATTGGTGGGCATATCAGGGAAAGATCCGATCGTTTGCCGATGTCACCAAATGAGTGGATTTTATAGTGTATGGCCAGTTTTAGTCTATTAAATCAATTAAACTCTAAATAAACCCAATAGAGTTTCCAGATAAAGGATCCCATACCTGTATTGGTGATTTGCGCCTACTTGCACTATATGACTCACTATATCTTAGTTCAAGTACAAAGTACTGTTTTATTATTACAGAGAAAAAGGAAATCTTTTTTAAACATTTGGATTTTGTGGATAAAATAGAGTCTATAGGAGATGGCCTTACCATAATTTAGAGTTTTGGATAAGGTATCCAATACCTGTATAGTATTAGCATTTGACTTTGCAGTCAAAAACTTTGCCTTTGAGTTACAGAAATGCACTAAAAAAGAACAATGAACAATAAACCAACAAGTAAAATTGTCATTAACAAAACAAAATCTCTACCTCTATGAGTGGAGATGCAGTTTTGATCATGTCATTTCTAGTTTGAGATTAGGGATGTAGCGAACTGCCGTTTTGGTGTTCGCGAACGCCGTTCGCGAACACCGGCAAAAAATGCGAACGGTTCGCGAACAGTTCGCGAACTTCGAACACCCGCAAAATCGTTCGATTCGAACGTTCGAAGGATTTTTCGTTCGATTCGAACGTTTGAAGGATTTTCATCGTTCGATCGAAGGATTTTCATTCGAATCGAACGTTCGAGGGATTTTAATCGTTCGAACGAATGGAAATCGGTCGAACGAATGGAAATCGTTCGATTTTAGCGGTCGAATGGTCGCAAACTCAAATTGCGAACGTTCCCAAACGTTCGCGAACATTAGGCAGACGCGAACGGTCGAAGTTCGCGCGAACAAGGTCGCAGGCGAACAGTTCGCTACATCCCTATTTGAGATATGAAAAGAGTGTGATATCACTTTATATAACCAAAAGAATGGGAATAACGGTGGTCAACTACTTTCCTTATAGGAGATAGGCATTGAGGAGAAATCGATTGTCGCCCTTTTTGAAGTGGAGCGCAAGCGGAGTTTCGGTAATTTATTTCTTAATAAAGATTTAAAAGTTTCATTTGTCTTTGTGTTTTTTTTTCATTCTATACTAACAAATATTTAAAAAATGTATGTTACTGGTCCTTTAAGCCTTAATTGTCTTTGGTTGCAAATTGCTGATTTGCACAAACGGAAATTTTCCCTTTCGCTTGTCTCTGGTTATATTGCACAAAATATACAGCAGGTCAATTCCCACATTATAAAGCAGTCACTGCCAATAAATATCACACGGGGGCTGATTTTCTATTCGAAACCACACTTCTCAATGAAAACTGGGGGTTTACATTTCTCTTGAAGAGATGCTTTAATGAATTATAGAGTTAGTCAGTGGAGTAGTTCATTGTTTAGAAATTAATGTAATTTTACAGTTATACTTGAAGCAGCATAATGGTAGGTTGTCATTTTAAAAAAACGAATGGCTTTCATTGCAGCATGAAGAAAAGGAGTTTGATTAAAAGCCTGTGGAGGGATAGAAGCAAATAATATCCAAAAGAAATATAAAATCAATGAAAACACTTAGAAAGTACATAAAAGCTTAAGAATATATCTTAGCCCGAAGTCATACTACTTATGGTTTCATGCAGAATCGACATGAATGAACACCGAGCTTAA
Source organism: Xenopus laevis (assembly GCF_017654675.1). Taxonomy (NCBI): domain Eukaryota; kingdom Metazoa; phylum Chordata; class Amphibia; order Anura; family Pipidae; genus Xenopus; species Xenopus laevis. The sequence continues at coordinate 18,443,505 of NC_054373.1, forward strand.
TGTCTTCTCTGGAATCATCATGCTGCCTTCTCACTTGGTGGCACTTACATTATATCTATCTATCTATCTATCTATCTATCTATCTATCTTTCTATATATATATATATATATATATATATATATATATATATATATATATATATATATATATATATATATATATATATAATACACAAAAGCCATGAATATCCTGTAAATTATATCCTTATAAACGGTGAGTAGTGATGTCATCAGTTATAAACGGTGAGTAGTGATGTCATTTCTGTCACATGACTTACTAAAATTTGTGTATTATAATAAATAAAGTACCCCCAGTTGTAAAATATGAGGATATTAGAAGTTACCTCGGAGTTCCATGACCTGTATAAAAACACTCGGCCTTCGGCCTCGTGTTTTTATATGGTCATGAAACTCCTCGGTAACTTATAATATCCTTATATTTTACAAGAGGGGGTACTTTATTCACTATATAATACACAAAAGCCATGAATATCTTGTAAAATATATCCTTATAAACGGTGAGTTCTGATGTCATCAGTTATAAACAGTGAGTTCTGATGTCATTTCTGTCACATGACTCACTGAAACTTGTGTATTATAATAAATAAAGTACCCTCAGTTGCAAAATATGAGGATATTAGAAGTTACCTAGGAGTTCCATAACTTGTATAAAAATACTCGGCCTTCGGCCTCGTGTTTTTATATGGTCATGAAACTCCTCGGTAACTTATAATATCCTTATATTTTACAAGAGGGGGTACTTTATTCACTATATAAATTCCACTCGTAGAAAGCACTCATGGCATCATCATGACCGAAACGCGTTGGTATGAGGTTGGAATAAAGACCGTTGTTCTTTTACAAAATATGATGCTGTGAGTGCTTTCTACGAGTGGAATTTAACTATATTTGTGACTGAGCACCCGGCTGGTGACTAGCGGAGTGGTGAGTGGCGTTAAATGATACATATATATATATATATACTGTCAGTGATTGCATTTACAGGACTTACATCGAATTGAGTTGCTTTTATTGTAAAAAAAAATCGAACATTTCGGCTTTTATCAAACTGTAAATGCTGGTGTTACAGCAGAAAAGCAACTAAATTCAATGTAAGTCCTGCGAGTGCGGTCTCTGCCAGCATCTACAATTAACTACAACGTGGACTACACCCAGGCGCCAGTGGAACTGTTTATCGTGAATGTTGGGACTCTCGGTTTCATATATATTTAATATATATATGTATATTGTACGGATGCACCAAATCTAGAATTCGGTTCAGGATTCGGCCTTTTTCAGCAGGATTTATATTCTGCCAAATCCTTCTGCCCGGCCGAAACGAATCCGAATCCTAATTTACATATGCAAATTAGGGATGGGGAGGGAAATCCTGTGACTTTTTGTCACAAAACAAGGAAGTAAAAAATGTTTTCCCCTTCCCACCCCTAATTTGCATATGCAAATTAGTATTTGGATTCGGTTCGGTATTCGAAACTTTCACAAAGGATTCGGGGGTTCGGGCGAATTCAAAATTAGTGGATTCGGTACATTCCTAGTACATTGTGACAAAAAGCTCTCTCCCAGTAGGCTGGCTGTATATGATGGTAGGTTTATAGCACCCAGCCTGAGGTATTGGCACCTTTAAATCTCCAGGGTAATACAGGCTATGACCCTGGAGCAGGGTGAAATGCAACATGCTGCATCCCACTTACATGCGTCTGTGTGAGTACAGCCCCCTTGACAATAATTGTGTGCATCTACTCATGCGATCCCCTGCGGCTGACATCGCAACACAGGGAAGTGCAGGAAAAAAACACCTATGTGTAAGAGCCTTAACCAGTATGCTGCCCAATTAGTCTGCAGGTGGGGCTGTGTAAGGGAGCCTGGCTGTGCAGTGTGGGGGGTAAACTGGCACTGAGATTGAAGCTCTGAATACAAGCTGTGATTTTCTTTGAACAAACTGTGAATGCTACTGGAACTCCAAAGAGGGACTTGTCTTGTGACAGCAGTAAGGTGTTTGCCTGTATTGTGTAAAAAAACAAACAAATACAAAAAGTATTGTAGAAGTGATACCTATATTGGCTAACAATAAAAATACAAATAGCCAATATGTTAGCCAATATAGGTATCACTTCTACAATACTTTTTGTATTTGTTTGTTTTTTTATTTATTTGTTATTTTTGCTACTGGCTAACACGGTACCATAGAGTTTTGTTTTGTGCAAAACTGCACTGGTTTTCACTTGTTACTGACTGTTATAGCACGGAACTTTAAGTTTATCCGGTTTGAACAATAAACCCCAGGCAGGAGCCTGTTCATTTTTATTGCAAACCTGAGCCTCCTGTCTCATCTGCAAGAACTGTTTTACCTGAGCCCTATCCACCGTTATGAGCAATTCCCACAATATATATATTTATATGCAGTGCATTTTTTTTTTACAAACTTCACTTTATATTTTTTCTAATAATGGGATTTTGTAAGGTGGCAAAATGGCAACAGTGCTGCAGTAATATATAATTTACATTTTAATTATAATTTGACTTGTGTGTAATTTGAACTGGACCTGCCTCATTATGCAAAATTATATGAAGTTAAAAGAGGCCGTGACTTCAAAGGTACAGTTTAATGTGCCATTTTTGATCTTTGCAGGGGCAAAGCGGGAAGAAGTACCAATTATAAAAATAATGTCTTTAAGAATAAATTAAAAAAAATATATGCTTTAATATAAGATAACAAATGGTTATTTTTGACACTCTGCTTTTCCTCCACTCTACAGTGATGCTGCTATCCTTTATTGAGAGAACCTTTTTATCCTATTTCTAAAACTAGGACAGCACAGTAAAGTGCCCTGAAGATATTCTACAGTACTAGTTTGCGTTTTTCTCCTTTTTAACTTCCATGTTTGGCCCTTTAGAAATCTCTTCTGGATATGCAATCAGGCATTTGTAAAAATGAACCACTTCTGCTTTTCATATGGCATGGTTTTGGAAAGGTCACATCCTATAGGTATGGTGTATATATATAGGTATGGGATAGGTTATTCGGAAACCTGTTCTCCAGAAAACACAGAATAAGGGAAAGGCCATTGCTCATAGACTCCATTTTATCCAAGTAATCCAAATTTTTAAAAATGGTTTCCTTTTTCTCTGTAATATTTAAACAGAACCTTGTACTTGATCCCAACTAAGATATAATTAATCCATATTGGAAGCAAAACCAGCCTATTGGGTTTATTTAATGTTTACATGATTTTCTAGTAGACTTATGGTATGAAGATCCAAATTACAGAAAGATCTGTTATCCAGAAAACTCCAGGTCCTGAGCATTTTGGATAACAGGTCCCATACCTGTATAATTATAAGGCAAAATCCAAAAATTGTACAGAACCGCTATTCAATATTAGAGCCTTTATTAGTTTCAAGAGGACTCTTTAGCTTATGTTACCCCTTCTATTTGAAAGAAAAAAGAATAACACTAACCCTCATACTGCCTGACTTAGCACTAATTATGTCCCCTCAGAGACCATGCAAAGCATAAATGAACTGGCTTCTAATCAGCAATGATGTTGTTGACTGTTGTAGACATTTAGGGGCAAATTCACTAAGATGCGAAGTTGCGCCAAGCGCAACTTCGCCGCACTTCACCGCACTTCGCCAGGCGTAGTTTCGCCAGGGCTCCGCAAATTCACTAAAATCCGAAGTTGCGCACAGGGGTAGCGTAAGGTTGCAGAGTTGCGCTAGCGTTGATTCGCTATATAAAGCGAAGTTACGCTAGCGAAGGCTAATTTGCATACGGCGCGAAATTCAAATTTCAATGGAGGAACACGTATCTGCACTACAAATGCCTAGAAAACCTTCAAATCAGCAAATAAAATTTTTATTTTGCCCTACACATGTGCCCACTGTCTAGGTAAGTTGCCATGAGCCAGGAAATGTAGGGGGAGGAAGGGGAGCCCCAAAAAAATTTCGATCTTTTTCAGCCTATCAGCCATCATGTAGAAAACACGCCAGCGTTTTTTGGGACTTAGAAAAAAAATTTACTTTTTTTTAAACAATCCCTATCTACTCTATTGCACTTCGCCAGTTCTGAGGTGGCGATGGAAGTCTAGCGTAAAAGGTAGCGTTCAGTATACTGCGCAAGTTAGTGAATTTGTGTAGTTTCGTCGATAGCGAAACTTCGCCTGGCGTAAGGTTGCGAAGTAACACTAGCGAAACTACGCCAGCGTTCGTTAGTGAATTTGCGCAGTAGCGAAAATGCCAAACGTTAGCGAATTAACGCTAGCGTTTGGCGCTTCGCGGCTTAGTGAATTTGCCCCATAGTTCTAAAGGGAAAAGATCTCCAGATTTCAGTTTTGGAAAGGTTGGTCATCCATTTAAAATTTAAGTCCTGCCATATATTCCGGCTAAAAAATTAAATACATGCTATAGCAATATCTACAAATACTTACTCTCAATGTAGACGCACCAAAGTTTTGGTTCAAGTGTTAGCCTGGCAATATCTCAATTAAACTTGGATAGATATCCAATTGGACTGGTCTGAAAATCCTGTTGGACATGGACGGCAACAATGTACTGAACTGATTATCCCCCAAAGGGCCTCTGTAGACCCCAGTGTATATTTCAATTAGTTCAATTTGGCCACCAATACGTGAAAGCCTGTTTATCAAAGGTCTCATTTTAATGGTTTTAGAGGTTTTTGAAACCACAACTTAATTCACTTTCTCTAAAACCATGTCCTGAAATATATAAAAAAATCCAAATTTTAAAAAATCAATACCTCTATAAATTCAAGTTTTTCAGACAATTCCCAACGAAAAAAAATCTGAAATCCTTTAATAGTCCAAATCGATTAAAATGGTAAAAAGTATTGTCAACCTGAAAATTAATCAAAATTTTAGAGCTTTATAAAAACAAATAGGAAAACCACAATTTGTTAGATATAGAGACCCTGAGTAGTGATGGACAAATTTGTCCCGTTTTCCCGAAAAATGTATGAATTTATCATGAAATTAGCGGAAAAATTCACGAAACACATTGAAGTCAATGAGTGTAAAAATAATTTTGACGCGTCAATTTTCGACGCCCGCAACATTTTATATGCGCGCCTATTTTGTTCAAATGCATTAAGGTCAATGGGCGTCCAAATAATTTTGACGAGCAACAATTTTTAGTTTGACGTCTGCCAAAAACAGGCAAAGTGATCCTTTGATTTACTGAGGCAGCTATTATCCTTTTTCCTGAGTCTATTGTACTTTGATCTAGTTTACTTTTGCCCAGTAGGTGGCAGTGTTTAAAAGTATAAAAGGGAGAGCACATATGGTCAGGACTGTCTTTTTTTGATCCCACCTTGCGGTGAGGTGGATACAGGACTGGCTTTGAGAAGATTACAGGCCCTGGTTAGGGAGAGTTTTATTAAGTGTAAGAAGTTCTGTAATAGTCACTAGGAGCGAAAGTTAAAAGCAATGTATTAAGGGTTGCCACCTTTTCAGAATTGTTTTACCGGCCTGGTGGGGGGCGGGAACAAAAAGGGACGGGTGTGACGTCAAAAGGGGCGGTGCCATGCCGTAAAAGGGGAGTGGCCATGGCGCCGACACATCAAGACAGCCACAAAAGCTACGTTTTTACAGGGGATTGGGGGCAGGCCGAGGGGTCTTTTTAAGGTTATTACAAATTTACCGGCAGCCGGTAAATTTGTAATACCGGCCCCGGCCTTCGCAGGTGTTTTACCGGCTAGGCCGGTAAAATACCGGCTGGGTGGCAACACTAAATGTATTAAGTGAGAAGCTTTTTGGCTCCAACAAGGAGAGTAGTTTGGGTTAGCACCCTTTGCTGTGATCAAGCGGCCAGACAAGGTCATGAGTGGATAACTCATGAGCTCAGGAGCAGGGAAAAAGCCAAATAGCAAGATAACCTGTGGGATTCCCTGTGCTTGGGAAAATCACCAAGACAGGCTGCACTACCCCCTAAGAGGGATATACTAGCAATATCAGAAAGCTTATTGCTATGACTGTACTTGAAAATCTAAACTGCAGGACTACTGTTAGACATATCCACTGACACTGTTCAATAAATAAATTATTGGTTTGCAGCAACCCTCTGCACTGTTCTTACTTCCATTCTGGTTGATCCATGCACCTGAAGATTCACCGGATTCAAAGTCAAAATCAAAGTCAAAGTAAACTTTATTGTCATCTCAGCAGTATACGAATACACAGTGAGACGGATTCACTGGAGGTTAAGGTTTTTAAAGGGCCATACATATACTGCTGGGAATTGCCCACAGCACAAAGGTATCTGGGAAGCACTGGGAGCAAGGCACACCAAAATCACACTCTCTATACTATTCTCAGGCCCATCTACGGGTGTGCTACATAGAGATTCGAATAGTAATTCAATTGTTAATAAATCACCCTGAAGTCCATGGTTATAGAAAAGCTAATGTGAAGAAGCTACAGTCAGGTTCAACAATCTCAAACAACTCCAACCTACCTTTCAGGATGTGGCACTTGCAACAGGATCTTGACAAACTGGCAATCTGGGCAGCTAAGTGGCAAATGAGATTCAATGTTGATAAATGTAAAGTCATGAACCTGGGATGTAAATATATCCAAACCACTTATACCCTTAATTGGACTGCACTAGGCAAATCCATTATGGAAAATGACCTTGGAGTCCTTGTAGATGATAAACTTGGCTGTAGCAAGTAATGCCAGTCAGCAGCATCAAGGGCAAATAAGGTCTTGAGTTGTATTAAAAGGGGCATAGAGTCAAGGGAAGAGGGGGTCATTCTTCCACTGTATAGAGCACTTGTAAGGCCCCATCTAGAATATGCCGTACAGTTTTGGTCTCCATCACTCAAACAGGACATTATTGTATTAGAGAGGGTACAGAGAAGGGCAACTAAACTGGTAAAAGGTATGGAAAATCTTAGCTATGAGGAAAGACTGGCCAAATTGTGGATGTTCACGCTGGAGAAGAGGCGCTTAAGGGGTGATATGACAACTATGTATAAATATATAAGGGGGTCATATAATAATCTCTCTAATGCTTTATGTACCAGTAGGTCTTTCCAGCTAACATACATTAGATAGCTTTAAGAAGGGGGTTGGATGGTGTTTAGCAAGTGAGGGAATACAGGGATATGGGAGATAGCTCATAGTGCAAATTGATCCAGGGACTAGTCCATTGCCATTTTGGAGTCAGGAAGGAATTTTTTCCCCTCTGAGGCAAATTGGAGAGGCTTCAGATGTTTTTTTTTCTCTTCCTCTGGATCAACTGGCAGTTAGGCAGGTCAAAAAAAGTAAAAAGTTGAACTTGATGGACTTTTTTTTCAAAGTAACTTACTCTGTTACTATGTTAGGTGATCCAAAGGTAAGAGGCACCCTTCGTAGAGATTCCTAAGCAGTGCATTGTGTAGTCTGATATGGCTTCTATAAAGCAATGCTGTATGCAACAAAACTTCCATGCAACACATATTTTATAGGGGTCCATCTTTAAAAGAATAATCTGTTAAACTGGTCCCTTTTTAACCAAACACCTATACATACACATTCGATCTGGATTTATAAATAATCAGTTCCAATGTTTATTGCGTGGCCAGTGACATCTATATCAGAGCTGATGAACTGGGTCCCATCATCTATATTATTAATGCTGAGCAGAATCTCAGACACATATCTATAAATAATGAAAAGCACAGCTTGAGTATAAGATTAAAAACAAATGCTTGCAAGCATTACTGTACATAGCTTAGTAGAAATGGGTCTAGTATATAATTTCACTTGGGGCAATTACCATATTGTCACAAACTGTAAAACTTTGTTGAGTTGTTTTCTTTGGGGAGAGCAATGTTCTTGGTGAAACGATTGCCCTTTGCCGTTATCCAGTTCCTGTTCTGTACGGCGGTGTTCAGTTTCTGTCCTATAGTAATACCAGTGTAAGTCACAGCGGGCAATGCTCAGAAAGCACGTACCATTAGTAATGCTAAGGAAAATTGTTCCCATGCAGCCAGTTAGATGCTGCAAATGAAGTTCAAATACCTAACATTCTGCTGAGGTATGGAAATCTTTAGTGGTATTTTACAAAAACAGCAACTTTTCTACTCTACTCAAGTTTAAATCTCAAACCATAAATATTTAATACAATTAAAAAATAGTATATCAATGCCTATCATTATCTACTAGAATAATTACATTCAAACACAGATAAAGTCAGTATAATATCGCTAAGGTGTTTTTGTTTCTAAAGAGAAAGGAAATAAGATTCACTTGCACTACAGTGAGCAAAGTGCAATTAAGTATCAGCACAATCAGTGCAATCAGTGCAATCAGCGATGACCTGTTTTTACCCCTGAATTCCAGTGTAATTGTGGCAGCAGTGGGTGGTTCTCATGATGCAATTGAGCTACACATACTGAAATGACATCCGATTCGCCAAAATAGATGCAACTGCACCGGTGCTTTGTCACTAATCAGGAGCAGTTGTGCAAAATATTTTTAAAACTGTGTTGGGTAATTTCTAGTGTTTGCTGGTGTCATTTCTGGTGTTTGGCGTGCAAGTGATACTGTATGTGCACCCGATACTTTTAGTACAACTGAACAGAGCCAATTGATGCAGGGCACTGAGGAAAAACCTGGAGCTAATGTCTGGTCTGGAGTGGCAGCAGCTCCAGGGTTCCACTGCGTCAATAAGAAAAGGGCAGATACTGTATAAACATATACAGAAAACTGTTATCCAGAAAGCTCAGAATTATGGGAAGGAATTTTTTCTCCAGCATTTTTCAAGCAATTAATAATGGTACATTCTCTACTTAAAGTAAAGCTCTTAGTGGGATCCCTCAGAGCTCTGTATTAGGTCCACTTTCATTTAATTTGTTCATTAATTACTTAGGGGAGGGTATTGCAAGTAATGTATCAGTGTTTGCAGATGTCACAAAATTATGCAGCCCAATTAATTCTATCCAGTATGTGGCATCCTTGCAGCATTATATTGACAAACTGGTAATCTGGGCAGCTAAGTGACAGATGAGCTTCAATATCGATTAATGTTACGTCATGCACCTGGAATGTAAAAATATGCAAGCTAAACCCTTACTGAGACTGCACTAGGCAAATCCATAATGGAAAAGGACCTTGGAGTCCTTGTAGATAATAAACTTGGCTGTAGCAAGCAATGCCAGTCAGCAGATTCAAGGCAAATAAGGTTTTGAGCTGTATTAAAAGGTGCATAGATTTGCTGGAGGAGGGGGCCATTCCTCAACTGTACAGAGTGCTGGTAAGGCCCCATCTAAAATATGCCATAGAGTTTTGGTCTCCAGTGCTCAAAAAAGGACATTATTGAATTAGAGCGGGTCCAGAGAAAGACAACTAAGCTGGTAAAAGATAAGAAAAAACTCAGCAGTGAGGAAAGACAGGTCAAGTTAGGGTTGTTGACGCTGGAGAAGAGGCACTTGGGGATGATATGATAACTGTATAAATACAGTATTTAAGGGAGTCACATAATAATTTCTCTAATGCTTTGTTTACCAGTCGGTCCTTCCAACTGACAGATTGGCACCCATTCTGATCAGAAGAAAGGAGGTTCTGGCTAAATATTCAGAAGGGATTTTTTACAGTTAAAGCTGTAAACATGTGGAAATGTTCTCCTCAAATCAGTTGCACTGGCTGAAACATTATTTAGCTTTAAGGGCAAGGCCAGACGTGGTGTTTTTACGCTGCGTTTTTAAAAAAGCTCCGCCAGGTGTAAATATGCATAAACTGCACTACCACTGAAACTAATGGAAAACACACTATGGCAATTCACACAAGGCGCTTGCAAGCCGAAACCCACCACTGGATGCCAGTATTGGCGTTTTTCAGCAGAAAGGGCAATAGGTCAAGAAACTACCAAATCAATAGACTCTATGGGATCTGCACATTTGAAACCACACTTTGCATAAATATGCAGCGTATTTTAAATATGGCGTCCAAATTCTCAATGAGAACAATGAGAAGTGCATGTTGGGAAAAGAAACCTACGTGCTGAAAAATACATGAAAATCGCATGTTGACGGTCGCGTGTGGTTTCAGTGGCGTATTTACGCCCGGCGTTTCTTTTTTAAAAATGCAACGTAAAAACGCCACGTCTGGCCTTGCCCTAAGAAGGGATTAGATGGCTTTTTAACAAGTGAGGGAATACAGGGTTATGAAAGATATCTGATTCAAGTTGATCCAGAGACTGGTACAATTGCCATCTCGAAATCAGAATACCCCTCTGAGACAAATTGGAGAGGCTTCAAATTGTTTTTTTTGTCTTCCTTTAGATCAACTAGCAGTTACACAGGTTATATATATATATAAGTTGAACATGGTGGATTTGTGAATTTTTTCAAACTATTTACTATGTTACTATGTATTACTGATATCAGATGTTGGTTCTAAACTCTTCCACTCTAAACTCCTCCAACTGTATTTTCCTTTATCTCACATCATGGTATTCAGTGTATGTTCCCCTCTAATACTATGTCCCAATTTCAGTATGTAACCCACTCTGTGGAAGTACCATTGATGGCTCTTTTCAAACAATCAACTTGGGTTTATTTTAAAATCCATGGCATATAGTATCTTATCATTAAAAGGAGCTATGTTGTGAATTTCAATAGCATATCATGCAGTTTGTTTCCAGTCTGTAATTTACTAATGCATGAGAATAACTTCATGTTCGCTGTTAGCTTTGAAAGAAGCTGGAATAATTGCACATCTTCATTGAATATTTCATTATATGACACAACCACAGAGATACACTTTCTCAATGATTTATTTAGCCAGAGAGCCACATTATAATACCAGAGCACAACAGTTCACAGCCAGATATAAATCATCGGTTTTATACACTCTTGTATGCAATAAAGTCTCATTAAAATCCAAACATGACCACTTAAAACCATATCATCTTGTTTTTCCATAATACCATATACTGCCTCTTCCCCTTATTAAAAGAACAAAATACGCTGATATCATCTGCACAGGAGATTCATTTCTTTGATGAAATCCAAATGGAAACCAAGCTGTGGGGATTCAGGTTTCTATCACATTATTTATATTATTATATTATTTTAATGCTCTGTCTGCTCTTACCTCACGTATGAATCAGTTATTCCACACACCATTTTCTCTTGTTAACGTCCTACTTATACGATGGGCAGATTTATCAAAGATCAAGATACATTAATGTTTTCATTCTCAATGGAAAAATTACTTTTTGCCTGCAGCTTGAAATTTCGGCATTTCTATTAATCCATTTTCTCACTTTGAAAAACTCAAACCTGCCAAGATCCTTTCAAGCCAATGAGCTTATCATGTTTACTTGAATGGAACGCATTGCTGTGAAATCTAAAGAGCTGTTGAGAATTCTTGCATTGCTTTTAATATTGAAGTCTATGGGAACCAATGCTAAAAACAATTACTTTCATGTCATTACGCTCAATAATATTTTTGCTCATGATCAAACTTTTGGTGTTGCTTAAACACAAGACATAGGGAATAGGCCACACCCACTTAGGTGCCTCTGAGAGGACAAAGTGTCAGTTTATCTCCTTGCACACCATTTTGGAATTAAGACTTGTGCGATACTTCAAGGTCCAGCATACAAGGTGTTGGTTTGTCCGTTGTTTTTCCCACAAGGGGGAGCCACCTAATTTCTTTTACTATAGACACCCTCCTGCTCCCCACCCCAACTCATACTACTATCAGAGGGCATATAGGCTAATGTAATGATCTAGGTGGGACCAGTATTCTCATTACTCAGATATACTGCAATCCTTACAACTGTGATACCAGATCGGGATACATCTTAATTGTAAGTGTTTTTATATTTCATTAATTCCCTCTTTTGATTTTAAATGAACTATTAAATATTATGTTTTCTTGAGTGATTCCTTCTTCTACAGACTAGTGGAATGCGAACTGTTGCTTACGTAACCCCTTACACTATTGCACTTTATTAACTCTTAATTGTTTATCACAAGATATAATAATGACAACACATCAAAGTGTGGACACAATGAATTTATTTTGAATGAATTTATTTGCACTCATCAAAAACATTTTTTTTAAGGCATTCATTATTCCTTTCATGGTTTCCAAGTAACACACACAATCTACTTAAATTTATTAACAAGGCTGTGCGACCTCGTTAGCTCTTCTTTGCAGTTCCTTTCTTTCTGGAACAAATTCACACTAATATTATATGCCTTCTTTGTGGGCCCATATATTAAACCTCAATTTTATTCTGGTCAAAGTTTTTAGGGGAAAAACTCAAATGTTTCTTGGGAAAAAAAACCCTCAAATTTTTAGTATACCCCAATGCTGCTAAAACTCTAAATCAAAAAAATACGCCATCTTAAACCTGTCAAGATCATGTAGAAGTCAATGAAAGATTTCTCTGAAGTTGTTTCTTGACATCGTGATCTGCACTGAATAATCCGAAAAATGTGGGATTTTCATCTGATAATCTGAAAAAGTCATTCATACCATACGAATTTTGTAGTGACGATAATTTTGTAGTGACAATATTTTTCAGAAAAATTATTGATAAATTAGTTAAAAGGAAGTTTAGTTGGATTTGTTTTCAGAAAAAAATGAGTTCAAGTAAATAATCCCCTGAGGTGTTTCTCCACTATTAGATAAGCGGGTTCTGTTCTTTCCTTTTCTTACTAGATTCTCTGTAACATTCTGCTCTGGATATCTCATCTAAACAAGGCTTGGTTTTCTTTTGAACCTTATTGGTAAGTTTGATTATAATGAGTACATAACTGGAGGGGCTTGTATGTCCCAATACCCCGGTCTTGGATGGATGACACATCCAATATAGCAGAATATATTACCCTCGTGGTTGAAATGTTGTCTGCCTTATAAGCAAGTATTTATGATTAAGTGTTGTGAGTAGGGATAGGTGAATTTTTTCGACTTGTTTCGTCGCGGAAATGACGCCCATAGAGTTTAATGGGCATCTGCTACATTTCACCAGTGGCAAATTTTTGGTGAAACGAAACAGGTCAAATTCTCCCAAGCCTAGTTGTGAGAACATGAAACAAGTAAGGCTGTAATCCACATTTGTACTCTAGTAAAGACCTTTTTTACTACTACTGCCTGGAGGACTGCTCTTTGAGTGTCTACCCTACAAACAATATAGTAAAGTATTTATGATGTCACACACTCGGTTCCTATGCACCTTTTCCTGCCACTCACAATTTAAAAGTATATGTTGTGATTGTTTTTGCACATTGAAAAAGGCTACAGAGCTACTGTAGCTGAAACGTCATTCTCCCCACAATATAATTAACTTTATTCTTCATTAAAAACTAGTACAGGGATTTTGTACAACATTTGGGATCTGCACTGGACTGGACTTCTGATATGTGAGTGCCTACTTCATGAAAAGTGTTGGTCTTTTTCTTATTTATTTAATCTAAAACCAAGGTTTCATAAAACTGGTTAAAAATAAAGTCTTGTTGTCAACTATTAGGGGCCCATTCACTAAGTTCGAATAGAGGTAAAATAGTTTGAATTTCGAATGGTCGAATATGGCTACTTCGACCATCGAATGGGCTACTTCGACGTTTGACTACGACCTTCGACTTCGAATCGAACGATTCGAACTAAAATCGTTCGACCATTTGACTATTCGATAATCGAAGTACTGTCTCTTTAAAAATTTCTTCGACCCCCTAGTTCGCCACCTAAAACCTACCGAGGCCAATGTTAACCTATGGGGAAGGTCCCCATAGGCTTGCTAACACTTTTTTGATCGAAGGATAATCCTTCGATCGATGGATTAAAATCTTTCGAACGATTATTCTTCAATCGAAGGAATTGCGCAAAATCCTTCGACTTCGATATTCGACCCTTAATACATCTGCCCCTTAGAATGTGGCTTTTGTCATTTATTTATGACTATTTATATCCTAAATTGTAAAAAAAAACAAATGGATTTGAATGGGATGAACTCATTAGGCAAAGGAGACAACAGGTTAAAATATCAACAAATGTTGTTTGGATCTTTCTGCTTTTCAGTTTTTATATGTGGTGTGCATTTCAATAGCCAAGCTTTAAAAAGCTATAAAGTTATTTATATCAGAACACAGGATGAGAAGAGGGTTGTTTCTAATAATAATTTAAGACATTTCATATACATTGTTAATTATGTTGGAGAAAGTAACACATTGTCTCAACTGTCGGTTTGAATCAATTCACTGCTAATACCGGTTAATGCTGAAGTGAGTAATTGTTAAAGTGTGATGTCTATGAAACAGAAATAACAGTTATGTATCTCGTCTGGGGGCAAACAGCTTGCAATGGTTCTGTGTTGTATTTGTCATGTCTGTTAAGCAGCAAGGAACACGTTTCTCCAGTCTCACTATTCATTAGCATTTGTGCAAATCATGTTAAGACAGAGGCAAAGGCAAACACCCCAGTAATTATACATTACAAGTATGGGACCTATTATCCTGAGTGTTCAGATAAGGGGTCTATTTCTTTAATTTGGATCTACATGCCTTAAGGCTACTAGAAAATCATTTAAACATTAATTAAATCCAATAGGCTGGTTTTGTCTTCAGTAATGATTAATTATATCTTAGGACCATGAACAAGATACTGTTTTATTGTTAAAGAGCAAATAATTTTTGTAAAAGTGTGAATTTTTTGATCAAAAATAGAGTCATGTAATTTGAAGCTTTCTTGATTACGGGTTTCTAGATGATGGCTCCCAGACCTGTACTTGGTTACATCTTAAAGGGATACTGTCATGGAAAAAAATATTTTTTTTCAAAATGAATCAGTTAACAGTGCTACTCCAGCAGATTTCTGCGCTGAAATCCATTTCTCAAAAGAGCAAACAGATTTTTTTTATATTCAATTTAGAAATCTGACATGAGGCTAGACATTTTGTCAATTTCCCAGCTGCCCCTGGTCATGTGACTTGTGCCTGCACTTCAGGAGAGAAATGCTTTCTGGCAGGCTGCGGTTTTTCCTTCTCAATGTAACTGAATGTGTCTCAGTGGGACATGGGTTTTTACTATTGAGTGTTGTTCTTAGATCTACCAGGCAGCTGTTATCTTGTGTTAGGGAGCTGTTATCTGGTTACCTTCCCATTGTTCTGTTGTTTGGCTGCTGGGGGGAAAGGGAGGGGTGTGATATCACTCCAACTTGCAGTACAGCAGTAAAGAGTGATTGAAGTTTATCAGAGCACAAGTCACATGACCAGGGGCAGCTGGGAAATTGACAATATGTCTAGCCCCATGTCAGATTTCAAAATTGAATATAAAAAAATCTCTTTTCTCTTTTGAGAAATGGATTTCAGTGCATAATTCTGCTGGAGCAGCACTATTAACTGATTCATTTTGAAAAAATTTTTTTTCCCATGACAGTATCCCTTTAAGCTTGTTGCCAAAAAGTACTTTAGAATTAACTATATGGTCATTGATTCCCTGTTTTATCATCATGCTATGCTGCCAGATCTTCATAAGGTTTTTTTTAGCTCTGCTTGGTTCTTCACCCTATAGATCCTCTCTGTAATAAACTTTGGAAGTAATTACGTACAATTCATCAAGATTCACACCTGCAGTTGCATTTGTTTTGGATAACTGAGCACAATTAAGGTAGATGTAATTTAAAATTAAGTTGCTACGATGATGGAATTTTGGGGAAAACACTGCATTGTGTTTAAAAAAAACATGACAATACACTTTGCACACTAGACTCCCCCAGGGAATTGACTGGATTCTGGCTGGATTCTCAGATACTCGGGCTCCGCCAAGACTTACCGCATGAGAACCAAGTACTCCCACAGGGGCAGGCAAAGGCGCCAAAACATATACTGGGAAGGAGCCAGTAAGAAAGGGGCTGGTTGTAGTCTGACAGGGTGGGTCAGAGCTAGATAACAGGAGAAGAATCCTGTGGCAAACTCAAGGTCACAAATAATTTGTGGTGAGAACCAGGAAGTCATAGTGGACCGGAACAGGTGGCAGGACTCAAAAGAAACAGCAATCACAAGTAGTGATGTGCAAATCTGACCCAATTGGCTTTCCCGAAACAGTGAAAATTGGCTGAAATGCATTAAATGCTATAGGCGACAATACTTCTCTTAGACGTTTGACAAATTGCACTACAAATTTTTGATGTGCAAAATTTTCCCCCCTACGGGCATAATTTTTACAGTGAAACTTGGCAAAAAAATATTGCTCATCACTGATCACATGGAACAGAGCACCTTGAACCAATATAATCAGCTCGTTTGGTGACCTCGCCAAACGATTGTGTATGGCCACCTTTACACTGATCACCTGTGTCAAGATAAGCAACAACTGAGTACCATGCCTACCAGGGAATACAAGGATTCCTATAACAGTGAACCAGTACCTAAGCCATCTGCTCATATAGGGTAGAGATCATACAGACAATAAGAAAATGGCAGGTCACTGGTTCAACTCTAGGCAGGATTATTATTTACTTATTTTTTATTCAGTGAATCATCAATTTTACATATCCTTATTCAAAGTTTTCCTGCATTTTGCATTGTTTTTTTTGTGATCCCACCACTTTATAATGCATTTCAGCGGGTGCTTAAACCTGATTTTACATTATTTTTTACTGAATTTTATATAACATTTTGTCCTAATGTGCCCAAAATTGCTTTGTCCTATGTTCATGTTATTAAAAAAGGAATCAAGAGTTTTAAAAGACTAACCAGGTGCATAATTTGCGATGGTTCTATCTGTATACCTGTATATGAAATTCCAATTAATCTGAACCCCATACAGCCATGCTCTAATCACTTGCTTTTGGTTGTGCGTGTGATGTGTGACTGTCAGAGAGGCCTTGCACATGCCCCCCATAGTGTATCATTAATGCTGCACTGATTCATTCTTGTTATCAGCACAGTAAATACTGTATTTAAAAGTAAAACTGACTCATGTGCTTATATAATTTGAGTACTTGAGGAATAAGTTGTATTAACACATTTTCATGATTTTACACTTTCCTTGATTTTATATAATTTTTTCATTGTCCCCTTAAAATGTAAAATGGGGGTTCTACTGTAGCTTTTGAATGATTTCTACTGTAGCTGTTTTCTGCCTTTTTCCAGATTTCAAATGGGGATCAATGATCCCCGCTTCTAAAACTATTGCTCTGTGAGGCACATAATTTTATTGTTATTGATACTTTTTCTTACTTATCTTTCTATGTAGGCCCTCTCCTACTTATATTCCCATATCTCATTCAAACTAGTGCCTGGCTGCAAGGGTAAATAAGACCCTAGAAATTGCTGCTAAAATACTAAATGGAGAGCAAATTAAATTAAGACAAATTGCAAATGGTCAAAATAATATTTTCATCCCTTGAGTTAATGCTTTTTTTATGCAAGGAAGTGCTATACAGTATTTGCTTTAGTAGCCAAGAAATGAAACTACATGGAATAAGACAATTTATAATCTACAAAAATCCCAAGCCCTTCTCAATTAAGGATATTTCTGAAGTCATCAACACCTTTCTTTTATATTCTCCTACTGTCTCACCACAGTACATAGTAGCAATGCAAAAAAACTTGATGGGGAGGGTTATTTACTTCAATCCAAATTTATCAAATTATTTAAATAAAAAAACCACAATCAAACTCCCATACCTGATTTTAAATTATTTATTCTCAAAAAAACTCGAAAACCTGAATCGTATGATTTTTTCCCTGAATTGCTCCATTTTTAGGCTTTTTTTTTTCAGAAAAGCCCACATTTTTGGGATTTTTTTCTGAAAAGTCTGAAATAGACGGATTTTCAGGCTAATTACAGACAGAAACATCAAAATAGGATAAGGACCTCTGCTATTGACTTATACACAACTTTGGAAGCTCTGAGATGGTGGATTATAGGATTCAGGCTTTTTAAATATAAATAAATTAGAGTTTTAAAAAAAGAAATGAAACATTTGAGTTTTGCCCCAAAAAGCCTGACTGGAATTTAATAAGTAACTTCCTCAGTGTTTTCAAGAAATGTTAGATAAAGGCTGAACTACATGAAATTTTAAAAAAAACTGACCTGTATTGATCTATTGTAGCTTTCTTTCCAAATTCTAATTATTATATGATTTACCTGGACTGCTAATTTCATTTTTAGAACTGTGAACCTCCCCAGTTCCCAAGAAACATCAGAACAATTTATGCAAACCACCAATTCACCTCTACACCTGACAAGGAAGGAATAAAACATCTGACAAGAAACGAATATTTGTAGGTGCTGAAACAATGAATATAAATCATGTTCCATCTGGAATCTTTAACATAAAAAGTACTTGATCTTAAAACTAGTTGTTAGAAATCAAGCATAGTGATATAACTGTTTATAATGAAGCAATAACTCACTAAAAATTACTTTTCAAAGCAGTAAAACAAGAGGACGTATTCTTAGTACAAAGCCCACTCTCTAAACCCACATACATTCCCTTAAGTCAGAGCCCTAAGGAGTCCAGCATCATTGGAGAAATCTGTGAACAAGACCCCATGAACAAGGTATAGGCAACAGATTTTGCCCTGGCATACTCATAGGAGTTGTGAGTTAGGAAGTCCAATTTTCCAAAGCAGTATTCACTCCATGGAGTAGATGTGTCCTCATACCTTGTCTAAATGTAGGGACACCTACTGTAAAAGGATTATTTCTAATCTCTGTGTTGTTTCCACTGGAGGGGATCTACTGGTATAGTACCATTTGTTGTACTCAAGGAAGTTCCTTTGCTATTGTTCAGTAAATCATCTTGAATGTTAAGAATCATTGCTACGTAATAATTTTTCCATCATCCTTTTCCCATGTCTTCCATGTACCTCACTTGATGGTGGGAGAAGTATATGTAGCCTCTTTCATCCTCATGTTGCATTCTCCGTACATCATACACAGGTTTTCTGCATGATTGACAATGTTGTGCCTATATGTTTGTTGTTTCATCAGTTGTGTGTCCATATCCTGGTATAGAGGAATATTAAAATATTCCCTACTATGGTATGGCCTATTTGTATGGAGCATCATTATTTAAAGAACAATTTATAGAAGCTGAATTGGAGGTGTGGACTGTAGATGATCGCTATAGTACAAGTCTATTGATGAAGTTGGATTATTACAATGAGGAATCTGCCTACTCGGTGCATCTAATAACTAATAGTTTTCCTGTTAACCCAGAGTGCCACTCCATTATTTTGGATTGGATTTTGAAGGCATAGAACTGGTGATTTTTTTGTGCAGGTGTTTAGAATTGAAGTGAGTTTCTTGCAGAAGGGGAATGGCCATGTTTTGCTGATTGACCCATTGTGAGGGCTTGGTTCTCTTTTGTGGATGACTTCTACAAAAAGCTGCTACTGGTAACTACAGAAGCCAAAATCTATATTCTCAAATCAGAATTTTGGCATTGTTGGTGCTAGTGCACTAGCAATGAAGCCCCCTCCCCCGGCTTCAGTGCTCGGAAAGGTGAATCCCACGTGCTGGTCAGTCAGAGGAGAATCCAAGATGGTGCTGGTGTGTGAGAAGCTGTCAGTGAGTGAGGCAGAGAAGGCTCTGGAGAGAAGGAGCAGTGCTGGGGCCACTATAAAGTCGGTAATACCTTTCCCTCATATTCCCTCTGCTGCTAATGGGCCCCAGGGGGCCAATATTGACTTTGTTTGAACTGACTGTAGCAAACTGGGCCCTGTATCCCCCAATGAAACTGTGTTTGTCTCTGGTGCAACAATGGCAGCCATGCGAGTTATGGAGACTCTGCAGTGCAGGAAAGTAGAGCTGGAAGCTGACATACTGACTGAGATCAGTGTAATGTCCCAGGCTGATGGAGAAGGGAGGGCCCAATCCATCAGAAGGGCCACACTGCAGAACAAGGAGCTGGAGGATGTGGAGCAAGAAATCACACAGACTATGGGGCAAATTCACTAAGATTCGTAGTTGCGCCAGGCGTAACTTCGCCGCACTTCGCCAGGCGTAGTTATACCAGCGCTTCGCAAATTCACTAAAATCCGAAGTTGCACTGAGGGGTAGCGTAAGGTTGCGAAGTTGCGCTAGCGTTGATTCGCTAAGCGAAGCGAAGTTACGCTAGCGATGGTTAATTTGCATACGGCGCCAAATTCAAATTTCAATGGAGGAATACGTATCAGCACTACAAATGCCTGGGAAACCTTCAAAACATCAAATAAAATTTTTATTTTTCCCTACATATGTGCCCACTGTATAGTTAAGTTGCCATGAGTTAGGAAATGTAGGGGGGAAAGAGGGGAGCCCCCAAAAAAATGTCGATCTTTTTCAGCCTATCACCCATAACATAGAAAAAACGCCAGCGTTTTTTGGGACTTAGATAAAATGTTAACTTTTTTTGAAGAAATCCCTATCTACTCTATTGTGCGTCGCCTGGTCTGAGGTGGCGAAGGAAGTCTAGCATAAAAGGTAGCGTTCAGTACAATGCGCGCGTTAGTGAATTTGCGTAATTACATCCGTTGCGCAAATTCGCCAGGCATAAGGGTGAGATGTTACACTAGCGAAATTACGTTAGTGAATTTGCGAAGTAACGAAAATGGCCAATGCTAGCGAATTGACGCTAGCGTTAGGCGCTTCGGCGCATAGTGAATTTGCCCCTATGAGTTTAATCAAACCCTGGGAAGATTTCTATACAAACTGGCCCCAGTGTAAGGAGATGGAGGCCCCCAGGGAGCTGCCTTGTGAGACTGTGCAAGAAAATATGCAGTGTACCAAGGTTCAATTGGATTTACGGTCCATTTTTTTGATTTAACTTGTATCCCCTCAAGTCCAAAAGTAATACCTATAACAGAAGCCAAAACAAACAAACATAGGGCAATATTGTTTGGAATAAGAGACCCCTTTTCTTTTGTGCTCGAAGGATATTAAATATAATCACCACACTAAGTGTAGACCCTTCATCACCACCACCATACGCGATATATACCAAGGATTTGTTTAAAAACTCTCCTTATATTAAACTGTCCAGATGGGTACTCACAAACAGATTTTGTTCAAATGCATGTATATAAATCTCTTCAAACTCCAAGCACGCCTCCCAATTCGGGCTGTAGGGTAAATGCAGCAGCAATAGTGTAAAATTACCTTTTTTTTTAAAAAACCTATTTTTAAAATGCACTCACATGGCATTTACAATTTGAATGAATATCTATGTGTTGTCCTGTTGAGAACCCTCCCCCAATGTAATGTCCGCACAGAGTCTCTACTGTGCAGCACTAACTGTCTGATTTAAAGGACTTTCTGCCTGTGATTGAGCAGCAAAATCCCGATCCTGTGCAGAATGCTATGGACATTACCCACACAGACAGTGTGACTGGAGAGAAAGTGGTGAGTGAGGATGAAGGAGGGCAGCAAGTGGAGTGTGTCAGTGCTGTGACTGGGGGTACAAGTGATAATAGGGGGGATACCTGCACAGAGTGGCTGTAAGGTGCTGGGTGAACACGTAGTGTCAGGGGGGTGGATACTCATGACAGTACTGGGACACAGGAAAGGGCCCCAGAACCAGTGAAACCCAATATCTGGGAGAGGAGGAGACTTTTTGCCAGGCAGACTCAGAGGAATGAGGATTTTGAGGGACAGGTGTTCAAGAGAAGGAATGTAGCGAGGATTAAGTGGGAGAGAGAGAAGTAGAAGACCCCTGGTGAGAGGTTTTCTGCCAACAATCTACTAAAACAGTCTATCAGCTTTACCCCCAGTGATATATTTGCCTTTATCTCTGTCTCTGAGGTGGAGTTTGACATCAGCTTTAAACTGTCTCAAGGCCTGGAGAGATTCTGGGAGCTGTATGAGCTAAAGGAGGGCTCCCTAGAGTAGGAGGGGTTAACAGCAACCCCCATATCTAGGCCTGAAACCAAAGCAGCTACCATATTGTTTAAGAACGAGTCCATTCCACCCAATTATGTTCTTGTGTGGCTACAAAGGCGTGGGTCAAAGCGCCATATGGCCAGTAACTGTGACAACAAGGTGTGCGCACTGTGTGGGGCCCGGGGCCACGTCAGTAAGGAGTGCAATACGATCCACTGTAATCTGTGTTCATCCTTGGACCACACACACCACCAGTGCCCAGATGCTTGGCACAATATTGTCAAGGCTTGTTTTGGCATGGTGAGGGAGCTCTTTGGACGAGAGGAAGTGATAGAGCAGGAAGTGAGGATGGAGGCAGCAGAGGAGGGGAGGCCGGAAGGTAATGTTATGGAGGCAGCAGAAGGGAGAGTGGAGAGGATAGATGGAGAAAGTGAAGCAGGGAGTTCAGGGAGGCAGGGTGGAGGTTCCCCAGTACAATGATTGAGGGAGGAAGACTGGAGAGTAGTGGGGAAATCAAGAAAGAAGCCAGGGAAACTGGTACTTGGTACTGACATACCCACCTCAAACAAGTACCTCTTGATGGGAAGAGCTGGGGAGACTGAGCAGAGGAGGAGGAAGAGTTGAGAAAGATAGAGAGGGAAGAGGAAGAAAGGAAAGTTACAGAGGAGAAGAAAAAGAAAAGGCAGAGGGTGACAGTCAGGTTGAAAGCTAGGAGGAAAAGAAAGGGAAAGAGAAAGGGAGGTTGCAGGTTCATGCAGGCATATCCCCTGTTTTTCTGCAAAAGCAGCATGTGGGGGAAGGAGCCCATCATAGAGGATTTAGGGGAAGAAAAGGAAAGGTCCCTGAAATGGGAGAGCAGGGAGTTTCAGAGGGAGGGGGGCTGATGTTTCTGGAGGTTGAAGGTGATTTCCATTGAGTAAAAGGAATTCAAGTAAAGAGATTTGGGGATGGATTGGAGGAAGATTTTGTTAAATCCCCAAAGGCCCCAAAATCCTTAAAGAAATCTAAAGGGGCAACTGATTAAATACAGTTTAATGTAATATAGGGAGTCTGGAAAAGGAGAGGAAGCTTTCAGTTAATGATACGGCTGTAAGGGAAAGTTTTTCGGGGAGAAACAATTTGCTTATTAACTGTTTAGTTTGTTTATTTAAGTTGGTTTTTTGTAAAGAAGATAGTATATTGCTCTGTTTTAAAGTTTTGTGTTATGTAATAAGATTTTGTTACTTTGTTATAGTATTTTCTCAATAAAAAAAATTCCCTGGTACATATACAGTAAGAACAGCACTCAGTAGTAAAAATGCATGTCCCACTATGACTCCTTCAGTTACATTGTATAGGAGTAACAATAGCCTCTCGGAAAGCAGTTCCATAGCGCAGCACTGGCTCTTTCTGAAAGCACCTGACTAGACCTAATGACCCGAGATGGTGCCTACACACCGATATTGCAATTAAAAAAATACACTTGTTTGTTCAGGAATTAAATTTTACATGGTAGAGAGAATTATTTGTAGTGTAAACAATGTAATTTAGAAATAAAAACTACACTATAAAAATCATGACAGAATCCCTTTTATACAATCTATTTTATACATATATATATTAAATGTCTTTTCATCCCAATGGTCCAGTTCCAATGGTGGCTAAATCCATTAATCCGTAATTTTCTTATAAAACTAGCATCTCCAGTATATACTATACAAGTTGGCCAATGCAGGCAACTATTCCTTGGAAAACCATGAGCCTTTTGGCACCGGCCACAAGGCAAGGTGTTAAGTACCAAAAACAAGGCACCATGCTCTTGTTTTTTGCACTTTTCTGCCTGCTCCTAAAATCGTAAATGACCCCTAAAGTCTTGATGGTGGAACCCTATTGAGGGATGTATATTTTTACAGTGCATTGGTTGAATCGGTTAAAAAGCACCTGGATTCGCATGCTAAATCTTTCTTGTAGTTTTAAAAAGTTGCATTATTCATAACATCGGAGATATAAAAAAGTTATGCTTCCAATCAGCGTTTTTAATGCAGTCCTTCTAGGTGAATACATTATGCTGTGTGATGGCTAAGGAAGTGTGAGTAAAATGATAATTCTCTGATTTATTGTGTTATTTAGAAACAATCTATTTTTTGTGCCTCGAAATAAAATGTTGGAAATGTAAGATGGTCCAGGAGGCTCCCATAAAATTACACTACATATGTTTTTTTTTCCTACAAAATGCAATAAAAATGGTATTACAGGCAGCAAATTCATGATTTCCAAAGGAATAATATAGCTGCAGATTCTGCTAGAGGTTCTGTGTGCTGCTCATAATTCGAATAAATTAACAGTATAAAAATGCTCTGTGTATTACATGTAAGCCCCATGCTGCGTTGACTCAGAAAATCTAAGAAGACATTGACAGTAATTAGAAAAGCAATATTGCTCCTATAAAAGACAATGCAAAAATAAATACCAGAAACTAGCCATGTCTTATACATATATATGTATATGAATTAAGTTAAATAAAATGAATAGCGATGAGTGAATCTGCTCCAATATGCTTCACTGAAAAATTCACAAAACTGCCGGAAAATTTGCGAAATGCATTAAAATCTATGGATGACATTTTTGTCTTGGCGACCTTTTTGTAGCAAAATATATGGCCAACTTTTTGTCTCAGTGACTTTTTTGTAGCAAAATGTATTATAGTCTATGGGAGACTTTTTCCTCAATCCAACTGCATTAAATTCAATGGGCGGCTTTTTTTCTTACTCTGATTGCATTAAAGTCAATGGGGGTCATTTATCAACACGGGGCAAATTTGCCAATGGGCAGTAACCAATGGCAACCATTTAGTGATGGGTGAATTTCTCCCGTTATGCTTCGCCAAAAATTTCGATATATTTGTGAAACTCGAAAATTGACGTCCACCTAATTTGATGGCGCCTAATTTTCGTGGGAGTTCAGTTAATTTTTATTCACCGGCGGCGGAACGCAGAAATTCACTGCAAATTAGCACCAGGCGAATTTATTCGCCCATCACTAGCAACCAATCAAATTTCTGCATTCATTGTTCTACTTGCAGCTGGCTTTAAAAAGCTAATCACTATAGGTTGCTATAGGTAACTGCCCAAGGGCAAATTTGGCCAGTGTTAAATGAGCCCCAATGGGTGTTTTTCTTGATTTTTTTTCTGTTGCAGTATCTCAAAAAAAAAATCCGCCAATGGCAAAATGCTGAATTTCGCTGCAAAATGATGCATGATGAAAAAATCTGCTCATCAATATTATTATTATTAACATTTATTTATATAGTACCAGCATATTTCACAGCGCTGTAACGTAAATGTGTTTATACAACTAAATAACAGTAATTACATACATAGAACATATGGAGTTACATACATCACAACCAATACGGTTACAAAAGGTGAGGAAGGCTCTGTGCAAAGAAGCTTACAATCTAAAAGGAAGGGAATAAGACACAAGGTGTGGGAGTGGGCAGGATCAGAAGTGAGTGAGAGATGTATTACTGTATGTGGTATTGCATTTGGTATTTAAGCAGAGTGAGGGTAGGCTTCTCTAAAGAAGTGCTTTTTAAGAGATCTTTTGAAAGCAGAAAGGTTGGGAGAAAGTCAAACATACCGTGGGAGAGAATTCCAGAGGAGGGGTGCAGCCCTGGCAAAGTCTTGAATGCAAGCATGTGAGGAGATAATGAGAGAAGAGTTGAGTAGCAGATCAGTAGAGGAGCGTAGCAAGCGGTGGGTGAGTATATAGCCATGAGATCAGAGATGATCTTTACAATTAAAACAATTAAAAGAGCATTACATACTTTCCAGTATAGGTATGCCATTGAATAAAGTTTCCACATGGCAGAACCTAAGACATCTTTGTGCCTTTTATTACACTACTCTCTAATCAATGTGCCAGATTGTGGTGCAGCAGCTGGGGATTGGGGTGGTGGTATGATGTGATAAGGGCAAAATTTGATTGAGGTCTTATAACCAATGATAACCTATAAATTGGTAATATTTTCTGGTTATTATTTGAAAGAGAAAATTCTGATTGGTCCATTTACTAAAGGTCAAATTGTAGTGGTATTAGAGCTTTTTGAAACTACAAACAAAAAGTCTGAACGGCTAAAAAAAAGATCCAATAGGATCAGCGCAGTTCCCACTGACTTCTATAGGACCTTGACTGCTTTTACTAGGAGAGGTTTTGTATGAGAGTTTTGTGTGGGTTTTACACATAATAAATCTTGAATTTTTAGGATTTTTGAGAATCAAAAACAGAAATTCTTAGAGAAATAATTTGATTCATGAAAACAAAAAGAAATCTGAATGTTAGTAAATAGGCGTTACAGTGCTCACTATAGCACTAATATTTTAGCATTGTATAATAATTTCCCCCTATTTTAAATTCAGTCCAGCCAGGCAGTGACTTGACACTGTGACCTCTTAATAAAAAAGCCCTGTCTTCAAAATGGAATCAAATATGCATCTGGATATATGAATGCAACGGAACACATTTAGGATACATAATACTTTTTATAGTACAAATGACAGTAATTTCTATGCTTGGTGTTACATTGACTTTTATGTGAGATTCCTTTGGTGAGACTCTACATGCAGTGAAAATGGGAGCCAAGAGCCACAGTCAAACTGGCAGTAGCTCCAGGGTTCCCCGGCAACTATTTGTGAACTTGTGCACAATTTGGAAAAGAGATGGGACTGATGCAGCAGCACTGAGAGCAACTTTATGGAAGTTAAAGGAGCATATTTGGACACAAGCACCTTAAATGAATGACTTTGCCCATTTTTGTGTGGCTTCAAGGAATGAGCAAAATATTTCTCCAAACAAAAGAAAAAAATCACCCTTCCTAGACTATAACGGATAGAAATTTTTTTTTGTGCGGTTTGAAAAATGCCTATTGACTTCAATGCGTTTGGGACTTTTATTTGCAGTTTTACAAATTTTTGGCAAAGCTAATGGGTCAGATTTGCCCATCACTAGCGGCCTCAATAGTGGAGCTGTGTTCTATATATATGTAGAAGGAGTTAGCATAGATAACCGGGGTCACACATGACAGGCAACAACTTGGGCATCAAAACCAGTCACACCAATTGTTCCAGACATTCAGCAATAACTGTTACAGTCTCAGCAAGCAGACGTTATCCGCACTTGCAGGATAACTACACAGCATCACCTTCTCAAAACATTAGGTTGCCTGTATTGTAACCTGGGTCACCCTCCATAACACCACCCTTGAGGGGATCTCTCTATCCCCACCTCAACAACCCATGCCCTCAACATCCCGAAGCTCCTTGTTGGCACCCCTTGTTATTTCAGGAATTTTCATGGTGACACTATCCGTAACCCTCAGCAATAAATTCCCTAAACTAGCACTTAGTCCCTAACTGGTGAAGTTTCACCGGAATGCTGCTTCCACTAAACTCCAGATTGGGGCCCTTGCTGCCCGTTCTATCTCTGCCCTTCCTAACTACACTAAGTGTACACTAACACAAATATTCTCCTACCACTGGCTAAACCTGTCACCTGTTGTCCAGGGCTGAGGTTCTCTCCTCCAGCAGGTGTTCTTCACTGGACCACGCCTGCCTACAAAAGACCACTCCTCCATTTTTATTTACCTTTTTTTGCTCTTCTCCTTCCCAGGGTGAACATTACACCATATTTACAATTAGCACAAGCTGGTTGTTCCTAGTGGCCAGACTCCCACATTACACATTTCCCACATCATGCTTTTCTAACCTTCATAAGCCCATACATGACATTCATTTACACATTTGCTTTAGACATATTCACATATCACTCTGTACAACCCCTTACATCTATCTTTCATCAAGTATGTTGACATTAACATAATTTTTATTTATTTTTAGTGTGTTTTTAGCTTTTATTGTCTTGATTTTTCCAAGTCTAGCCTTTACTAGTGTTCTGGAAAGCTATTTCAAATATATAGAAATTCTGACTTCAGAAAATATGGGGTAAATAACAACTAAGAATTCCCAATACAACTCCAAAAGTTTGATTCATATCCTGTGCCCTAAAGATCATGATAAATCATTTTTCACAATGTTACATATGTTGCTTGCAAGAGCAGAGGGATTGTTATTTACGCAGCACTATTTATTAAAAAATGGAAGGACAATACAAGAGTCTAAAAGAGCACCCTCAAAGGAAATTCAGATTTTGTTACTTTAAGACTTCTAAATCAAAACATGACAATCAAATAGAAAACATTTGTGCTCTAAAATGGTTCTGAAAGGAAACATTTAACAAGGAGCCCTTAGCAGTTTTTTGAAAATTATTATGTAGAAAAGTAATTTACAGAGCAAAAATGTTTAACTTTATATAGAATAAACTGATTGTATCAAATAGAACTATCACATACACAGGGGTTGCTCTATCAACTTTTAAATTTTAATTTTTAACAGTTCAAGGGGATATTTTTGTGCTAAACTCAAGTGGAACACCAACAACACAATATTCATAAAGAATGTGCAGGTTCTTGGATTCCTGAAGCAGAAAGGCCTGACCCACAGATGCCATAGCGGAGCTTGGTGCAAAGTATGAAAAACATGGTAGCTTGTACCTGCATCTTGTATTTTTCACCTTCCTTTACCAGTCATCCCCATTCTCACTTGCATTTATCTTTTAAGGTCAAATTTATCAGATTCTGAAAATATAGTTTAACCTTTGCCAGGGGTGCTGCACCAATGAGGTGAGTTGAAAAATGCACCTCAGGTGGCAGTGCTGAACAGGTTACCAGGTGTGGCAAAAAAACATTCACAATACCTTTAAAGGGCACCAGTTGGGCGAAATTTTTTCCCAATCCAAAGGTGCAGGCTAATAGTGCCCGCACGCTGGTTGAGGGGAGAACCATAATTTTTTTTTGAAAAAAATTGCCGCCATTGCAAGCGGCCATGTTGTGCAGAGCGCATATGCAAAATGAGCTTCTGACGTCATGTACATGTGCATAATGAGCAAGTTGTGGCATTCACTCATTATGCACATGCGTGTGCCCCAACATATCTGCTCCCTCCCGGTACGGGTGTCCTAACGCTGGCGGGGGCAATTTTTTAAAAAAAACTACTGTTACATCCAGCTGGAGTACAGGCTCTATTAGCCCATACCTTTGGTTCGGGAAAATAATTTTGCCCAACAGCTGCTCTTTAAGAGGCGAATTTACATTTTTTAATCAGGAAATTCGGCTTTTCTGGAGTGAGTGCAATTGCACTTTCCGTACTATCAATCTGAGACCTCCCAACGCAGGAAAGGTAAGCACTGGGGGCACTCAGGTGGCCCCTGCCTTTGAATAACCCATGAGCTTTACCAAATATACCCCAAAAATCCTATATATGTGAATAGATTCGAAAAATGTATGCCTCAGGGTCAGTGTTAAGATTAAAATTAACTGCCCCCAGTATTATACAAGCAGAGGCAAGTTTTATAATAAACAAAAACTGTCAGATTCTCCCATTTAAAAAGCACCAGTTACTATGCTGTCCAGTGCTTCCTATGTTAACTTCTGAAGTTATTGAGGTGGCCAACCCTTCTCTGCAGGCATGACATAGACCTTAGGGTGTTTGACTTATTTGTCTATATATATATATATATATATATATATATATATATATATATATATATATATATATATATATATATATATATATATATATATATATATATAAAAAATAAAAACTGACACAGCACTCCAAGTTTTGTATGCAAAAAAAGATATATATTGTAGAAAAACATACCAAAGCCCATAGGGCTTTGGGCTTTGGTATGTTTTTCTACAATATATATCTTTTTTTGCATACAAAACTTGGAGTGCTGTGTCAGTTTTTATTTTTTCTATGATATTGGCTACTTTGGCAGTTCCTTTTTGACTACTTGCACCCAGAAACCAAGAGGGTTGTGCGGCAATATCTCTTTTTATATAGTTATATATATATATATATATATATATCTATATATATATATCTATATATATATATCTATATATATATATATATATATATATATCTATATATATATATCTATATATATATATATCAAAACAGGGGGGTTGTGGGAGCACTCTAAAGGCTTTAAAGTATATATAAGTATAATAAATGCTTTTGCATATGTACCCAAAACAGGGGTTATTTTGCTACAAAGTTATGATCATAAAATTGATAAGCCACCATACCACGTCAAGGTAAACCCCGAATGGCGGTCCCTAACTTGTTTTATATTTTATGTGCATTTTAGCATTACCTGTAATCAATGTCCGTTGAACGCTGTTTTTTCACTAAGGGCTAAATCCTCCCCAGCCAGCAATCAGGCTTTTAAAGGAGAGATATTCCCAAAACAAACGCCCAGTTTTAAAAGCATAGGATCACCACTAGTTTAAAGGGGGGGTATGGGGTGCTACAACCACTGAAGCTATGCCACAGCTCCTGGCTAAATATACAATATCAAAACAGGGGGGTTGTGGGAGCACTCTAAAGGCTTTAAAGTATATATAAGTATAATAAATGCTTTTGCATATGTACCCAAAACAGGGGTTATTTTGTTACAAAGTTATGATCATAAAATTGATAAGCCACCATACCACGTCAAGGTAAACCCCGAATGGCGGTCCCTAACTTGTTTTATATTTTATGTGCATTTTAGCATTACCTGTAATCAATGTCCGTTGAACGCTGTTTTTTCACTAAAGCCTGATTGCTGGCTGGGGAGGATTTAGCCCTCAGTGAAAAAACAGCGTTCAACGGACATTGATTACAGGTAATGCTAAAATGCACATAAAATATAAAACAAGTTAGGGACCGCCATTCGGGGTTTACCTTGACGTGGTATGGTGGCTTATCAATTTTATGATCATAACTTTGTAACAAAATAACCCCTGTTTTGGGTACTTATGCAATAGCATTTATTATACTTATATATATACTTTAAAGCCTTTAGAGTGCTCCCACAACCCCCCTGTTTTGATATTATATATATATATATATATATATATATATATATATATATCTATATATATATATATATATATATATATACATACATTAGTAATCAACACTCCACTACAGGTTAAGTACAAAAAGATTTAATGTGCAAAAATCAGTGGTCCAACATTTTTGTCACAGGTCAACCAATGACCTTTCTCAAGGATAGCAATATATATATATATATATACACATACATACAAATTCTTTTCCTCAATTTGTAGCTATTTGAAGCTAGAGCATTGAGTCCCTAGCTCTTGTTCCTGTGTGTACTGTGGCCTGACCCTAGTTTGTGTAATGCTAGCCTTGCCTATGTACTGTATGCTTTCTTGCCCCAACTTGTCTGTGAAGTCTTGCCTTGCAATTTCTACTTAGTTTATGTACCAAAGTCTGTCCCACCATGCCTTTTTATTTTTCTAATTTACTCCAATCTGCCCTGTTCTATTCCTGTTACATACTTTATAGATTTTTGTTGAGAGAATCGCTCTGCACCATTTTGCTACTTAGCATAGTAATAAGACTACAGAATGGTAATTAATTAAGACTGGAGGAAAGGAAGCTTACCTTTAGTTTACTGTATGAAGGGTTCATTATTGTTAAAAATTCATTGATTTTCCTTTCTATCTAACTAACTAACTAATTAACTGTTTACCATTCAAGCAACAAAAGACAGAAGTAATTATGATTATAAAATTAAAGAAAATGTTAATTGCACAAGTTAGTTTAGGGATCCCAAAGAAACTCCCCTACTTTCCTTCTGCTGGAAGACCATTAGCAAAGTTTTGCAAAGCTTGAACTTGATGGAAATATGTTACAATACTGCTACTGTAACTCTCCCAGTCTGTTGTGTCTGTATTGCCAATAGGGAGAGTCACAGGTTTAGGTTAAAAATTAGTATGCTTTCAACAATCAAGATCTTCCTAGTCTAAACAACAAGGCTATGTTTTAACTGAAGCTCAAGTTTTTCATAGATAAATCAAGATTAAATGGATTATTTCATGATTTTTGTGGTATAATTTTTATTACCAAATTACACTGTGCATATTGCAGGTAATTCATTACCATTGAAATTTTATTCTTGAAGCAATAAATGATTTTTTTTTGTAATAGTGGTGTGTAGGCATCTCAAGTCTTTGTGCCTGGTCATGTACTTTCAGAAAGAGCCAGCACTTCACAATGGAAGTGCCTTCAGTTAGGTTATTGTTTCTCCTACTCAATGTAACTGAAGTCAACCACTTGGATTTTTCAGGTGTCAGGGAGATATTATCTGGTTACCTTCCCATTGTTATGTTAATAGAATTTTGGGAGGGAAAGGAAGGGGTTGATATCACTCCAACTTGCAGTAAAGAGTGACTAAAGCTTATCAGAGCACAAGTCATATAACTGGGGGGCACCTAGAAAACTAAGAACATCTAGCCCCATGTCAGACTGAAAAATTAAATATTACAAAAATCTGTTCTTTTAAAAAACTAATTCCAGTGAAGGATTCTGCTGGAGGAGCACTATTAACTGATGCATTTTATAAAAGATATGTTTTCCCATGACAGAATCCCTTTAACATAGTGGAATATGAAAGAAGCTGTAGGGACACACAGGGTTAAAATGCCCCTATGGCTTTAAATCCCTACCCTTTTTTTTTTTTTTCCTATTTTCTGGGCAAAAGCCCACGTATCTAGTGTTATATTTATATATCCAGTTATTGGCCAATAGGTGTAATGACCACTTTCTACCCTACTTATATATAATATATATTATATACAATATAGTGTTTGGAAAGGGGTGGATCTTCCTCTTGGCTGCTATTGTCCTTACCTACTGGATGTTCCCATTGAGCCTGGGTACACCAAGGCCCAGTAAAGCCTTTAGCCCTAGAGGGACCTGGATCTCTAGTGTCAGAGTCGGGGACCAGGGAACCCCGTGAATGAGGTTAGCTAGATTCAGGTTATATCTGTAATAGACTCTCTAGGAGAGTGAAATAGAGAGTACAGATAGTAAGAGCACCTTTGTGCTCCATCAAAGATCTGTAGCAGGGAGCAGCTTCCCAAGGCTCCTAGATTGCCTTTAGTGAAGGGACCACAGTGGATAGGGCATCAGGGTGGGATCCGGACCACGTAAAGGTATTTCTGTCTGGTGATGTTTCTTACTGCTTGACTACAAAGAGTCACACTCCTCAACTGTATCATCATCCGTTTCAGCCGGCCAATATGTGTAAATAAACGTGTTACTCCTTTGTTTCACTATAAGAACCTCAATTATTCCTATTTTTGTTGCACAGTAGCCTGAAGTTGTAGTTATACTATTACAGAGAAAAAGGAAATTATTTAAACAAATTTGGATTATTTGGATAAAATGGAGTCTATGGGAGATGGCCTTTTCGTAATTCAGAGCTTTCTGCATAATGGGTTTTGGATAACAAATCCCATACCTGTACTATAAGCTTTCCTAAATATGATCTAATTGATTAACTCAGTCTGTAAAATGTGCACTCATTTTGTCTGTTGGCAGATGATGGTTCAGAAAACGTGTATTAAATAAACACAGAGTAAAAATGGTTTGCATTGTGAATGCACTTTCTGTTAATTTTTTTTATAACTTTCCACCATTAGCTATTTTGCATTATGCAATGCATCTTACAACCCTTTGATCTCGTACGATGCTATTTCTGTTTGAAACCATTTATCGTGACTCTGAAAGCATCGTGTTTCATTCTGCATAGCTCTGTATCAAAGTCATTTACAATGTAGCAGCGCAACGGCATTCAAGCTGCCATGTTCATCAGTTTTTACAAGAATCTGTGCAGCTAGCCCTCATGAGTAATCATATCAATTCTACGTATAATCCCAACAGGCTGAAAGAAATAATGTTACTGCCAGTTTGGCCATAGGACTCCACCATGGTATATTTCAATTATTGTAGCTTATTCAGTTTATTTAGTTGATACCTTTTTATTCTGCAATACGATATTTGCCAATTATTTTCATGTTCTCACTAAGAATATGATATTGGTTATAAAAACTATTGGACAATACTGGAAATACTACTAGTTTATCCTAGAAACCTCAACTACAGTGCCATAATTCATATTTGACATGTAAGGGACAGGGGTTCCTCCATAAGGTTGTAGCTGTCTAACCCCCTTCAATTATAGGTAAGGTCAAGGGAATAAAGCAATATTTCAGCTTCAGTTGTTACATTACGATGATGTGATATCTGTAAAGAGAGCATTCAGACTTTTTGTCAAAAGGCATTTCAGAGAAAGCAGCAAGAGTGAATGTCCTTGGATGAGTGTGTACGTGTGTGTATCATTTTTTATTCCTAATTTTGAAAAGTGATTATTTTTGTAAAAAATTTAAAAAAAAAAGTAAAAAAACAAAAAAGTTTTTCCGTGATCAAGATTTTCTTTCAAAAATTTTTCTAAACACTGCATATGTACATAAATATTCAGAATGGAAAAACATGATTGCACTGAGTTGTGGAAAAAAAACTATTGCCTTTAACATCACATGGTTCTAATCATTTTTAAAAATTTGACTTAACAAAAATTCAAAATTTGAATGCATATCCCCTTCAATTCTTTAGACGCTTACCAGGTTTTAGCGGCGGATCTTTCAAGCTATTTTTAATTATCTTGAAAATTAGAAAATTTTAAACATTACAAATTCAAACTCAAATTCAGAATCTTTGTTCATGATTAGACAAGATCCCAGTGAAAAAACACAATTTAAAATAAATCATCCTATTAGATCTGTGTGTAGCTGTGGGTGCCATATTAAACTTAGTTTTCATGTGTATTATTTTAGGTCTTGCAGACCCTGGGAAAAAGTGAATAATCACAGGGGGTGCAAGATCACGCCCCTTAGTGCTCATGCAGAGAGCATTTTTGTCCAGGGTCTGGTGCACTAAAAAAAACATAAAGTGGTTGGCACTTGCACATGTGCTGGTGGGCACATTGGTGGGTACAGGCTAACCATATACCTACCCCCTGTGTCCACCCTTACTCCCTAACAAAGTGTCTCTGTGCGCCTTAATGAAGTACAGAGACCTCCAGCAATTCATCTAGGGTAGAAGGCAGGTTGCCAAGAGCAAAAACGTGTTTTTTTTAGTTTTTTGCACTCTGTATCCAGCCTTACACATATCAATGGTCCCTTTTGAGAATGTATGACTGGCAGTTTGCTAGTTCAGGGGGCTAATTTACTTAGCTCGAGTGAAGGAATAGAAGAAAAAATACTTCGAATTTCGAATGGTCGAATATGGCTACTTCAACCCTAGGAAAGGCTACTTCGACCTTTGACTACGACTTCGATTCGAACGATTCGAACTAAAAATCGTTCGACTATTCGACCATTCGATAGTCAAAGTATTTTTTCTTCTATTCCTTCACTCGAGCTAAGTAAATGGGCCCCTTGAACTAGCAAACTGAAATACTCAAAAGGGATCATTAGTTCGCCACCTAAAACCCCCTAGTTCGCCACCTAAACCCTAATGAGGCCAATGTTAGCCTATGGGGAAGGTCCCCATAGGCTTTCTAAAAATTTTTTGATCAAAGGAAAATCCTTTGATCGACGGATTAAAATCCTTCAAAATCATTAGATTCGAAGGATTAATCGCTTGATCGAACGATTATTCCTTCCATCATTCGTAGGAATAGCGCTAAATCCTATGACTTCGATATTCAAAGTCGAAAGGATTTACATTCGACAGTCGAATATCGAGGGTTAATTAACCCTCGATATTCGACCCTATGTAAATCTTCCCCCATGTGTATGTGATGATGAGTATAGTAGCACTCTAGTGTGTATGCATGTGACATATGGTCTTCCGATTTATATGTGTGAATGTAGTTAAGGAGGTAGTTTATATCCAGGATCACTTGCTTGGTAGTTAATATCCAACATGGCCTGTCTCTTTACCAGTTATTGAAATTATTGAAATTAATTGGTGGGAAGTGCCTCCAACAAAAGCAGAATGAGTCAATCATTCTCAATATAATGCACCACAAAGCAAACACAATTAGGGGCCTCTCACATTATCCAACCCTTGGGTTTTAATCCCCCTTGTCGCCAGCATTCTGTTTCAGTTTCATATGCGACATATCTTACTATCTGAAAGGAAGATTAAAGGCTGCAAATTAAGTTGTAATGTGTGTTTTAGAAAGTCTGAAGAGAGACACTTTGAATGGAAATCTTTAATATTGTCAAATGGGAAAAATGTTCCTGCTCAATAGGATCTGGATTGCAATCAACCCCAGTTCATCATAAATGTTCAATTAGATTTCTACAAAAAAAAGTGAACATAAATAATTACTGGTTATAGATTCAGTTAAACTGTTCTGGATACTATTAAGACCTAAGGGTGAAATAAAAATTAATAATCCTAAATATTTTACTTTTTTTTTGACTTTCAAAAAGGTAATATATGATTTTAAGAGGCATTCAATAAAAAAATGTAAAAAACTAATTACTTTGCCCACAAACCTTCTTTAAAGAATTGTTGAAAAGAGACAGTTACTGTACAAGCTGAACCAAAATTGAGCATAGAACAGAAATAATGTTCAGAATGACAGGAGGAAATGTCAGTGTTCCAAGCCTATTATATTGTTCTCTCACTGTATACTGATATGGTATTATCCTGCAGTAAGTTTTAAAATAAACTTTGTTTAAAAATACTTTTCAGTCTTACTGTGGTGCCCTTCACAAGCCTAGGATGACATAGCTGTGTTTAAGAGATAAGCAAAGCAAGCATATAAGGGGTAATCATTTAATTGTGCATTATATGTAAAAAGTGTTATTTTGGTTTTTGGTCTTTTGATAATGTGAGAAGAAAGAGCTTACTACCACAGTAAAGCACCAACTGAGTCAACAG
This sequence comes from Xenopus laevis, assembly GCF_017654675.1. Classification (NCBI taxonomy): domain Eukaryota; kingdom Metazoa; phylum Chordata; class Amphibia; order Anura; family Pipidae; genus Xenopus; species Xenopus laevis. Next base: position 18,480,201 of record NC_054373.1, read on the forward strand.
TTAGGTTGGATCGGTGGAGCGCATTGTAGAAGGTGGGAGATTGTTGTAGGCTAGCTAGTTGAGCAGCTGAGGCTCCAATGAAGAATGAGGAAAAGGCCAGTGCCCTGACTAAGTCTCCCTAGATAGGGTTCCAGTGATGAGGCCAAATATGACCTTGAACAGAAATAATGTTCAGAATGACTGGAGGAAATGTCAGTGTTCCAAGCCTATTATATTGTTCTCTCACTGTATACTGATATGGTATTATCCTGCAGTAACTTTTAAAATAAACTTTGTTTAAAAATACTTTTCAGTCTTACTGTGGTGCCCTTCACAAGCCTAGGATGACATAACTGTATTTAAGAGATAAGGAAAGCAAGCATATAAGGGGTAATCATTTAATTGTGCATTATATGTAAAAAGTGTTATTTTGGTTTTTGGTCTTTTGATGATGTGAGAAGAAAGAGCTTACTACCACAGTAAAGCACCAACTGAGTCAACAGTTAGATTGGATCGGTGGAGCGCATTGTAGAAGGTGGGAGATCGTTGTAGGCTAGCTAGTTGAGCAGCTGAGGCTCCAATGAAGAATAAGGAAAAGGCCAGTGCCCTGACTAAGTCAGATGAGGCCAAATATGACCTTGAAGGCCAGCTGACCCCTCTGCTTGGAGTGCAGAGCCCTTGGCCTGAAGAGAAGGGTAGGAAACAGGTGGGCCTAGTGGTTTGGGAACCCTTGTTCTGTTTTACTGATATTTGGTTTCCGATTATTGTGATCTCTATTACTTGGCAAATCTATACTGATGACTGAATAATGTATTAATAATGTAGTTCATCTGCAACACCATGTAGACCTCCTGTGTATTCTCCTCTAGTGTGTAACTACAATTTCCTTTTGTTTTGTGACAGTGGTGTGTATTATGAGAGCTTAATTTGGTCAATTATTACTAAAAGTTATTGTGCACCACAAAACAAGTTTAACCCAATGAATGAATGCAATTGTTACACGTGTTGATGTCATTGATCAAAATAACTTGCATGTAAACCAGCTCCTTGCACTTTCATATATTTGTGACATGGGCCATTGCATTCGTCCTGCCTATTCTGTGAATTACACTCAAGTGTAAGGAAACCCTTGAGTTACCACCAACCTAAACAGTCTTGAGTTCATGTCAACTCAATATAAACCCAGCCCATACTGGAGAAAAAATAATCTTCCCAGAAGTCTACTTATAGACTATATAGAGGGTTGAGATGGTGATTCCTGTCTCCATAAAGAGCACCATGCACAGTGTACCAGCTCACAGTATGTTTTCAAGGGAATCTTGTAGATGTATATACTATAGACTCAACATTTTGTGCTTTATACCTTGCCCCTCATTTCCAGTCAAGCAGAAATGGAACCAATTATTTTACATATTGACACCATTTATAAAATGATACTTGTGCCTAAATACACTCCTCAGATTTGCATGGCCAGGGCCATTGTGCCTGACAAGGCTTTTTTTTTATTGAATTGAGCCTTTTGTGTGTCTACTGATGTAGGGCAACCCTGGAACTACCATTACCCTGAACATGGCAGTTTTTCCAGGGTTCGTACTGTGGGCTGCATCAATACATTTGACAGACTGAAAACAAGTAATTTTAAACACCCAAGGACAACTTAAAAAGACACAAACACAACTGTGCTTGATTAAATGCATTGAACATACTTGCAAAGTTGGAATTGTGGGTATAACACATGGCAAACTGCACATACATGGCTGTAAATTAGGCTTTTTATTGTGTTTTATTTTTTTATTAGGCTTTTAGCCACCAAATTGAGCACTAAGATAGGAGGCATGTAACCTGGTCCCTATAATATTTTGTACCTTGTTTCTACACACAAGATAAAGAGTACCAATGGGCACAAGACACAAGTGAGCTATGTACTTACTGTCTACCTATGAAGTCTTTAAACAGTGTTGAATTTTGCCAAAAAGTTTTAATCCAGCTCATGATGCAGAGTTATTGCCCTGGATGCCATGGTGCAGAGTACAGTTATTGCCATGGATGCCAATGCTATGTGCATGGGTAATAAAGGGAGTATTTTTGCCTCTTAAATGCCTTTGCACTGTCATCTAATAGCAAAGGAGCCCCTGTATAATCAATTTATTATTCCTAATCTGATTCTCTGCTATAGGTTACACATCATTCTTTAAACTAGTAAGAACTATGTGAAGCTTCCCGAAAAATCTTCCGCATTTGTAGGATTTTCCGAGGTTTCCTGCCAAGCTGTATGCCAGTGTTTGATAACTATGAAAGTCTTTATGCTGTAGTGAACAAATGCCTCTTCTCCTAGGAATATTGCCAGAAAGTCTGACAAGGGTGTCGTTGTATTCTTATGAAGAAATGACATTTTTATCTAGACGTATGAAACAGGAAGCTTACTACTGCAAATTGGCTTGCACCTTAAAGATTCTTAACAAATAAATAGAAGAGCACTCAGATTTTTAAAGGTGTCTAATATTAAGGAAAACTCATTCAGATTTATGAAATCCATTAGTATTTTTCAGCAACATAGAACATTAATATCACGTAGAGACTGTTGGCTTGATTACAGAAGTTTAATTATAAACTTTAATTTGTTTAATGATGTAGGACAAGTGTTGGATGAAGATACACATTTCTTTTTCTCAACAGGCATAAATATCAGTATCTCTGCAATCCGTGTTCCAGGAAAGTTTGTTTTTTCCTGCTTAAACCACTAATTATAAGAAATGACTCACATTAGCTATCTAAAAATATGTTTTTCAATAAACTAAAACTTGTCCAAGAAAAAAAAAACAGCACCCTTAATTAGCAGATAAAATTACTTACTGAATTCAATCTGCTTACTTATTAAAATTACTTGCATTTTTATTATCTTATTTACAACATATTTCCTTTGCTACCTGGTATCATTTATAATGTCTGGTAGCTTTTGGCTTTAGTTTTACATGATAACTGTAGATTGGGCTCTGATTAATTAGGAAAGATATCTTATAAGGTTACATACAAAATCTAGTGTGCGTGTCCTTGTCCTAAGAGGCTAGCTTATTTGCATTGACACATTATTTTTGATCAGACTCATTTGCACAACACGATTGATGCACATCTATGTCTCCAGAGGTACATCCTGATGCAATTCACACATGTCCTATGCACACATCCTGACACCAGAGTTTGACACTCTAACTTTGGTGAGCTTTTCTCCTAAAAAGGTTTCAAGTCATGATATCATCAATTGGTTGTCATGGGGTTCTGCCAGTATTTTAGCCCATCTCTGTGCATGCTGTTGGTTCCTTCTGTTATGATTGTTCCTAGTACTTCTTTTCCTTGCTGCCTGACCTGACCTTCTACCTGCTCTCTACTTTGAAGAATCACTGCCTGCCCTGACCTCGAGCTTGTCTTCTCCTTGGTTATTTTCTCACCAGTCTCTCTCCACATCACTGGCTTCCTGCCCCCAACCTCAGGGATGACTTCGGCAGTGCGAGGTGCATGTGGGCCTTCCTCAATTGCATCACTACCTGAAGCTTGACATATCACAGGAGATTGGGAAGGACAGAAAGCAAGACCTATTCTGTATCTTCTAGATTATGCTGTGTATAAAGGGGTTCTGCTGTAAAGGAAATGATTATACCTTAATGAATGAATCAATCAATCAATAAAAGCAACAGCCCATAGTTTTTCCACTTGACTTGACTTTGCTGTTTCTCAAAATAACTTTTAAAAGCATTCTTAGATGCAAGTACGTTCTATCTTTTAAAGTCCCTCTCAAACTGCCAATTGCATTTTGCCCTTAGGAATCTCATCACTTAGAAACCTGTAATTATCTGATTGCAAAGTTAGACTTCCTAGTCATTTTTTTTGCCATTCAGTAACTATGTCATTTTCAAGCAAACACAATATAGATAATTTCTGCACTCATTACTTGCACTAGGGATTCAGTTGAAAATCAGTGCTTCAAAGCTCCACGCTCCAGCCACTGTGATAACTCTGTATACTGTATAAGGCAGTCATTCAGATAAAACAGAATATAAAACTTGTTTCTGCCATTTTGGGGACACTATATACTTTCTGCACCATGTATCATAAATTCCCATCAATCCAGAATGATACAGAATGGCTACGTTCTTCCATCTGTCTGTCTGTCTGTCTGTCTATATACACAAGTATAGAACCCATGCCAGGGACCTGGCGTTTTCCAGATAACAGCTCTTTCTATTATTTGGATCAACATCTTAAGTCTACTAGAAAATCATTTAAACATTAAGGGGCATATTTATCAAAGCACAGTCCACTAGAGTGAAATTCTGGCACTCTCCATTCTATGGGATTTTTGAGTATTTATCAATGGGTGAAAGTTCACCCTTTGATAAATATGCCTTTAAAAATCCCATAGAAATGAATGAAGAGTGGGTCTAACTTCACTCTTTGGGAAATATGGCCTATGGGGATATTTACTAAAATCCAAATTTATCTCATATTTCATTAAAAAAAAAACACAACCAAACTCCCATGCCCAATGTTAGCTTATTTTTAGTTGAAAAAAAACTTGATTCAATCGGAATGTGGAAAAACTCTATAACACCCGAATCACTCAAAATTTTCAAAGATTTTTCCCGAATTGCTCAAATCTTTGGGGCTTTTTTGTGAATTGCTTGAATTTTTCAATTTTTAGCCCAAAAAAGTTTGATTTTCAGGCTAAACCCATAGCACACCACCAAAACTTCAAATTGATATAGGTGCCTCTCTGATTGACTTATACAGGACCCTGAACAGGTCTGAGATGGGAATTTGTGGATTCAGGCTTTTTGCAGCATCAGGGTATAATAAATCTCGACAAAAACAAGTCTTTTCCTCTAAATATTAGCGTTTTCTAGTAAAAATAACTTACATTTTTTGAGATTTCACAGCTCAACCTTTAATAAAGAATCCCCTAAATAATCTCAATAGGCAACCCATTAAGAATTAATTATATCTTAGTTTGGATCAGGTATAAGGTATTGTTTTATTATTAAAGATACTGTCATGGGAAAAAAAAAAAATTTCAAAATGAATCTGTTAATAGTGCTGCTCCAGCAGAATTCTGCACTGAAATCCATTTCTCAAAAGAGCAAACAGATTTTTTTATATTCAATTTTGAAATCAGACATGGGGCTAGACATTTTGTCAATTTCCCAGCTGCCCCTGGTCATGTGACTTGTGCCTGCACTTTAGGAGAGAAATGCTTTCTGGCAGGCTGCTGTTTTTCCTTGTCAATGTAACTGAATGTGTCTCAGTGAGACATGGGTTTTTACTATTGATTGTTGTTCTTAGATCTACCAGGCAGCTGTTATCTTGTGTTAGGGAGCTGTTATCTGGTTACCTTCCCATTGTTCTTTTGTTTGGGAGGGGGTGATATCACTCCAACTTGCAGTACAGCAGTAAAGAGTGATTGAAGTTTATCAGAGCACCAGGGCAGCTGGGAAATTGACAAAATGTCTAGCCCCATGTCAGATTTCAAAATTGAATATAAAAAAATCTGTTTGCTCTTTTGACAAATGGATTTCAGTGCAGAATTCTGTTGGAGCAGCACTATTAACTGATTCATTTTGAAAAAATGTTTTTTCCCATGACAGTATTCCTTTAAGGAGAAAAAAGAAAAAATGAAATTATTTTGATAAAATAAAAACCTACATGTAATTCAGAGGTTTCTGAATAATGGTTTCCAGATAAGAGATCCAATACCTGTACTGTTTATAAATAAACCCTTTGATGCAAAACTATCATATTAAGGCATATAACAAATTCAAAGTATCTAATGGTCCAACATACTTTCCACATAAAAATAAAGAGTTTTAGAAAGCTTTTGTATTGCACTTATGTCTTTTCATCTCAGAAGTACAAGCAACAAAATAAGCTAACATAATTAGAGTTTAATGCCTTCATTTATTTTTTCTCTTGTATTTCAATACCTGATATATCCATTCATTGTGCCCATTGTTTTAAACAACATATTTTTCCTGCCATCCCCTCTTTGACAGAACAACCTCTTTTGGATTTTTTTTTTACATTAATAACATGTTCCTTTGTTCTACTTTCATTCAGTTTGATTTAAATATGCCTAAAAGTCTGCTCCATGTTGAATGCTCAAATTATTTAAAAAAAAATATATTCTTATTTTGCAACTCCTTTGATCATTTATACTAACAAATGTTTTCCTCTGTTTTATCCATGATTTTCTATGTTCTTATTTAAGGATGAGCTGCCAAACCTCTCATTCTAGAAATGTTTCAGTAGACATTTTTTAAAATCACTTTTACTAGCCCATTATAAATGTAAAAGACACTTTGTAATTTCAATATATACAGTATTGTGGTTATTGTGTTATGTTTTTGGTCTAAAGTCCTCCAATGTTTTCTGTACCACCCAAAGAGGGAATAGATCCAAAAGCTTATGCTTTTGTTTTTTCAATTCAACTAACATTGTAGGGCTACTACTCTGTGTATCCTATCCCTTTTTCTTGGTGGCAATTTAATGAGCATAACTTTGTAACTGAAAACCCCTGTTTTTGAAAATGTATGCACTTGCATAGAATAAATCTAAAATGGGACCAGGGAATGTGCATAAAGGAATGATGTATTTATAAAAGCAGATTAATGGGGCAGCTACAGTATTTGATCCATTTGATCTTTTATAAAAGGGTAACTACTTGGTATGAAAATACAGATTAGTTCACATGTACATTTTCCGCACCATAGCAATTCATTGAAGCACGTTAAGGATTAGTCTAAATCATTAAAGGGATTCTGTCATGGAAAAAGATGTATTTTTTTTTCAAAACACATCAGTTAATAGTGCTGCTCCAGCAGACTTCTGCACTGAAATCTGTTTTTCATAGAGCAAACAGATTTTATATTTCATTTTGAAATCTGACATGGAGCTAAAAATGCTGTTAGTGTCCCAGGTGCCCTCAGTCATGTGACACGCTTCAGTCACTCTTTACTGCTGCACTGCAAGTTGGAGTGTTATCACTCCCCTCCCCTTTCCACCTAGCAGCCGATCAACAGAACAGTGGGAAGGTAACAAGATAACAGCTCCCTGACATAAGATAACAACTCCTGGTAGCTATGAGAATAACTCTTTTAGTTACATTGAGTAGGAGAAAAAATAACAATAACTTATCTGAAAGTTCCATCATGAAGTGCTGGCTCTTTCTGAAAGCACAGGATCAGGCAAAATGCCCTGCACCAAAAATTCTTGAGAAAATGTGCTTTAATGCTTAATATATGTACCCAGTTAAGGGAATATGCTCTTAAAAGTCTAATTTTTAATGTGAAATTCCACATTTCGACCATCAGTGAATATTTCCGTATGTTCCATGAAGTCAAAAACAGGAAAGATTTGCTTATCACTATTTTTATATATCCATCCCAAGAGGCTGCTCAGTAATAAACATCATTCTACTAATACAGGTATGGAGCCTGTTATCCAGAATGCTCCGGAACTGGGGGTTTACAGTTGATGGGTATTTCTGTAATTTGGGTTTCCATAGCTTAAAGGAATTCTGTCATGATTTTTATGATGTCGTTTTTATTTCGAAATTATACGATTTACACAGCAAATAATTCACTCTACAATATAAAATGTAATTCCTGAACCAGCAAGTGTATTTTATTTAGTTGTAATATTGGTGTGTAGGTGCATCTCAGGTCATTTTTCCGGTCATATGCTTTCAGAAAGAGACAGCACTTTAGGATGGAACTGTTTTCTGGTATGCTGCTGTTTCTCCTACTCAATGTAATTGAACGTGTCTTATTGGGACCTTTATTTTACTATTGAGTGCTGTTCTTAGATCTACCAGGCAGCTATCTTGTGTTAGCGAGCTCTTATCTGGTGACCTCCCTATTGGTCTTTTATTAGGCTGTTGGGGGGAAAGGGAATGGGTTGATATAATTTCAACTTGCAGTGCAGTAGTAAAAAGTGACTGAAGTTTATCAGAGCACAAGTCACGTGACTGGGGGCAGCTGGAAAACTGACAATATGTTCAGCCCCATGTCAGATTTCAAAATTAAATATAAAAACATCTGTTTGCTCTTTTGAGAAACTGATTTCAGTGCTGGAGCAGCACTATTAACTGATGCGTTTTGGAAAAAAAAATGTTTTCCCATGGCAGTATCCATTTAAGTCTACTAAAAAATAATGTAAACATTAATCAAACTCAATAGACTGGTTTTGCTTCCAATAAGGATTAATTATATCTTAGCTGGGGTCAAGTCCAAGGTACTGTTTTATTATTACAGAGAAAAATGAAATAATTTCTATACCTGTATAGCTTAAGAAGATAGCATTTTCCTCTCTCTCCCCCCCCCATTATTATAACTATGTAACCTTATTTATTTGTATTCCATGACAAAAACAGTTTTTAAAGTTAGTAATAGTTAATAGACGACTTCACTGTCCTTAAATGGTCATTTACAATGTTAGCTGAAAAGTGGAAACCGTATAAATAGTTTCACTGTGGGGAATCTATTATCTAAATCATGGAACATTTATTATATTAAACAGTACCAACAATGTATTCATGTTTTGCATTGTTCATCCCACACAGACCTGTCATAATTTTCTACTGACAGCTACACTTTATTTCATTTATCGTCAAAAGACCCACAAAGACCAATATGGCTAAAAAAAAGTAATACAAAAAGATTTTTTTTTTTTATACAGAACTTTTTTTCCATTTCATTTTCAGTTACATACTATGTCATTTTTATGTCTTTGACTATGACCATCTGTTCTACAGTTTGAATGGTGACTGACCCACAGTTGAACAACTAGAGAACTGTGAGTGGGAGGTGAAATGAAGTCCTACATGAGTCCCTAATGAGGGGATAGAACAAGTGCTAGTCATAGAATTTCTTATACGCCAGGCTATTTCAGCTCTGCAGCATATCAATTTAAAAACAAAAATGGTCCTGAATCAGAGACACAGAAATAAATTGTTTTATGTGTCTGGGATTGAAATTCTCTGTTTAATGTTGAAGTAAAATATTGGCACTTGTATTTCATTTGTGTTTTTGTGCTTACGTTGTAATTGTCGCACACCTGTTATTGCAAAACGCTACAGTTTAATTGCATATCTTACAAGTATAACATTTCATGGCTAATTAGAAGTGATTTGACCAACAAGGCTGCCTTTTCCTTTTTTCTTGATGCTACAGCAAATTTTGTGAAATAATGAATGTATTGACTATATGACAAGCTGGCTGCCTGTACAAATAATTTTTGGGGGAAATTAGCTATGGTAGGTAGGTAAGCAGAGGACCAGGGGCATAAAGACAGGGACACCATGGGGCAAATTCACTAAGATGTGAAGTTGTGCCAGGCGCAACTTCGCCGCACTTCGCCGCACTTCGCCAGGCGTAGTTTCGCCAGCGGTTCGCAAATTCACTAAAATCCGAAGTTGCGCACAGGGGTAGCGTAAGGTTGCGGAGTTGCGCTAGCGTTGTTTCGCTATATAAAGCGAAGTTGCGCTAGCGAAGGCTAATTTGCATACGGCGCGAAATTCAAATTTCAATGGAGGAACACGTATCTGCACTACAAATGCCTAGAAAACCTTCAAATCTGGAAATAAAAATTTTATTTTGCCCTACACATGTGCCCACTGTCTAGGTAAGTTGCCATGAGTCAGGAAATGTAGGGGGGAGGCCCAAAAAATTTTCGATCTTTTTCAGCCTATCAGCCATCATGTAGAAAACACGCCAGCGTTTTTTGGGACTTAGAAAAAATTTTGACTTTTTTTAAACAATCCCTATCTACTCTATTGCGCTTCGCCAGGTCTGAGGTGGCGAAGGAAGTCTAGCGTAAAAGGTAGCGTTCAGTACACTGCGCACTGCGCATCGCGCCTTAGTGAATTTGCCCCTATGTCTTTACACAAAAACACAGGTTTAGTCATACAAACTCTTCCCAACAAAAAGTCACAGGAACACAGTTCACTAGTGTTTTAACAGCACGCATTCAAGACTTTTCCCCACTCTGGGCTTCTCACCATACAGGGTGGCTTCTACATTCTGGGCTTCTCACTAAGCCCTGCTGACTCTCCCCTCCAAGGATATCAGCTCACCAACCTCTGGTCTGTCTCACCTTCTGGCTTTCCTCAATCACTTTTGACTCTCGGTCACCTGGTCACTTCTCCCTCTGCTCCTTGCAGTGGCAGTGTAATAAGTCACCCTGGTAGTCTTGTGGGGGTGCGGCAGAGACGCCTGTCGCACCCTCGGTGGGGACACCTGCCGCGTCTGTCTCCTTTGGTGCCATTGGTTTAATGTACGTACCTTCCGGGTTTTGCATGTTTGGCTATTTCTACCTATAGATGGAAAGTGCCGAATGTGATGTCATCAGTTGGCGCGAAATTCGAATATTTAATGGCCTCTTTGTGTTGAATTTCTTGCCCAAAGTAAAGGGTGTGTTTTCCAAGTGATTCTTGTACCGGTTTGACTCTGCCTGTCCCTGATTTTGTCTAGTCTGCTGTCTGTCCTGATTTTTCTTGTCCCTTGACCATTCTTCCAGATTCCAAATTTTTACTACATTTGATGTTTTACTCGGCCTGTGACCTGGACTCCATTTTGTCTATTGATTCTGTACTGCACTGCCTGATTGGTAACGACCAGGCCTGTAACTTGACCACGCTTCCAGTTCTTACTCCAGTACCACGTTTGGTTCTCTTGCCTGCCTAAAGCTCTTTCCCTGGTCCTATCATATTAAGACCTGGAGCACTCGAGGGCTCTTCCTGAAGCCAAAGGTGGTTGCTAAGGAAGAGTAGGCCGTGACCGGGTACTTGGGGTTTGCTTTTGGTTTGGGACTCCATTTTGTAACAGGCAGGCAGCACCCCCAGCACCTCTGGGAGTTTCTAACACAGACAGTTAACCTTCCTGTTCTGTGCACTGATCAGAGAGACCTTTCTAACATTTCCACTACAATTAAATACCTTTCCACAGGACAGCCTTCCTGTGGAAAGTGAACTTCAACATGAGAACTGGACCACTGGAATGGATTGTCTGTTCAATTCAGAACATTATAGCTTCCAGGGCCAGACAGCGAAATCCTTAAAATCAAGAAACCATTCTCTGTTTAGTAAAATCTCCTCTACAGCTTACATGTCCTGTTACAGAGAAATTAAAGGCAACATTTACATTTTGACACATTACTTTGATCATTCTATCACAACTATCTCAAAAATTGTTTTTGTTACAGGACTTTTCAGTGAAGGAAAACCTTGATCCTAAGATATATAAGTCAGGAAAGTGGACCCTGTGAAGGCATGTAGTTAGTGTGTGAGCAGTGTCACATATTCTGGATCAACAAGCATGCTCCACTGAGGTTGGTGACTGTGTGGTCAATTCTTCAGGTGTCACTAGCCAAAAATAGGATGTGTAGATACTCGGGGCAGCAAACATACCCATTTATTTATGCATATAAGGATCTAGTAAAGGTGCACTCCAGGGAAATTGTTCATAAAAAATACATTATTTAATGTATTAAAAAAATTAACAGGCCACTTTAACAGATTGAATAAAGAATATTTTTATGAGCAGTTTCCCTGGAGAGCGCCTTTACTAGGTATTGTATTGGATGGACTATTGACCACACACGGGTTATGAAGAATAAAATGAAATATTGTGGATTTGTTTATATACATGTGTATAAATATCTGAGGGTGGGAAGGTATATTTCAGAATATTTGATGAGACAAAGTCAATGTCTGTTAAAACAAGTTTCTGTATAGGTATTTGGTTTTATTAGTCTTATTCTGTGAGTAAAGGGGTGTACACTTCTGTTAAGCTCTCTTAGAGCTTGGAGTGAAACAAAACAAGCTAATGCAGTGTGAATGAGCTACACGGAACTGAACAGTATGCCAATACCAATGAAGTTGCTGGTTAGAGTTAAATTAGTTACTTTTTAGGGAATGATACCCAATTATTTAGTGTGCCGAGTGTTGAGTACAATTTGTATTTGTAATTTCTGTTTTGTTGTTGACCATGAATAAATCACAATTACAGCCCTGCCTGGACTTTTAGCTGCTGTACCTGTCCTTCCTTCCTTCCTTCCTTCCTTCCTTCCTTCCTTCCTTCCTTCCTTCCTTCCTTCCTTCCTTCCTTCCTTATGGAAAAATTGACTCCCAAGTGTGCAGATACTGTATATATGTGTTAAAGACTTTTGATTATGTTGGCACATGACTCATGACTACTTTGCCTCTTTAGAATCAACTCTTATCCTGAGTCCCTACTTGAAATAAGAAAAAAAAAATCCTATAACAAGTTATTTTTTTACTCCTTAAAATCCTGGATATTTTCCCAAAGTGATCTAAGTACCCTAGCTTTAATACCAACATTAATACCATCTTGTCCATGTATTTAGTTACCTTTAAATGATGCTTATAGCTCATAGTACAAGTTGATCCAGGGACTAGTCTGGAGTTTGTTTTCCCCCTCTGAGGCAAATTGGAGAGGTTTCAGATGTTTTTTTGTTGCCTCCCACTGGATAAACTAGCAGTTAGGCAGGTTAAAATGGAGTTTAAAGGTTGAACTTGATGGACGTGTGTCTTTCTCTCAACCTTACTTACTGTATATATTATGTACTATGTACTATTCTGGTTAAAGGAACAATAACACCAAAAAATGTAAAAAGTAATAAAGGAATGACAACATATTGCCCTCAACTGGTAAACTGGTGTGTTTGCTTCAGAAACTCTACTATAGTTTATATAAACAAGCTGCTGTGTAGCCATGGGGGCAGCCATTCAAGCACAGGATACACAGTAGATAACAGATAAGTACTACTATAGTTTATATAAACAAGCTGCTGTGTAGCCATGGGGCAGCCATTCAAACACAGCATACACAGTAGATAACAGATATGGTCTGAAAAATCCCATTGTATACTACAGAGCTTATCTGTTATCTGCTATGTTACATGTTACTTTTCTCCTTTTTGAGCTTTGAATGGCTTCCCCCATGGCTACACAGAAGCTTATATAAAGTATAGTAGTCTTTCTGAAGCAACAGTACATTATATTTTCATTGCTTTAAAAGATTTACATTTTTTGTTGTTACTGTTCCTTTAAGCATTCCAGCTTTGTTACAGGAAGCTGGATTGAGTGATTATCTTTAGAGTAATGGTACATAGGAGAGGTTGTTGCTCAAGCGATATTGCCTCTTGGATGGGTGACAAAACACTCAAGAATGTCTTTCCATTGATGACCATTGGAGGTCAATGTACAGACTTTGTCATTTGATGAATGCTCACTGCAGCATGTGCACAAGTAAGGATAAAAAAATCCACTGCTCTTCAATGTTTTCAGGCATTTTGTCACCAACCAAATAGTGATGTCACATGGGTAACAAAACAGCCTTAGTGTCATTACCCCCCCAAAAAAATTCAAGACATTTACTACATCACGAAAAGGTGTTTGGAAGAATTGTGTTGGTAATGGGAAAATCAAATTAGATGTTGGTTAGGCACTAAATATTTCTCTTGAAGCATATATATTTGTTAAATTGGCATAAACGGTTACCTAGGTTTTTATACATTTGTATTTAAACTAAGAATAAGATACGTAACACCATCTGGCCCTAACTGCTATTAGCTACACTAATCATCATTTACACAAATATAATAAGTAATAACTAAGCATAAACATCACACAGAAATATATTTTAAGCTACAATAATTGTCAACACTTCTGAAACTGTCTTAACATACACTGTTTTACCCACTGAAACATGACTTACGTATACTCAATATAGACCTTTGCAACCCACCAATCCCCATAAAATACTCCACACGATAGTTTTGGGTGAAAGGCCGCAGCTTGTTTTATTCCAAAACTGTAATCAAACTTGTCAATTATTCACCACAACCACACCATCATTCTTCCAGAACATATAATTAACATTCCTACATGTGTAAAGAACACAGTAGCCGCTGAAGGCTGCATATACTAAAATGATTAACATTTTGACATATAAAATTCAAAGCCACTGAAGGCTGTATATATAACCTTTAATACAATTTCGCAATAACTTACAGTATTCGTGTTAAGCAACCCATTAACCAGCCTAAAGCTAAGCCTCCATCACTTATTTCCATGCCTGTTGATCCTCCTTTCCCCTAAGCGTAACCCCAGGCCAATGTCACCTTCTCCCTTTTGGCTACCCAGTAAGGAAGCCCCACTACGCCATGCTGCGACACTCAAGTAGCCATACCTACAGATGCAGCCACTTTGGTTTGTCTGTTTGACACAGAATAACTAAACACAGATATCCCATTTATCTCATTTAACACAGAAAACTGCGTCACAACATCCCATCTAATTAAAGCATTCACCATTGTTCACAATGGTGCTTTGGTATGCTAATGGAAAGGTTAAATGCATTAAATGAGTTAAGATGACTTTAGATAACGCAGTTTCTTCAATTAACCATGAGTCATGACGCATTTATCTCACAAATCCAAGTGGCTTCATCTGTATGTGGGCGGGCGGGCGGGAACGATGTTCGTGCGTCCTCCACCTGTCCCAACTGAACTCCCGCCTCAGGCTCCTCCTATTTATAACCTGCCTCCTCGCCTGTACTCTGCCACTTCCTACAATACCCACAATGCTATACTGCCACTTCCCACTACACCGTCCTTATTCGCTCCTCAGTCATGCCCCCACTCCGCTTCACCTGCCGGGGGGGGGCGCTCTATGGGTTCCTTGACTTACGTATACTCAATATAGACCTTTGCAACCCACCAATCCCCATAAAATACTCCACACGATAGTTTTGGGTGAAAGGCCGCAGCTTGTTTTATTCCAAAACTGTAATCAAACTTGTCAATTATTCACCACAACCACACCATCATTCTTCCAGAACATATAATTAACATTCCTACATGTGTAAAGAACACAGTAGCCGCTGAAGGCTGCATATACTAAAATGATTAACATTTTGACATATAAAATTCAAAGCCACTGAAGGCTGTATATATAACCTTTAATACAATTTCGCAATAACTTACAGTATTCGTGTTAAGCAACCCATTAACCAGCCTAAAGCTAAGCCTCCATCACTTATTTCCATGCCTGTTGATCCTCCTTTCCCCTAAGCGTAACCCCAGGCCAATGTCACCTTCTCCCTTTTGGCTACCCAGTAAGGAAGCCCCACTACGCCACTGCGCCGTAAGCGTAAACCCCCTTTACGCTGACTGCGCCACCCCACCAAAAACCTGAAATGCCCTTTCGACCCCGTGCACCAGATCCAAGTTGAATATGTCCAGGCCGACTTCCGACAAGTGAACCCCATCCTTACGATAATAACCCGGCGTTGCCGTTTCCAAAACTTTATGTCTTACCACAACACCACCTGACCTTCTGACAAAGGTGCTCATTAACTTGTTCACTTTTATCCTGCTCCTTTCCATTGCAGCGTGGTCCCGCGCCCACCTCCACACCAGCCTGGGTACCATCTCAGACCATATTATGACCACCCCTGTAAACCAAGAACGTATTTTATCAACATCGAGTTTCATACACCTTACCAAATCCTTTTGGCTCATGACTCCCATATCATTGCCTCCTGCGTGCAATATCAGCATGTGGGGGTGCTCCGCCCCCGCAGCTTTTTCCATCAGTTTATCAAATAAACCAGGCCATTGTAGACCTGGGAAACCAAACCATTTAACTGTAACATATTTGTCGGGAAAGCCCAGTTGCGCTCCTCCTTTCCGAACTGAGGCTCTCCGTTGCGCCCACTTCACAAAGGAGTGTCCGACAATCCAAATACGTCGGCTGTCACCTTAAATAAAAACAATAATCAAAGCCATTTGTGAAGCAAGTTAAATCCATCACTGTAAACGATCAGGCCGTATGTAACTTTGAAATCTCCTAGATTCCCAGCGGCCAATTCTTTTGACCACCGTGTCTCCTAATCCCAGCCGTGCAGCCTCTGTGGCTGCCCCGATTCGAAAAGAATGTGACCCGTATTCTAGTGGGGGTTTGCCTAACCTCTGCAACCCCAGTCTGAACACCCGTACAAATTGGAACCTAGTAAGCGGTGTGCCATCCTGATGCATAAGTAAAGGGCCCTCTATTTGGGGTCGGGATTTTAAAAAGCGGCTAAGGTTAAAGAATGGGCACAGCGACCTGGTATGTATGGCATATATCACCACTTTTCGGCCTTTGCCTAGTTGGTCAGTTTTGGACTTATTCAGCCATATTTCTACCCTGTCCATGGCCGTGTACACGTCCTTCCGCATAATTCCCCCAGGGGCCCGCTTGCTGTTACTCACTAGCTCCCCAACCCTGAAAGCACCGAAAAATGCTAAAATGAAGGCTAGGCGGAATAACTGTGCCTCATATTCCGTAACACAAATTATTTTGAGGATATGTACTAAATCCTCTAACAAGTTAACAGATAAAGGCCTCCTAATGTCCCGCCGTGTGCGTCCCTTTTTTAAACCCTTTAGTGCCTGTTTGACCACAAAACTCTTGGTACAGTCCTCCCAACCGTGAAATTTAAACCAAAAGGAAAGAGCTGCTTGTCCCTTTGATATTTGTGCTGCGGACCTTCCCTGTTCCGCCATACAGTATATCCACCAAAACATAAGTTCCTGTCTGTCCTGATGGGACTGCATACCCCCGGCCCACGTGCCAAGCTGCTCCCACTCCCTCCAAACCTTACCGTATGATGACCATGTGGACTCGGCTACAGATGACCTCACCAACTCTCCAATCCGATTATCCCGATCTGCCACAGATGTTCCGGGAAGTGCTGTTTCGCCTCCGCCGCCCTTGGAGCCAACAAACGAAAACGTTCCCACTGAAATCGAGATAGAGAGTCAGCAATTTCATTTTTAATTCCCGGGAGGTGTACTGCCCGGAAACCAATATTTAATTGCAAACAGCGCAAAACCAGCACCCTCAAAAGTCTCACCACCTCGTCCGAGGAGGCCGACTGCCTGTTTATGGCTTGCACTACCCCCATGTTGTCTGAAACAAAGATCACTCTCTTGTTCTCCAAAACATCACCCCAAATGAATAATGCAATGACAATGGGAAACATTTCCAAAAAGCATAAGTTTCTGGTCAGACCTGATGCCGACCATTCCTCCGGCCACGGTTCGGCACACCACATACCCTCCAGATAAGCCCCAAAGCCGAAGCTTCCGGCTGCATCCGTAAAGAGATGAAGCTCCACATTAGTAATCTCCTTTTCTGGAAATATTACTTTTCCATTGAAATCCTCCAAAAAACGTCGCCAGATCACCAAATCTTCTCTCACCTCCTTAGGCAACCTTAGGTGGTGGTGGGGTGCAACCGCGCCAGTTAGCAACTTACCCAATCTGCGACAAAACACCCGACCCATCACAATCACACGACAAGCAAAATTCAATTTGCCCAATAAAGACTGCACCTCTCTCACTGTCGCTTTGCGCTTGTGTTCGAGCCTGTCCACCCAACCTTTTAGATCTTGCAACTTGTCAGCCGGCAGGCGGCATTCACCAGCTTCGGTATCGATTTCCAGACCTAGGAAACAAAGGCAAGTAACCGGTCCCACTGTCTAATCAGGAGCCAATGGAACTCCAAACTCTTCCGCCACCTCCTGTAAAGTTTCCAACAAATGAAAACATTCATCTGACCTAGCTGGACCCACACATAGGAAATCATCGAGGTAATGTACCAAATTGTTTGAATTAGCCCTTTTTTTGACCACCCATTCCAGGAACGAAGTGAACTTCTCGAAATACGAGCATGAAATTGAACAGCCCATTGGCAAACACAAGTCCACGTAAAATAAGCCCTCCAGTACACACCCCAGTAAATGATGGCAGTCCGGATGAATAGGGAGTAAACGGAACGCCGACTCTATGTCGGCCTTGGCCAGCATAGCTCCCACCCCCGCCCTCTTGACCACGGCCAAGGCCTGGTCGAAAGATGTGTAGGATACTGTACAAAGTTCCGGGTCAATTTCATCATTCACTGATGCCCCTTTCGGATAAGAAAGATGATGAATGAGTCTGAACTTTCCTGGCTCCTTCTTGGGAACCACCCCCAAAGGAGATACTCTCAGGTCATCCAGAGGAGAGGCTGCAAAAGGACCTGCCATCCTGCCCATTTTCACTTCTTTATATATTTTTTGTCGTACTACTTCTGGATGTGTGGCTACTGATTTAAGGTTCTTGTGTATTTCCCCTTGTGACCTAATTTGGAATGGTATCTTGAAACCCCATCGGAAGCCCTCGCGTAGTACCTCGGCATCTGTCTTCCTACCGTACCGGTCTAGCCACGGTTCCATCGCGCCGAGGTTCACTGGGGTCTTCCCCTTTTTGAGTCTCCGCCGGCTTTGCCATTCCTTTTGCTCTCTTGAAACATCTGGAGTAAGAATGACCTCCCCCGCAGCCTGAACACTCGTGCTTGTACTTGCAAGCAGTTCCCCACTTGCAGTGCCCCTCGTTGAACTGCCAGCAATATCCGGGCTTGTGTACCGCCGGAGAGGACCCCTGTTGTGCCCCCCCGGCGCCTCTCTGAAAGGGCGGTGCCTTTTGTGCAGTCATCAGCCTAAGCCACAATGGCATGTCCAACTGGTCCCAGCGCATCCCTGGATTAGCCGCTAGCCTCTGCCTAAACTGCTCATCATATCGCCACCATGCCAAGCCGCCGTAAACCCTGTATGCTTCCCAAATGCCGTCTAGGTAACAGAACAATGACGAACAGTGTTCGGGATGTTTCTCTCCGACAATACTGGCTAGGGTGCAGAAGGCCCTAAGCCAATTCCCAAATGTTTTTGGTATTTTTCGATAACGTTTGCTCCGTTCCTCTTCCTCTTTTTTGCCGTCCTTCTTGTCTTCATCTTTCAACTCCACCGCCTCTTCTAGTGGGAGGAGGGAAAATATTTCTACGAATTCCCCTTTCCATATTTTTTCCCTTACCTCCTTTTTGACATGTGTACCTAAGGGGCCTGCAAATGACACATAGGCTCCCCTTTGTGCTGTGTCTGGGACCACTCCCGCCGTCGAATTGGCAACCACCCGTGGCTCTACAACCTTGTCTGTTACTGCCCCCTCTTGCGTCGGAACTGTCTGCGCCGATGGGGTCACCCCAACTTCCCCGGTCGGCGGATTCCCCTGCTGCATCTGCTCACTCCTCCCACTGTTGCCGTCCTGTATCCATGCCCCCGCCACCCCGTTAGCCGCCCTCTGCTCATCCCACTTGCCCAAAAACTCCTTTAGCCCTGCAATGAAATCCAAAGTGCTGTGGGACCCAGAGGCCACCCTAGAAGACTCACCACCTGCATCGCGTGCGGTACTCTCCGACTGTGCCATTGACATGCGGGGCGCGCCCCTATTCACCTCATCCTCCCTTGTCCCACTGGATTGGCGACTCCGTGATCTCGACAACCTTGCTGTTGAACCACTATCAGCTGTGGTGTTTATCCTGTTGTGATTCCTGTGGGGGGATAAGCAAACAGTGGAAACAGTATGCAGTCGCCTAGGGGATCGAACAGACCTCCCTCGCCTATAATCCCTCTGATGCCTGCTGCCACCTCTGCTGAATCGACTACCCGACCTGCTCCTAGACCTGCTGCGATTCCTAGGTCTGCTCCTTGACAATCGGTTCCTGTCCCTGGACCTGTCCCGGCCAGCTGCTGTCCTGGATTGACCCAGCATCCTAGAGACTGTAGCACTCCTACTGCGGTCCCTCTCCAATCTGGGCCTCCTACCCCCCTCACTAGCGAGTTGCTCTTCAGAGGGAATGGGATCTGACTGTTCCTCTCCTCCCCTGTCTGCAACCGTGTCCCCAGGCTGGCCCCTTGTCTCACTGCTCGGGGTGGCTGCATTTGTGGCTGCAGTCCCCTCCCTAGCCACGCTGCCAAGGCCAGATTCCTCCCCCCTCTCATGTCCTGCACTGCCCAACCCCCCGAACGGGGGCTGCTGTGGCCCTGTTCCCCCTGGGTCTGTTTTGACTTGGCCGTTGTTGGCCTAGGCCGCAAGTTCCTCCCGCTCCTTACCGGAGCTTTCCCTCTGCGGTCACGTGACTCCCCGGTAGCGCCGCTATTTACACCCCGCTGCCGGACTTGCCTGATAGTGCTGCGCTCTGCAGCCTGATGCGCTCCGCTCCTCCCTGTCTCCCTGGATGGGCCTGCTTGTGGGGAAGGACTTCTGACCCTCCGTCCTGTGCCTCTGAGGGTCGGGCTTAGACGCTCCGGTGGCCTTGCCCTTCTCTGAGGCCTTTGGCTCCCCATGCTGTCTGCCGGTGCTTCAGCTGCCGTTGGCGGGTCCGGCCTCAGGAGCGCAAGTAACTCCCTCCTGACTCGTTCGCCGTCGTGGCCCGTTAGCGCCAGCCTAAGGCCCTCCACCACGTCTGCCGGTTGTGCCATGCTGGGGCGAACGATGTTCGTGCGTCCTCCACCTGTCCCAACTGAACTCCCGCCTCAGGCTCCTCCTATTTATAACCTGCCTCCTCGCCTGTACTCTGCCACTTCCTACAATACCCACAATGCTATACTGCCACTTCCCACTACACCGTCCTTATTCGCTCCTCAGTCATGCCCCCACTCCGCTTCACCTGCCGGGGGGGGGCGCTCTATGGGTTCCTTTACAGCTTCTGCACTCACCGGCTAATGAGCTCCACGGAGAGTAGCTCTCAGGTTTCTAACTAGACAGTGGTTTTTGGGAATTATTGGTACGCAGAAGTAAGGCGTGTCACTAAGAAATGCACTGTTCTGAACCCATGGCAAAAATAGTTTAAATGGAAAAACAGGATTAAAACTCAGCGGATTCAATTGTAACACCATGCTCTGATAATTATTCATAACCATAGACCATATTTAACCAAGGTATCAGCTATTCAGTACAAGTAAAACATTGTTTTCTGTGAAGCAGTAGACCTGTTTTATTAAGTTGAGTTTTCCTGAGGTTCTCTATTGTCTGATATTTTTAGCTGTTGCATAAACACCCACCTTTGTTTTCAATTAAGTATTGGATAATACATATTCATGTTACAGCTTCCTAGAGATGATGCAGTTGTTACAAGTAACTATGAAAAAGAGATGAAAGCAGAGCCCACTGTGTTACATTTTAAAGATAAAATAATTGAAGGGAGAGATAAAAGAAACATATTAAACATTTGATTTTCTTTTAAAGGAGGTGGCACTGACTTAGGAAAAAGGGGGAGAATTCTTATTATACTTACCGTGATTCTCTTTTCCTGGCCATACTCCATATCAGCATTACATAAGGGGCGCTCCTCCTATCTCCATCCATAGATCAGAAAGTCCCTCCCTCCCAAAAACTTTAAAGTCACCTCCAGGGCCCATCTACCTCATCTGATAACTAGCTTCTGGCTGAAAGAGGGGTGGGAAATGCTGATATGGTATGTGGTCAGGAAAAGAGAATTACGGTAAGTATGATAGGAATTCTCCCCCTTTCCTGGCCACTCCATATCAGCATTACATATGCATATACCAAGCCATCGCACTTCCAGGGTGGGAAAAAAACACAAAACACCAGAGATGCAGATATAATTATATGACCATGAAGCCACTTCACAGATTTGTGATGGAGGAACATCCGCCAAGGCTGCCCAAGAAGAAGCAACCGCCCTAGTGGAGTTAATTGTCAAACCTTCCGGAGCTAGCTTGCCCTGAGCTTGATAGACTTTGGAGATGCACAAGGTCATCCATCTGCTGATGGTTGAAGTGGCGGCAGCCTGTCCTTTTCTGTTTCCCACTGGGACAACACATAGCCTGTCTGACTTCGTGAAGGAAGCTTACACTTCCAGGTAGCATTTTAGACACCGTACTGGATCAGTTTTCTTTAGATCCTCTGCTTCTTAAATGTTATCTGAGAAAATATGGAGAGTGACTTATTTTCTCAAATAAAAAGTCGAGACTACCTTTGGAAGGAAGGCCTAAACCAGTTTAATGACCACTTTGTCATGCAGAAAAGAGATATGCTCCCAACTACAGGAGAGGGCCTGTAGCTTCCCTACTCTGCAAGCTGAGGCTATGGCCAATAGGAATAAGGTATTTAAAGTGGCAAGGGATCCCAGGACCAATGGAAGTCTTCAGACAGGTGGTGTTTTTACCCCCGGAGGCTGGACCTTCAAGGTTGCTTTGAAGAATCTTTGGACTGTCAGATCCAAATACCAGGATCTCCCTGAAATTGCTGATATGACAGAAGCATGAGAACTCAGTGAGAACTCTTCCCACGAGAATCCAAACTGAGTGCACCAAAGCTGAAATCTTTTCCAAACTCTGTAATAGGCAGAGTGTTTATTACGCCTCCAGGTAAGTTTAGTTTTTCCAGTTTTCTTGCACTCAACCTCCAGGCCTGAAGGGACAGAGCTGCTGGATTCAGGTGAAGGAGAGGCCCATGTCTCAGCAAATCCTTCCTCCTGGGAAGAGGCCATGAGGGATCCAATGAAAGTTTGAGAAGCAACAGGTACCAAGGCCTGCACAACCAATTTGGTACAATTAAGATCAACTCACTCCTGTTCTGGATTACCTTTAGAATAATTCCTGGGATAAGTGGGAATAGAGGAAAGACATAGGCCAGCCTGAAGAACCAATTCTGAAGCTGACCTCCGAGCTGTCGGGTAAGGCTTCCTTAAGAAGAAGACTGGAAGTTTTGCATTGAGATGAGATGCTATGAGATCAATCTCCAGAAGCCTTTGAAAAACTTCCTGTTTCAAGGCCCATTTGTGACTTGACTGTAACGTTCACAGCGGGAAACCGCTGCAATGGGAGTTAAATTCACACTTGAAGTGCGTGTGGTGGAAGCCCAGGGAGAAAGCCACAAATACTTGAAGCAGGCATGGAATAAACAGGATTTAATGGAACTGAAGCAAAACAGGAACAGGTCAAAAATAAAGTCTTTACCAGGCAGGCAATGAAAAGCTGGAACCAAAACACAGGAACAAGATTCAGGAACAAGATTCAGGAACTTGGAACTTGGAACAAGGAATATCCAGGAACAGATTCAGGAACAAGATTCAGAAATTTGGAACAAGGAATATCCAGGAACAAACAAATTACATTCAGATACAAAACCAAACACATTCAATGACTCAGCCCTGAGCAAGGCTCAGGGCGTGGTTTATAAAGGGCAATTGATTAGGGAATAGGAGACACATGAGGGTAAACGAGGTGAGTGGAAAACATACTGGAACAGGCAGATAAACAGAAACACAAAACAGAAGAGCCCCCAGTGGCTCATGAGGTAAATGAGCCACTGATGGTCCCAGTCCCAGATGGTCCTTACACTTGACACAGAATTGCGACTCAGAAAATCTACTTCCTGATTGTCTCTCCCTGGGAGATGCTCCGCTGTCAGTAGGTCTAGGTTGTTCTCTGCCCAGCCGATGATAGGCTGAACCTCCTGGAGTCGAGACCTGCTCCTGGTACCTCCTTGTCTCCTGATATAAGCCACCCCCATGGTGTTGTCTATGAGAAGCCTGACTGAGGAATTGTGACCTTATCTCCAAGATATTCAAAGGCACATTGGTCTGTCATGAGGACTACCTCCCCTGTACCCATTCTGAGTCCAGACGGGCCCCCCCAACCCCAGGTTGAGGCATCGGTGACCAATGTCCTCCACCGAGGTTGGGATAAAGGAAAACCCTGTGGAGCGACTCCTTGAAGGGGTGAGAGAGATGAATTAAATGGTCCCAGTTCTTCACTTCCCTGTCCCACTGATCCAGAAACAGAAACTGGGCTGGCCTCATATGCCATTGTGCCCACTTGGTGACAGGAATTGTCGATGCCATGGAGCCCAACAAAGACATCATTTTTCTGGCTGAGACCTGGGTCTATAACTCGCTCCTGATACGAGTAGAGTCTCCTTTTCCCTTGCTGACAGAAGGACAGAAGATAATGCCAGATTGAGATTTCCTCCAGCCAGAGTGCCGCCACCTGGGTGACCAGAATCTTTTAGAGAACTCTTGGGGCGGTAAACAGACCAAAAGGCAGGCATTGAAACTGGAAATGGCTCCCTCCAATGGCAAAGCGAAGAAAGCGCTGACGCGAGGCTGCCACTTGGATATATAGGTAGGAATTAGTGATGGGCAAATCTGTCATGTTTAATTCGCCAAATAGTTCAAGAAACTGTGGAAAAATTCACAAATGGTGAAAATTTGCGAGACGCAAGTCAATGGGTTTCAAAATAATGTAGACGTGCAATATTTTTTGACGTGAGCGACAATTTTATGCCCGCGACTAATTTGTCCAAATGCATTAAAGTCAATGGGCGTCTGAATAATTTTGGCACACGGCAATTTTAATGCGCTCGTCTATTTTGACGCGTGACAATTTTTTTGTTGCAGTGGATTTTTCACCAGTGAATTTTCAATGCAGTTTCGCAAAAACATTTGTGGGCAGCTAAATGTGGAAATACACTTCCAATCCATGCCTGGTGAATTTATTTGCCCATCACTAGTAGGCATCCCTCAGGTCAATGGAAAGGAGCCAGTTTCCCGGAAGAATTGCAGCAATGATGCCTGTTGATTAGTTTCAAGTCCAGAACGGGTCTCCATCCTCCTGAGCTTTTCTTTACCAAGCACTGAATAAAACCCCTTGTTTTCATCTGCTTCTGGAACCGGAGACACTACTTCCTCTTTCATTAGCCATTGTAGATCTAAAAGCTTCTCTTTTTTCCCCCCTTTTTGGGATAATAAGAGGTAACAAAATGGTCCTCTGTTGGCATAGAGACATATTTCAGAAGATAACCCGTTGATAGTATATCTAGCACCCACTGATCCGAGATGGTGGAGAGCCATATTTGTAGAAAACCCGCCAGTGTGGCCCTTACCTTTCCTACCATGGACGGATAGTCAGGACTGCTACTTGTTAGACTGGGATGATCTGGATCCCCTCTGATAAAGGCCGCTTGTCCCTTTCTCCATGAAAAGGCCACAAAAAATAGAGGATCTAAAATGAGAAGATCTTGGCCTCTTATTTTCTTAGGGTAGAAATGAAATTCCCCCCCCCCCCGATGCCTTAGCTAGCACGCCATTCAACTTGGATCCAAACAGGCGTAGAACCTCAAAACTCATCTGGGCGGAGGAGATGTCCTCCGCCCAGGATCTGAGCCAGAGAATCCAACCATCAGCCACTGACAGAGCCATGGATCGAGCTGCTAACCTGGTGCGATCCACTGCACGCTCTGAAATGAAAGCTGTAGTCAGCTTTAGTTCTGCCAGGCTTAATGAAATTTCCTTCTTAACTCTTTCAGCAAGGGGACATCAAGAACAGTGCTACTGCTGTTTGCATGCTGCCCTAGCCACTAAAAACCCCTTTCTGAGGTCTGAATCCACTCGTCTGTTCATGGGGTCCCTTAGGGCAGAGCTGTAGTCAATCAGCAAGGTAGTTTTCTTTGCCAGATGTATGACTGCAGGTTCCACTGAAGAAGCAGTATCCCACTCCTTAACCTCTGAGTCTCTGAATGAGTAAAGTTTGGAGAATCTAGTGCCCTGGGACACAAAAGAGACCTTTTTTTCAGCCTTCTGCCATTCAGCTTTGATAAGGTCAAAGACTTCTTGGAAGTTCTTGGTCTGTTTCACTGCCTTAATCAGTAGAGCAACTAACGAGAGATCAAAGTTATCCTGGGGACTGTCTGCTTCCTCATCTGAGTCCAAATACGCATCTGAAAGAATCTCAGGGAAAGACAATCATCCTCAGAGGAATCATTGGCTGCCCCCAGGCATCCCCAGGCTGGGAGACCAACTCTTGACATTGTTCCACATTACCAGGAGCAAAGTTAGCGGACCCATAAGCAGAACTGCAGAAATCTCTCCAGCAAGATCAAATTTCTTGCCCATAAGCGAAGGGCTAAAGCAACCCATGCATCCTGGGGGACCCGAATGGGGACAGAAGCATGCGTGACACTAAACAGCCTTCCAAGAAAATCTTGGGACAGCATAGTGATATTGCTCCACAGACAAAGAACTGCTCTTACAGCCAAACAGGTGGCTCTGCTCTCAAGGCCAGGGTAGTAGTGACAAAGGCTAGCTTGAGAATAGAATCCATCCAAGTCAGGGGGCTCATGGGGGAATCTGCATACACAGAATGTTATCTTTCAATGACTAGGTGCTGGCCTGGCAGATTATAATAATATATCAGTCAATGGTCCACATGTTGATCAGTAGACCTTCAGTAGAGCTTGTAGAATTTGTTTTGTCCCCAGAAGTACAGGAAGATGCTATGCTACAATATGCTTGCTCTAGCACTAATCTGGCAACTTGTTTCGATAAGGTAACAATAAATACAACTTTGTTAGCACATTATAAAGCTGGACAATCACATATGTAGATGAGTAAATCAGTCATAAATTGATTAATTGCTTGCTAATATACTGTGTTTTAAAAAAATATACAGTTTAAACACATATTGCAGAGATGCATTTGGTGAAGTTAGTAGGTCAAAAATTTAAAAAAAAAATCTAAAATCAAGTGCTTGTTTCTATTGTATTGTCTAGGAAAACAAAGCTTAATTATTATATACACAGAAACATTTCTGATATGTCATTTGTTCCCTTGCTTAATGTTTAATAATATGTTTATTACAAACAAAATAAAAATGTTTGAGTCATTTGGCATTCATTTGCTATATAATTTAACAGTATGAGGAATTGTGGAAATTGCTTACTTTTAGAATAGTGGCAAGCAAAATTATAGATACACAATATATAAACAATGAATTAACTTGCTATTTGGTTAATTTCAAGCCATGAAACAAACCATTTAAGGAAAATGATCCCTCTGAGATAGTGAAAGGAAATAGCAGAAGTTTGTTTATTTTGAGCATGGACTTAAAGTTTTGAGCTTTGCTTTTCAGATTATTGGTTCTGCCTAGCCTTAGGATGGGATTCGATATAAAAATGCATCAGCTTGAAATATGTTGAGCTTAAAGACTAATAGAAAGAATTTGGAGGAAATACCTCAGATTACGATCAATGAGACAAGGCAAGTGGGCAAAGTGTTTTTTTCGTTTGGGGAAAAAAATGTGCAAAAAAAACCTCCCATTGACTCCAATACATTTGACACTAGAATAAACTCAAATGCATTTGGTGCAAGAAAAAATGCCCAAAATTTACAAAATTTTTCAGTGATTTCATGAATTTCCAGCAAAGCAAAACAATATGGTTATGCTCATCACTAATGATATTGTATGTTTGAGATCCCACCCCGCATACAATCAATTTATCCATCAATATATGCAATATGTGGATGACACATTCTTTCTTTGGACAGGGTCGTCCGATAAGTTAAAAGAATTTGTCTGTCACCTTAACGGTGTTCATTCTACTATTAAATTTACTTATGAATCAGATCCCTCCAGATTACATTTTTTGGATGTTGATATTCAGGTGGTGGATAAGGTGCTGGTCGCTATAGAGTAAACCAACTGATAGAAGGTGAATTTTTTTTTGACGTCGGCGAATTTTTTTCGGGGAATTATCGCGGGCATTTGTGAATTTATTCACTGGCGGCTAATCACGCAAATTTGCCGCAAATTCGCGCCTGGCAAATAAATACGCCCATCACTAGTGACGCCATTCCAATTAAAACATACTACACCATATTAGCTTTTTTTCTGTTGCCACGGGCGCTGGTCTTGATTTGTATATTGGATTTTTCTTGGACAGTGGAGAGACTGTAAAGAGACCGGCAAGAAAAACTACCTAAAAGACTGACTATTTCAAAAACCTTATATATTTTTTCTTTTAGTGGGCAAATGAGAGCAGATATATAAAGAGGAACAGAAGAAAGCAGAATTTTGAAGGATAAGATAAGAATTTTATACTTAGATTAGATTGATATTTATATTAGTGTATCTATATAGGTCTCTATAAGGGTGTGCACGTGCAGAGGTTGAAATTAATTAACTACTTATCAGCATTAATATAAACAGAAGTAACTATATTGGTAAAAGTGAGCGGCTAAATGGTCTATAATGTTACATACTGACCTCTCATTTACTGTAGCTGTGATTGTTTTTTGGCCATAGTCAGTCAACTGAGAGAAGACCATGCAAAACAATTCTAAATGTTAAATTAAATATAATGTCATATCTGCATCAAATAACAGGTACGATAATTCACCAAAGAAGCAATTACCAAGATAAATAGATTTATATGAAATTGTACTGTATCAGAAAGTATTTAGTTTTCAGCTTTTTGCATTAAGTCATTTCAGAATGTTGAGGTCTCTAGGTTATTGGCAGTGACCAAGTAGTGCTAAATTATCTGTGCAAAGGAAATACTGTACGTGACAAGATGCATTAATTTCTTTTTTTTTACAATATAAATGAAACTAATGTTTTAGAGTTATGGTTTCTTGATTTCACCTTTGTTAAAATAATAAAGTACAGGTATAGGATCCCTTCTACGGAAACCCGATATCCAGAAAGCTCCGAATTACGGAATGGCTCCCATAGACTCCATTTTATCCAAATAACTCAAATTTGTAAAAATGATTTCCTTTTTCTCTGTAATAATAAAACAGTAGCTTTTACTTGATCCTAGATAATTAATCCTTATTGGAAGCAAAACCAGCCTATTGGGTTTATTTAATGTTGCAATGAATTTCTAGTAGATTTAAGGCATGAAGACCCAAATTAAGGAAAGCTCTGTTATCCAGAAAACCCCAGGTCCTGAGCATTCTGGATAACAGTTCCCATACCTGTATTAAAAGTTCAATAAAAAACTAAACTTAATTGAATCTGGGTAACAGTCAGAATATCAGCACAATGCTATTATTTTTCTTTAGGTTTCCCATATTGTAATGAGGATACATTTCCAGATTGAAGGTCAAAGTGAACTGACTGTGTGGCAGATTCATGCCCCCATGTGCCACTTTAATTGGGAAAAAATAATAGGATGATCACCCAATCACATATTTATTTTCACATTAGAGTAAAACCCACAATAAACCAATCCATTAATTCACCATGGCCTCAAATATTGAGATTCTCGGTACATTAATTTAAAATCATTTAAAAACTTAAACTTAATACGTAACGTTATTATAGCTATTCTTGTCCAAGAACACAGCAAACATGTCTAAAAATTCATTAAATCACACAGAGTAGGCTAAAAAAACTACAATGACTGACATGTTCTCCAACTGCCTGAAATTGCTGCACCGTCAGTTCTATGTTATTAGAGTTTGGCAGTTTCAGTTTTACAGACTGTTTGTCATTAGAAGCTTCCAGGCTCCTAAATATGTGGCAAGGACTTGTCAAGCCATTGAACAAGATATGGGAAATCAACAAAAACTATTAATGTGCAATCTAATTAAGTTATATTTAATATATTGAATCTGAAATTGTAACTACAGTATATCTAGTACAGAGAACCATATAAAAGAAACAAGGACAATTGCAAATAACCCTGGCCAGCACTTCACTTATTTGCAGCATATTCAAAATATTAATACAAAGTCTCAATTCCCATCTATTTCTTTTCTCAGTTTAATTAAAGTCTGGGGCTATATCTCTGAACTGTGATTGATGCTTGCCACTTTTCTAGACATTCTAAATTTGTCAAATTATTTGTTTCACTTCCATGAACATCTTAACATGTAATATTTAGGGATGTAGCGAACGTCGGAAAAAATGTTCGCGAACATGTTCGCGAACTTCCGGACAAAAATTCGAACGGTTCGCGAACTTCGCGAACCCCATAGACTTCAATGGGAAGGCAAATTTTAAAAGCTAGAAAAGACATTTCTGGCCAGAAAAATGATTTTAAAGTTGTTTAAAGGGTGCAACGACCTGGACAGTGGCATGCCAGAGGGGGATCAAGGGCAAAAATGTTTCTGAAAAATACATTGTTGACACAGCGCTGCGTTTTGTGCTGTAAAGGGCAGAAATCACACTACGTCACTCAGGTGATGTTTCTGGACACGGAATGTGAAAAAGCTCACACAGCTAGGTGGCACTTGGTTAAAGACTGGGCAAACAATGCCTGCAAAGGCAACGTATACAGTAGTGGATACGGAATATATTATTGCTGCTGTAAAAACATCACTCAGGTGATGTTTACGGACACGGAATTATTATTGTTATTTAGACAGAATGTGAAAAAGCTCACACAGCTAGGTGGCACTTGCATACCTCCCAACTGTCCCTCTTTTGACCACTCAACCCCCTGTCCCTCTTTTGTACTGGAAAGTCCCTCTTTTCTCTGCACTGAACAGCCAGAAAAAAAACAGTTTCTAACTTAATTGGCTTTTGGCAGAGAGCTCAGAACAGCTAACAGGTGCAAATAAGATACTTTGTAACAATTTTGACTCTGGTTGGTGCTGGTGGTGGTGAACTACTAGGAGGAGCAGCACACCAGTCCCTCTTTTCTCTGCACTGAACAGCCAGAAAAAAAACAGTTTCTAACTTAATTAGCTTTTGGCAGAGAGCTCAGAACAGCTAACAGGTGCAAATAAGATACTTTGTAACAATTTTGACTCTGGTTGATGCTGGTAGTGGTGAACTACTAGGAGCAGCACACCAGTCCCACTCCCCAACACAGCTAGACTAATAGCACTGGGCTCTTATAGTAGCACAGTAAAAAAACAAAAAAGAAAATAAAAGCAGTCCTTACAAGGACTATTGGGTTATTACAGCAGTCAGCAGATGAGATCAGAAGCAGTGCCCACAGCAGCTACATACAGAGCACTGCAGTAGAAGGTAGATTACTAGTCAGCAAAGCTAACTAACCTAAACTCACTGTCCCTCAAATCCCTGCAGAGTTCTGTCCCTACAATACAGAGCAGTATCAAGTAGATTACTAGCCAGCAAAAATAATCAACTATCCCTCAAATCACTAACAGCTCTCTCCCTACACTAGCTCTTCCAAGCACACACAGGCAGAATGAAAAAACGCTGCAGGGCTTCAGTTTATATATGGAAGGGGAGTGGTCCAGGGGGGTGTGGGGGTGGTCCAGGAGGGAGAGCTTCCTGATTGGCTGCCATGTATCTGCTGGTCTGGGGTGAGAGGGCAAAAATAAGTGCCAGCTAAGGCGAACCCAAATTGGTGAACGTCGCGCGACGTTCGCGAACATTCGGCGGACGCGAACGGCCGATGTTCGCGCGAATTAGTTCGCGGGCGAACAGTCCGCGACATCCCTAGTAATATTTAGATTACCCACATTATTATAGTGTTTTTATTAAATGTGCTGTCAGTTCTATACGTGTAACTGCGCCGTTTATCGGTTTGAATATATCCTGACATTTCTTATTTAACGTAGGATTTTTTAATGCCCAGTGAAATGTGATTCACTCAGAAGGTTTAGCTATTCAGAGTGATAATTTTGGTAGTTTTTGAAAAGAAAACTTATGAGTTGATATCTGTGAAACAATTCTATTTTAGCACAGCAGAATTCAACTTTCATGACAATGTAAGGAGGTAGTGAAAGAAGTCAGAATTTGAAGTTGATCCCTCAATAAATAGTGATAGAAATCCAGACTACGGTCTTAGTTGGCTCTTACATTAAACCTATGGCTAGTTGCTAGAAAAATAATTTGATTTCAAGTAGTGATGAACATTTTTTTTTTGTAACTTACAATTTTTATTGTTTTTCAAGTGATCATAAACAGAGAAAGGAAAATATAGTGTACCCGACAAGAGGAAATAAAGGAAAATAAAAGAAAACTGATTAACAGCATTAATAAATACATTAATAAATACAGTACAGTTTTGTGCATATTGGTTTCTCATTTTATAGAAGCTTTTTGTTCAGTTTAGAGTATCCATATAGTTAGGAGATCTCAGGATTTTCTCATAGAGTATAGTGTAGTTGTAAATGGAGGGAATCAAGTCAAGTGTTGAATTGTTGTTTTGTTTTGTATATAGGATATTCTAGACTCAGAGTCTATTGTCGTTTATCTTTTTTTAAAAATTCTGGAACTGTCGGGATGGCTATTGATTTCCATTTTGATGAAATTGCTATTTGTGTTGCCGTGAGAACCTGATTGAGTAGGGCTTGAGTATGTTTATGTGTTTTAGGAAAAGGTTTGCCCATTAAAAAAGTTGGCATTTCTTTAGGGTATCCAAGGATATGGCTTAGTATTGTAGCAATTTCGGTCCATAGTGGTTGAATGAGTGGGCATTCCCAGAATATGTAGGTAGAGTACCTTGTGCACCACAGTTCCTCCAGCAAGTGGAAGGATAGTCCAGGAATATTTTATGGAGCTTTTCAGGTGTCTGATACCAATGCATAAGCAGTTTGTAAATATTTTCTTTTTGTCTTACACAAATTACCATTTTTTTTTTGTGTTGTTCCATATTAGTTACAGTCTGAGTCTATAAGAGGTTGTTGTAGACCTGAGTTACATTTTACCATATAAGAGGGCTGAGGGGTCTGTTCTGTGGATTGTTTGACCAACAGCTTGTAGATTGTAGATATCAAGCTTTTTATGGTAACCCTTTTTTTGCTAAAAGTTCAAAGGGTGATGGAGGGTCGTTTATTGCTTGTTTAACAAGAGGAGATAAGCAGTGGTGAAGTTGTAGATATTCAAAAAATAACAACTTTGTTGTTGGGGCTTTCGTCTGTAATTTTGCAAAAGTAAGGATCCTTTGAGTCTGTGGATCTATTAGGTCTCCGGCTGTGAAGAGATCTATCTTTTGCCATCTGTTATAGAAAGATGTATGTGCCATACTGGGGTCGAAGATGGTACTGCAGATCAGGTTGTCCCGGTGTAGGAGCTGGGAACTCATTTGACGGAGAGTGTGGACTACTCACAGAAGTCAGAGAGGACCTGCCGCTGCGTTTCGTTTCTTGCTTCAAAGTTTGTGCCCTAACGCCGTCTTGGTAGGCCGAGTGTTTGTTTGGGCCTGGAGCTTTATGTAAGTATGGCGACATAGTTATCCCTTGGTCCGGAGTTTTCTTTTTCCCCATTTTGTAGCGGAGGTCTCAAAGTGCTGCAGGAGCCCGAGCTATATTAGATTTGTGATCCGGTTTGCTAATTTTTGGGCTGTATATAGGTTGCTAGAGCGGAGCTCTTAGTGAACTCGTGTGCCTTCTACCATGGTTGGCCACGGATTCAAAATTCTGCCTTTCACCATCTTTGAATTTTTTTGTGAAATTGTATAATAGTTTTTGCTGCAAAAAATGTCTATTCAATTTGGTACATTTGGAGAAACAAGAAACTCATTGACAAAAATACATTTGAAGTTTGGCTGAACCCTGAATACAGGGTTTGGTGCATCCCTAACTTCAATGCATTTGGTGTGAGAAAAAGCTTGAGAAAAAACACCTGCAGACTAATGCATTTGGAGTGAGAAGAAATACATTTTGCTAAAAAAAAACCTCATTGATTTTCATAATTTTTTTTGGCAAAAAGGGACAGACACGCTCATCACTATTTTCAAGTTATGGCAGTCAATGAACTTGAAGGCCCATCAAAATTCTGATGTCTGTGGAGTTAGAGGTTTTTGAAACCACTAACAAACTCAATTTCACTAAAATCACAAAAAATATTAATTTTCACTAAAACCACAAATGTCAAATAATTTATTAAAAGATTCTAATATAAAAAGCACAAACGAAAAAGATGCAAAAAGAATACAAAAAAACTCAAAATCCTTGTTTTTCAAGGCATTCTTCTC
This sequence comes from Xenopus laevis, assembly GCF_017654675.1. Taxonomy (NCBI): domain Eukaryota; kingdom Metazoa; phylum Chordata; class Amphibia; order Anura; family Pipidae; genus Xenopus; species Xenopus laevis. The sequence continues at coordinate 18,513,813 of NC_054373.1, forward strand.
ATAAATGTACCTATATTTATTATGATTAAAATCAAAGCCAAGAACATGAAAGGATCTTCTAATATGCAATGAAAAGTGATAATTTCAAAACATTTGAGACATTAAGTTGACATTTAATGACACCCATGGTGTGCACGATTGCTTGCATGAAGGCAAATCCCCATGATACATTGTGATTAATACAGATTGTATTAAGAGTGTGTGCCCCTATGTTATTAGCTTGTAATGCTGTTGCAGACAGCTTGCTCAGAGGGATACGAGAAAGAACATTGGATGGAAAACAGATTTCTTGTAAAGAAGGAATGTCACACTTTGCTTCAAAGTGTTTTGGTTTAATAGAGACATTATAAACTAGGGAGAGCCCACTAGAATCACAGCTAGGGACCTTTTAATTAGAAATTAAGCACATTAAAAAGCTGTAAACTATGAATACACAAATTTAATATATAATTCAAGGCAGTAAACAAGCAGAATGTCAAGGCTAGATATCAATTATTTGAAATCAATTATTTTTTTCATGCAGAATTACAGATTCAGAAGTTGAACCTGCTTCAATCCAAGCTGATTCTTTACAGGTAAATGTTCTATTATACAGAGCTTTGCAAATCATGTCATCCAGAAACCCGTTATCCAGAAACTTCTGAATTACGAAAAGGCAATCTCCCATAGACTCCATTTTATCCAAATAATCCAAATTTTAAAAACTGATTTGCTTTTTCTCTTTAATAATAAAACAATACCTTGTACTTGATCCAAACTAAGATATCAGTAATCCTTATTAATAATAGACCAAGCCCATTGGGCTTATTTAATGCTTTCACGATTTTCTAGTAGACTTAAGGTATGAATATCCAAATTATGGAAAGATCCATTATCCTGAAAGCCCCAGGTCCCGAGCAATCTGGATAACAGGTCCCCTACCTTTATTAATCATTTTGAGGAATTTACTTTCATTTCAAAAAGTTCTGTAGGTAAACAAAGGCAAACAATAGAAACATGTTTTTCTAATACCAGAATGTATGTTTAAAGAAATAATGAGAGGAATTCAGGAGGGTCACTTACTAGATAAGTTTTGCCCTTATATTCTATATTAAAATATTGGCATGTGCTCTATTTTAGCAAGTAAAAGCTGGTGAGGATCAATAGACATCAATGGGAATAGTTTATAACAACTCTATTTCTTTTTCCAGTTCATTCACTGGTGTGCAACATGTTTTCCTGAAAATATTTTGTTGTGATTTTATTCTTATAGAAGCTAGTGTTCAAGGAAAAGAGTTTGTTGAGTCTTGTCTCTCTTCTTTCCTTTTTTTTTTTTTGGCACTTGCATTTTTTTTAGAAAGCTATAAACTAAAATAAGGAACAGTATAAGGAACAGTAGCATGCATCCTGATTGGGGCAACTTTCTTTGACAAAGGCATGCCTAAAGCCCAGTAAGGCTGAGTATAAATGTTTATCTTCGCTCCTAGACATTGCTGAAACCCAACTCTAAAGGCTACTTTGGGTGAGATTTTGGGTGACATAAGGCATAGAAAAACATAAGTATTAGTGATGGGTGATTAAATTCACCAGGCATTGATTTGTGACAAATTTCTGTGTTTCGCCACCCGCAAATGTTTTCGCGAAACTGCGCTGAAAATTTGCCAGTGAAAAAACCACCACGAGAAAAAGAAATTGCTGCGTGTCAAAATTGTCGCACACATAAAAAAACTTTTTGGACACACATTGACTTTAATGCATTTGGACAAAATAGTCGCGCCTATAGAAATTGTCGCTCGCGTCAAAAAATTGTTGAATGTCAAAATTATTTTGACGCCCATTGACTTCAATGCGTTTTGTGAATTTTTTCACATAACGGGAAATGGGACAGATTCAACCATCACTAATGAGTATATATGTACATTTTCACACAGAAGCTCCATTTGTGCATCTGAACACAATCCGATGTAGTGCTTGTTAGTGCAGAGTGTACTGAGGTGAGCAGTTTGGCTGTTACTGTTGCCCTGCTGTGGAGAATAAAGACTTTTTAATTTTGGACTTTTTAAGTTTGGAGTGCTGCCCATTTTGGATTTCTACAAGTATGTCCAACTGTGAAAGGACGTGGGGGAGGTGCATTCAATTTGTTAAGGGTAGAGAGAAGTGTGTTCTACCTGAATTTGCTTGGAATTGAGCTGAGCAGTTTGGCAGTTTCAGCTACGTGTGACCATAGCTCAAAAGTGATTGCTATATGGTATGACGAATAATTACATTAGTTAAAATCAAGTGCAGGAATATTTGAAGCAATAAACATTGTATTGAAGAATGTACATTGCATATCTTAATTAAATAACCAGTACAGATGTAGCAATCTTATTGTGCATCTGGCACCCATAACCACAATAGGGGATTATGTAAATGAGTTCTGCACCACTTGAGCATCTAGTAACTACATATTTACATTTGTGATTACAGGCTGTTATTGGGCTGGTGCCACACCCATGTAGCACGACAGCTTTGCTTCAAAGGCACCTTTTGCCTCTCTACTTCTAAACGAATAACCACATGCAATAACATGAGAAGAAATTCCTGCTCATTAGTGATGTGATTGTGCTTCATCAAATTTTTAGACAAAATAAAGACTTTGCGAGTAAGTTCTCCATGAGTTTAATATTGATTAGACGCTAGGGACCTGACTCGTTCCCCAAATGAATAGTGTGCTGAGTCTTCAGATTCTTAAAAACTATAAACCTCTCATCTGTATTATATTTAGATGTTAAAATTCCTCTCTCTCTTAAAATGTAGTGCTTTCTTAAATTCTCAACATTCAACAGTAATGGAATAAACATTTCTTTCAGCTAGCTTGTGTTATTATAGCGACTGACCATCAAAGCCATGAAACTGAAGCATAATAAGTTATCATATGTCACAGCTCTGAATAATCTGGTTAAAACTAGAACTGCATTTTTGTCATAAAAAGAAAGAAAGAATACAATAAATTTGATATCAATATCTGTGTTAAGTATAACATACATGAACATTGTATTAGCCCTGCATTTGGTTAACAAATTCATTGGATGAAGCATATATTTTGAATGTCACCTGCAGACCACAGATGAATGCTTAGATTTCGGCTATCGTGCACTAGTTCCCAGCAGGGATGACATTTGGACTGACATTTCAAAAACAAAAAAAGGAGAGAAAAAAAGAGGGATCCAGCAGAGAACGTAATTAGCATCTTATTCTTATTTAAATGAGATACATCATCTACATCATTTTTGAATAGTTATCCACAAACTACTATTAGTAGTAGTACTAGTACTAGTAGTATAAGATATGCAAAATTTCTACTGTATTAATCATTTTAGATTTGGATTTTTACAGGGTGAATTTAGTTATAGAAGAAATTAGAGTAAAACAGTAGATATTTTAGAAATCATAATTTGAGATCTGATTAGTGATGGGCGAATTTATTCGCCAGGCGCGAATTCGCGGCAAATTTGCACGTTTCGCCGCCAGCGAATAGATTCGCAAAACGCCCGCGAAAATTCGCGGCAAAAATTCGCCGGCGTCAAAAAAAAAATTTCCGAAAAAACAGACGCCGGTGCCAAAAACGGGGGCCGCGTCGAAAAACGAGACGCCGGCACTGTTTCGCGAATTTTTCGCCGTTTCGCAAATTTCGCGCGAAATTCACGAATTTTTCGGCGAAGCGAAACGGCGCAAATTCGCCCATCACTAGATCTGATTGGAACTGATTCTGATTAGAACTTATCTAAAATCCTTAAAAAAATCAACTTTTATTAGGATAAAATATAATGTTGTAAAGACTAACATAAAGTGAGAATATTAATCAACACAGCTCAAATTAATGCATGGATTGTTTTCTCCTTCCCTATATGAGCATATTTCTGCTCTCCCTTTTTACCCAAAACCCAGAAACAATCCTGATTTCAAGTGATGCTAAGAATTTTTTAATTTAAACCCCTTACTATATACTTTAAGGTCAAAGGGAGATGTACAGCACTTGCACTGGAGAGAACAAAATTTCTGATTAGTGATGGGTGAATAAATTCGCCAGGAGCAAATTGGTGGCTAAGTTCTAAGTTTCACCGTGTGTCGAAAAATCTTTGACGCGCGCCGGAAAAGTTTCTTGCGGCAAAAATTTCGCACATCAACATTATTTGGATGACCATTGACTTTAACGCTGGCATCAAAGTTGACACGATCATCAGAATTAACACTGGCATCAAAATTGACTCGGGCGTCAACATTTGCGTTTGGTTAATTTTTCGATGTTTTGCGAATTTAGCTGGAAATTCACAAATTGTTTGACAAAGTGAAACGGGACAAATTCGCCCATCACTACTTCTGATTCAGGGGACAAAAAGTGGCAACTGTAATAAATGGTTTGGGTAGCAGTGATAATTTTACTCTTGCTATCCTATAAAGATTTTAGCTGTAGCTTAGCAAAATTACCAAATCATAACCCTAGCCCCTAGAGTAGAATGCGGAGATCTCATAACAATGATTCAGTGTCAACTAGAATGTTTGATGTAGCTGCTTTAGTCTGGGGCAATTGATCATTCAGGCACAAAATGCATAAGGTTTTTGTTCAGATGTAATTTAAAAAATTTATAAATATTTTTTAAGCAGCAACCCTTTGGCATGATCCAGTATTGTGCCGGCCCAATTCGGTCTAATGGTTGACTGTGGCATTCTCCTCTAGCTGAAGATTTGGGGCATGAGCTCCTGTACCCAATGTTCTGTGCAGTGAGTCTACTGAAAAATTTCTAAATTGAGTTTTTCTCCTTTTGAACTGTAGCTGCTTAAGTGAAGACTTTGGGGCAGATTTAATAAGGGTCGAAGTGAATTCGGGGAATTTTCGAAGTAAAAAAATTCGAAATTCAAAGTAATTTTTTGGATACTTCGACCATCGAATAGGATACTACGACTTTGAATTTACTTCGACTTCGTTTCGAAATAAAAATCATTCGAATATTCGACCATTCGATAATTGAAAGTACTGTCTCATTAAAAAAACTTCGACTTCAATACTCCGCCAAATTATACCTACAAAGTGCTATGTATCCTATGGGGAACTTCTACAACATTATTCTAAGTCTTTACACATCGAATAAAAAACCTTTGATCGATCGGTAAAATAGTTTGATTCAAACCATTTAATCGTTCGATCGAATGATTTTTATTCGACTGCAGGATTGCCAAATTTGTTGAAAAAACTTTGCATTCAATATTCGAAGTTTTTTAATTTGATGGTCGAATTTCGAATTTTTTTGTATTTCGAAATCTGCCCCTTTGTATAGAGCTATATTTATTTTGTTTAGAAACATATACTAGTTAATTTCCATATTTCCCAACATGGGCATAACTATCCATCACCACTTCCCCATCAAAAAAATATTCAGCACAGCAACCCCTCGACTACTTTCCTCTATAGTTACACCACTGACTTCCCCATGAATTTTTAATGACAATAATTCTTGTAGAATTGAAGAGGCCTAATTATGTTTTTTGTCACTTAAAATCATATTTCTACCTATAGATAGATTCACAATTATGAAAAAAATTATGAAAAATGTGTTCTCTCAATTGGAAAGCAATATTTACAAAATTAACTTGAGACTTTTGCTCATTTCTGTTAGGATATTATTTTTTCCATTATTTTTGAATATTTGATCATTTTTAGCATGCAAACCATATTTAGAGCAAATAGCTGTCTTGAGTTCTGTGTTAATTCTCTCATTTACTCAGTTTTTCTGTTCATTGTTCATAAAGTTTATTTCCATCTAATTTCCATCTTCTTTTGCTCTGTCGTTCTGTCAGTAACAAAAGCTATTGATCTTAGAGCTACAATTTCTCAAGGTCATATGAGACAAATGGAAAGAAACTGTAGAGTTCTGTGCATTATAGTTTATCAAATATATATTTTTTTTGCATTACAAAACACAATTGAAACTATTGGCATTCAAACTCTTTGCAAGCACCTGATGAAAAAAATGTTTCCCGTATCAGCATAGGATGGTGCCAAGCTATTTCTTTACATAAGCAAGGGCTTTGAAGGAGGAAGTCTTTTATAAACTGAAAGATTATTCAGTCTTCCTCTGAAAAAAAAAATCCTCATTATTTTAAGTTATTTTACAGACAGAAAGCATGGGATTTTTAAAAAAAGAAATTAGATTCTTGTAGTTCATCCATCTCGGTACTACAGGCCAGCAGCATAAATTGCAATGCTCGGCTTCCTTTCATAAAAGGAATATGCCTGAGAAGTTGCTGAGTGCCAACTGAAGTCATGTTTTGTGTTTCTGTTAATCTACGTTGCAGCAGAAAAAAAAAATTGAAAGAATCATGTCCTCTGGCAGAAACCCCTTAACTGCCAATACCATTAAAGTTTTCTGAGCAAAGTAATGCATTTAAACTTATTCCAAATTTAATTTGCCAACTTTTGGTATAATGTCTTCCTGTTGGAATTAAAAACACAGTTTTCATGCTTGAATTTAAGTTTGCAAAGAACCCAAATGCTTGCGCTTTTCAAACTCATTATTTTTACTTCCCAGGAACTTTATTCTATTAAAAAAGAGAAAAATTGTGAAAAACTCCATCTAGACTGTATATTTTTACTTTGCCATACATATCAGTCCTATGCACATCTTACAAAGGATGGTGCCAAGTTAATTTATTACTTGTGATGAAAGGAATTTTTTTGCCAAGTTTCACCACCAAAATTATGCCAATAGAGTTCAATGGGTGAAAACAATTGTTGCGCATCAAAAAAATGTTTTCACCCATATTCGCCATTTCGCTAATTTTAGACAAAGTGAAATGGTACAGAATCACCCATTCGTATTTATCACAGAAGCTACTGCTTGGAAAAAAAGGAAGTCTTTTACAAACTGAAGAGATTATTCTGTCTATGGATGTGTTGGACCAGTGGCATAACTACTTATACAGCAGACCCTGAGGTCATGAGGAGGCTTGGACGACAGGCATAGAAGAGTCTGCTGTATCGAGTTGTGTTGGACCTGGGGTCCCCATAGAATTACCCACAGTTCCTACTTATATAGAGGTGGGGCTCACGCCCACAACTCCCCTTGGTAGTGATAATGCTATCTCATATCTCCTGCTATTCATATTAATGTGAATGCATACAATCTCAGGAAACACATTGGGCATCAATAGTTGTTTTTTCACTGCATTTTTTTCACACAAAATACATTGAAATCAATGGGTGTATTTTGAAAACATTTACAGTAAAATGTTGCGTCTGTTTCACAAAAAAAGTTTGCGATAACACAGAATTTATCAGCAAATGCATGTCTGGCCAAAACGTTTGCTTATTCTTTAATTTAAATTATAGAGTTTGAAGGAGGTTAAAGGAAATTAAAAAATAGAGAGATGACAGGTAGAGTAGTTATGCATCTCTTGAGCAATTTGTGAATTGCCTTTTCTGATTCTATCCCAATATTCTAGCTTTCACAAGCTTTCACTAAATGTAATCAAAAATTCTGTCCCTTTCCCTCTAGCTTCATCTCATGGAAAAAAGGAACTTTCTAAATATTATCAGTTAATTAAGTTTACTGGTCTGAAAAAAATCTTGATCCTCCTCTGTTCATAAAGAATTAAGGTATAAGAGTCAGTTTTTATGACGGGCAGAACTGTCTTTTAAAAAAATGTGACACATGCTGCACATTAAGAGACTGCAAAGAGTAACTTAAAGGGATACTGTCATGAGAAAATTTTTTTTTTTCAAAATGAATCTGTTAATAGTGCTGATCCAGCAGAATGCTGCACTGAAATCCATTTCTCAAAAGAGCAAACAGATTTTTTTATATTCAATTTTGAAATCTGACATGGGGCTAGACATATTGTCAATTTCCCAGCAGCCCCTTCAATCACTCTTTACTGCTGTACTGCAAGTTGGAGTGATATCACCCCCTCCCTTTTCCCCCCAGCAGAAGAACAATGGGAAGGTAACCAGATAACAGCTCCCTAACAGCTGATTGGTAGATCTAAGAACAGCACTCAATAGTAAAAACCCATGTCTTACTGAGACACATTCAGTTACATTGAGAAGGAAAAACAGCAGCCTGCCAGAAAGCATTTCTCTCCTAAAGTGCAGGCACAAGTCACATGACCAGGGGCAGCTGGGAAATTGACAAAATGTCTAGCCCCATGTCAGATTTCAAAATTGAATATAAAAAAAATCTGTTTGCTCTTTTAAGAAATGGATTTCAGTGCAGAATTCTGCTGGAGTAGCACTATTAACTGATGCGTTTTGAAAAAAACATGTTTTCCGATGACAGGATCCCTTTAATTATTTTCAAATTTCCAGAGTTTTTAACTGATTGACTTCATCAACATTCCAAGAGTCTTGATTAGATGTGTACTCATATTTAATATTTTATTCATATATTGATAATTATCATTTGTATACATAACAGATTATAGTAACACAATTGCAAAGACTGAGAATAGTTTAATCTTGCCACTAAAGCCATCTAATCTATAATTCAGATCTAAATTGGTATGAGGTATAATCTATGGGGCTGTCTTACTTTTCGGGGTATTATGTGCATTAATTTATTTTTCTTTTGATATGAAGTTTTTCAAGAGAATATAATGCATGAAAAACTAGCCTGCGCTGAATTTTCACTCAAGCATTTTCCTGGGGAGAAATGCCTACCGAGGTCAGTTAATTATGTCCAATTGTATAGCGCTAGAAGGCACGGCAATGACATAACAAATAAATTACATTCATAGTCAGTGTCTCTTGTACTGCAGGTCAATATATGATCTTAGTTACTAGAAATATTCCTTCATTTAACTGTAGGTACTCATCTCTTTCAGTACATATTGCCAGCAGTGTATATGTATAATGGATTACTTGTTGCACCGATTCAAAAATGACACAGTCTTTCTGTTGGAAATTACTATATCAGCTGATTACCTTTAAATGCATTTGTATAGATTCATTTTTATTCATTAGGAAATGCATTAAAATGTTAATTTCACCTGCCAGACCAACTGTCTCTTCATCATATTAATGTATGTAAAGGTTTTGCTTTATAAGCAGCTTTCGATATGATCTATTCCCTGTGACACTGAAGAATATCTTTTGTTCTTTTAGAAATCTCCTTGGGGACTCCAATCTTAAATGACATTCACCATTAATCAGTATTGAAATTCTTCAATTGGATATACAATGCTATTTCTACAGTTTGACATTATTCTGTCAATATATAGACTTTGCTTTCAGCCTCAAAGATAAAAAACGTGAGAGTTTCTTTTCTGTAGTCACTTGTGGTTTCAGCATTTGCACAAAATTCAGTTTTGGGTGTTAACTGGGGCTGGAATTGTATCAATAATTAAAACCATTGGCAGAACTTCCAAGAACTTGCTGCTTAATTTCTCTCTTCTATTGTGACTGTTGTTTAATTATCAAAACTGACAAATCAAGGAATCAAATCCATTGGTTGCTAAGAGTCATTAGACCAGGTGCAAACATTTAGTCTTTTATTACATTGGCTCTTTTATTATGAATTATATTACTTTTTAATAAACCTAAAGTTTAATTAAAGTAAGAATAGAATGTATATTAGTCTTAAAGGGGTGTCCGGTTTTGTAAAGAAATGCAGAAATTTATTTTCTCAACAACGTTCAACAAATTCTTGAGTTCTCTTGCGGGATATGAGGATTTTACTATAGAGGGGTCACCACCTCCTGGAGTTGTATGCCATCTACATCAGCATTAAGCTGATGCCACAGCAGCCACAGGAAACAGTGAACATGTATTGGTTTAAATGATGAAAGCTAATGCACTGTTTCATTGCCTTTCTTCCCATTCTTGTCCTGCACTGCATATTTCTTCTTATGCATTCGTATCTGCATTCTTAAAGCTGAACAGTGCACATTATCGCTCTCCCTTCTTCAGTGAATAACAAAACAATATAGTCAATCACATGCTTCAAGTCAAGTTTGAAAAATGCAACCTCTAATATATTCAAGATCATGGTTTTTCTCATGATAAATTCTTATTTCCAAGGTTTCACGCAAATTTTCTTTGAGGAGGCATGGACTACTACAATATTTTGCATTCTCGAGGAAAACCATTTGTACGGCAAAATATAGGGGGCGCTGTGGAGGCAGATGAGAATTGGGTAAGTCTTCCAGGCAGGGACTGGCTGTGCACACAAGGAACTAAATGGCAGGACAGGAAGAGGGAGAAGAGGACATAAAATCAAAACAGGATAGGGAGTAGACTGGACATGAACAAGGATGGTTCGGGCGTAGTTCAGATCAGGAGACAGGAGCAGACTGGTAGGATAGAGTAGGACAGTTCAAGCATAGATCGGGTGCAGACTGAAAGGATAGGACAGGATGGTGCAGGCATTGATCAGATCACACTGGGGACTGGATAGCAGGAGGACAGGATAGCAGGAAAGGGAAAGATAAGGGTCAGGCTTGGTAGATGAGATTTAGACAGGAAAAAGAAAGAAAGGACAAGGTGCAAAATAAGGAAAGGCAAGGTCAGGATTTGAGGGAGGAGCAGAGCAAGATTCAGAACAGTGAGGAAGGCAAGGCAGGGCAAGGTCAAAGCAGGACTGGAATCTGAGTAGAAACAGGTAAGGTAAGGTTTATAACAAGACAGGATAAGAGGTAGAAGGTAACAAAGAAAGGTTCAAGGTAAGGCAGGACAAAGCAAAGAAGGGTTCAGGCAAGACAAGAAAAGGAAGCTGACTAGAACAGGAGCCTTAGCTTTGGATAATGCCATAGTGCTATTTTAAGTAATGCTCAGGCAAGGAGTGTGAGGTGGGCTGGCCTTAAATAGGGCAGATAGTCAAATACAAGAGTCCTCTGCACTCAACCCATTATCAATATATTTAAGACAGCGACATTTTGTGCATACTGCTACTAAAAAATGCCTTACCCTTTAAACAAAACAGGGATTGTTTGTCCATATATTGCAATATATTTAAGCTGGCCAACTACGTCAAAGTCATCCCATATCTGGCCAGTCCTATGCTCAATTTTATCTGATTCATTAAGAATTCTATTGCTTCATTATACATTTTACAAAGGGACTAGGTATTACCTGCAACTTAACTTGCTGCTTTCAAAGTAAACCTCCATACTTGGCTGCCCTTTTATTAGACACCAGTGGGATCACCTGACTATAGCTGGGAAGGGTGGGAGCTACAACATAGAGCTGGTCACTGCTCCTGTATAAACTATAACAAACAAGGGAAAGTTGTGCTCACCACTATTTTTTAAAACCATTAGGCGGGGGTGCAATGAGGCTGTGACCACAAAATACATATAGTCAAATACAAGAGTCCTCTGCACTCAACCCATTATCAATATATTGTTTATACAGGAGCAGTGACCAGCTCTATGTTGTAGCTCCCACCCTTCCCAGCTATAGTCAGGTGATCCCACTGGTGTCTAATAAAAGGGCAGCCAAGTATGGAGGTTTACTTTGAAAGCAGCAAGTTAAGTTGCAGGTAATACCTAGTCCCTTTGTAAAATGTATAATGAAGCAATAGAATTCTTAATGAATCAGATAAAATTGAGCATAGGACTGGCCAGATATGGGATGACTTTGACGTAGTTGGCCAGCTTAAATATATTGCAATATATGGACAAACAATCCCTGTTTTGTTTAAAGGGTAAGGCATTTTTTAGTAGCAGTATGCACAAAATGTCGCTGTCTTAAATATATTAATAATGGGTTGAGTGCAGAGGACTCTTGTATTTGACTATATGTATTTTGTGGTCACAGCCTCATTGCACCCCCGCCTAATGGTTTTAAAAAATAGTGGTGAGCACAACTTTCCCTTGTTTGTTATAGTTTATACAGGAGCAGTGACCAGCTCTATGTTGTAGCTCCCACCCTTCCCAGCTATAGTCAGGTGATCCCACTGGTGTCTAATAAAAGGGCAGCCAAGTATGGAGGTTTACTTTGAAAGCAGCAAGTTAAGTTGCAGGTAATACCTAGTCCCTTTGTAAAATGTATAATGAAGCAATAGAATTCTTAATGAATCAGATAAAATTGAGCATAGGACTGGCCAGATATGGGATGACTTTGACGTAGTTGGCCAGCTTAAATATATTGCAATATATGGACAAACAATCCCTGTTTTGTTTAAAGGGTAAGGCATTTTTTAGTAGCAGTATGCACAAAATGTCGCTGTCTTAAATATATTGATAATGGGTTGAGTGCAGAGGACTCTTGTATTTGACTATATGTATTTTGTGGTCACAGCCTCATTGCACCCCCGCCTAATGGTTTTAAAAAATAGTGGTGAGCACAACTTTCCCTTGTTTCTTAAATAGGGCAGAGTCAGCCTTGATTGGCTGACCCCAAACCACCAATCAGGCTGCTGCTGGGCTAGAAAGTGCATATCCATCCATGCTCACCTGGGCCAATGGTTAAGGTGCAGAACCAGAAACCCAAAGGTCCCTGGCTCGAATCCCAGCAGTGCCTGACACCATTGCATAGATGGTCACTCACTGATAAATTGGTTTATTTTTCCTGGTATTTAAAATTAATTTAGAAATATGTAGAGTAATATTGTATTGTAATATGTAGTTTATATTGTGTGTTAAAAAGTGTAAACAATTTCAGACTTTTCTGTGAACAGACTGCACATATTAAGGCTAAAATAATATTCACTTAGAGTTTTTTATTTGAGAAAGGATAAAAAGTAGAAAAGTATAAAAAAAAGCAAAGGTGTTATAATCAACATACACATTTATAGTTATATATTAATAGACACCTTCAGCACCTGCTTGAGTAGCTCATGAAATGCCAATTGTGAATGCTCTTTGGAATTTTAGCAATAAGGGGACCTGAAGAATCCTTGCCAGCAAATGTCATTTAACAGGAACTCATCTATGAAACTGAATGAATGTATTACTCAAGGTGGATATGAAAGATTGCAGATTTGTAAAATCATATCCTTCACAGCCCTTAAAAGGATTACCAAGTACCTGTACACCCTACTGTACAGAGATTCTAGGAAGACGAATTTTGTAAAAATAATAATAATACTTAATAGAATATTTTTTTCCGTGTACTGTACATCGGACACTAAGCAATCAGAATATGACACAGTTTGATTTATTGTCCATTTTGTAGTATTATCTAAATTGTTGCTCTTACTATAGTGGTTATGGGGTGGTTCACCTTTAAGTTAACTTTTAATATGTTATATAGAATGGCTGATTCCAAGAAACATTTCATTATTTAGATTTTTCTAAATGGGGGTCACTGAACCCATCTAAAAAGTAAATGTTCTGTAAGGCTACAAATATTCCAGTCTTTTATTCAAATCAATGCCTGGTTGCTATGGTAGTTTGGACCCTAGCAACCATATGGTTGGAACTACAAACTGGAGAGCTGCTGGATAAAAAGCTAAATAACTAAAAAAACACAACTAATAAAAAATTAAAACCAATTGCAGATTGTGTCACTCTCTATGTCATACTAAAAGTTAACTCAAAGGAGAAAAACCCCTTTAAGCATTCTTAAATTCTGATTGGCTTCAGGTTAAGTCCTAGGTATGTTCTAACAATGCACAAACTAGTTGTTAGGGAAATTTGGATCAGAGTGCACAGTTCTTACATTCCCCAACTTGCAATAAAGTAGGGTGAATTTAATGGCCTATTTCAGCAAGGAGGTGTACAATATGAACATTCCTCTTACTTTGCAAAGATTCTAATATGATATTTATAAATAAGCTAGTAAGTGAGTAAGAGGGGTAAAATTCACTTATTAACCTTTTATACATGCTGTGGATGTAATCTATTTTCTCCATACGTTGGTACTATAGTTTTTCCTCTTGTCAGAAAATCTAAGAATTCACCTTGGTAAGTTGCAGACAGGAAGGTAGTACCTAGAAACCATAGACAGCAAGGTAGAAGGCAACACAAGTCTCTAGTAAATTCATGTAATTTATAACCCCATCATCGAAGCGAAGAAACAGGGAGTGTCACTGTATAAGTAAAAAATAACTTTTTTTAAAACCCCAACTCCCCAGTACAGTAGAACTCATCAGTACAAAAGTTGGGTTTGGATACCAAACTCCAAACCTTCAGCCAGGGGACCACAACACTTTCTCTTTTTCTCTTTTTCATCTAAGGTTCTAAAGATCTGCATAGAACACTAGGGATGTCGCGGACTGTTCACCCGCGAACTAATTCGCGCGAACATCGACCGTGGCAGCCAATCAGGAAGCTCTCCCTCCTGGACCACCCCCACACCCCCTGGACCACTCCCCTTCCATATATAAACTGAAGCCCTGCAGCGTTTTTTCATTCTGCCTGTGTGTGCTTGGAAGAGCTAGTGTAGGGAGAGAGCTGTTGAGTGATTTGAGGGACAGTTGATAGTAACTTTGCTGGCTAGTAATCTACTTGATACTGCTCTGTATTGTAGGGACAGAACTCTGCAGGGATTTGAGGGACAGTGAGTTTAGGTTAGTTAGCTTTGCTGACTAGTAATCTACCTTCTACTGCAGTGCTCTGTATGTAGCTGCTGTGGGCACTGCTTCTGATCTCATCTGCTGACTGCTGTAATAACCCAATAGTCCTTGTAAGGACTGCTTTTATTTTCTTTTTTGTTTTTTTACTTTGCTACTATAAGAGCCCAGTGCTATTAGTCTAGCTGTGTTGGGGAGTGGGACTGGTGTGCTGCTCCTCCTAGTAGTTCACCACTACCAGCACCAACCAGAGTCAAAATTGTTACAAAGTATCTTATTTGCACCTGTTAGCTGTTCTGAGCTCTCTGCCAAAAGCTAATTAAGTTAGAAACTGTTTTTTTTCTGGCTGTTCAGTTCAGAGAAAAGAGGGACTTTCCAGTACAAAAGAGGGACAGGGGGTTGAGTGGTCAAAAGAGGGACAGTTGGGAGGTATGCAAGTGCCACCTAGCTGTGTGAGCTTTTTCACATTCTGTCTAAATAACAATAATAATTCAGTGTCCGTAAACATCACCTGAGTGATGTTTTTACAGCAGCAATAATATATTCCGTACCCACTACTGTATACGTTGCCCTTGCAGGCATTGTTTGCCCAGTCTTTAACCAAGTGCCACCTAGCTGTGTGAGCTTTTCACATTCCGTGTCCAGAAACATCACCTGAGTGACGTAGTGTGATTTCTGCCCTTTACAGCACAAAACGCAGCGCTGTGTCAACAATGTATTTTTCAGAAACATTTTTGCCCTTGATCCCCCTCTGGCATGCCACTGTCCAGGTCGTTGCACCCTTTAAACAACTTTAAAATAATTTTTCTGGCCAGAAATGTCTTTTCTAGCTTTTAAAATTCGCCTTCCCATTGAAGTCTATGGGGTTCGCGACGTTCGCGAACCGTTCGCATTTTTGACGCAAGTTCGCGAATATGTTCGCGAACATTTTTTCCGCCGTTCGCTACATCCCTATAGAACACCTTGAGTGCTGACAACATATCTTGCATATCAAAAGGTGTCTGAGAAGAGTGCTTTATGCAGCGTGATTCTTACTGGTGCTTCAGGCATGCTGGAACATAATGAAATTAATTATGTACTGTATTTCTTTCATATTCCGCATTTCGCTGACAGCGAATAAATTTGTGAATTTCCCACGAAAATTCACCAGCGTCACAACATTTTGGACGCGGGCCCGAAAAGTTGCAAAATCGATGTGCGTCAACACTATTCGGACGCCCATTGACTTTAACACCAGCATCAAAATTGATGTGAGTGACTTTTTGGACACGCGTCCAAAATTGGACGCGGGCGTCAATTTTCGAGTGTCACGATTTTTTCTCCAATTTTTCGTGGAATTCGCAAATTTTTCAGCAAATCGAAATGTGAGAAATTCGCCCATCACTAGAAGTGACATCTTCAGAAGGGGCCGGCCGACAAAAGTTTAAAAATAGTTAACTTAAAAAGTAGTTGCTATAGATAAGGCCAGCGACTTGACCTGACCCATGACCCACCAACCCACATTTGTACCCGCACCTGAAAGTCCTACCCTGAACCCGCAGGTTACCTGCTTTTTATGGGTAAACCATTGGGAACCCAACCCACTGCAGGTCTCTACCACATATTGAAAAGTAGCAGTTCTCATGTCCTGGTGGATACTCTTTCAGGAAAGGAATAAAATGTTATTCCTATGGTTTCCTTATAATTGCCTTCTGGTGAGGCCACACACAAAAAGCACTGAGCTGGAGGATTACAAAGAAAAAGCATTGTTATGTTGTTGCTACACTGTTGAACTTAGGCTCTGTGAAAAAACGTAGCAATTGAAGTTTGTATAGGCTCAATACAGCGTGTGAATATTACAAATACATATTCTTCCATTTGAACACATTACACACTTTAGTTATTCTAATCCATTCTGTCTCCCATGAATTAAATTCTTGCATTTACCATAGATAAACCTCACTACCTATTAAAGATGCAGCAGCTGTAATATACAATGGTATTCAGGCAATTCTTGAGCAATTTAACCCTTAGGAATAGGTATTATAAAATGGTCCCTATCAATAATATCCCTAGCTATATCTGCGTATTACATGTTAAGAAACAAATAATTCAGTCGGATGACAGACAGATTTAAATCAATGCACATAACACTTTCTTCCAGATTTCTCCAAGTATTAGAACTGACAAAAACTTTTTATTCAGACTTTTGTCTCTTGATTTAATTGCAGATATGTTTGAAGGGACATTTGACTGATTTTTATGCAAGATCACTGTGCATTGCATTCGATTGTCACTCTTTTGTAACCTTCAGGGTTTAATCACTATAATTCTAAATCAAACCTGGTTTTGCATTCTGCATGGCCCAGCAGTGTTATATATGATGTAATTTTGAACCCGTGGGTGTTACATATTTTTCCTTCTTTACTGGAAAGAAGAATATGTTACATGATAAATATACTTTCCACCAAGTTGTAGAGACATTGTTTTAAATAATATGGAAAACCCAATGTTAAGAAGATATTTCATTTCCTAACATGGTTTTAGTTTTAAGTGACTAGCCAAAGAAATTAAAAAGTCTTTAAATCCATCAAGTATGGTATGGGCTTACTATAAGAGCACCTATGCTGGGTGCCAATTTAGCCTTTCTTGGTTTGGGATCAAAACAATGAATTTTTCTGGGCTTATTGAAGTAACAAGTCTAACCAGGGGGATTGTATTTCATTTTTAGCCCAGAGTAAAACCAGCATATATGTTATTCATTATTGCCAACACGATTAGAAGAATTTTAGTTCTAATTATATGTCTTGCTATATGTCTCCTTTAAACTTTAAGCAATTTAGATGATGAGAAAAACAAGAGTGCACTTTCTACTGATTCAATGCTCAAGAATTCCAAGTCACAGAAGCAACCATCATGTTCTGCAGTCTGCACAATGGTCCTTCCATTAGTATGCCACAGAATTGAAGGTATAACAGAAGCTTGTTCCCCCATATAAAAATTCTATACACATTGCAACACTTCCAATAGTAATGGAATTATGCCAATTGCTATTGCAGAAAAATTGTTTAAAAAAATTATTTTAATGCTTGATAAAGTTGTTCACATTATTGAAATTATGGTTTATTCCCTTACATTTACCTTACAATCCCTTCTCTTAACAACTGAAACATTTCAGCAAGGCTTTGCAGCTTCTGACCCTCACTGTCAGTTTTCAAAACTGGAAGTTTACTTTACTGTTAATTCCCTGAGTCTTCAAACCACAAAGTGTTCAGCTTGACTTTGACACTTTTTACATGGTTCAGCCTTTTTTGTATATTTCCAAGCATTGCATTTTATAATCCCTGTAGTGCTTCATTATTCACAAAATTCACATTTCTTTGTGAAGAGCATAATTCTGGCATCCCAATTTTCCTTTCCTCAAGAGACATATTCATCAAACACTTTGTACTTTTCTGAAAGGTTTTTTTATTCCCATCTGCCATCTCACACACCCCACTTTAAACATCACATCCTGCCAATCCTAACTTTGTTCATATCACAAGGCTTTTATTTCTCTATTATCAGCCATGAACCTAATAGCAACCTAGCAATTCCTTCAATATAACGCAAGACAGTTCCATACACTATACAGTCAATAATAACCAGATACTGTCCTGCATTGTTGTTGGGATTTGCTTCAGTTCTTCAGCCCTAAGTGCAGGTTGGGTGACCAAGCCTAGCTTGCACTAACCATTCCAATACTGTATATCCCACAGGTGTTCATTTTGGCTGAGGTCAGGGCTCTGTGCAGGACAGTACAGTCAAGTTCTTTCTTTTCTGTCTCAAAAAAATATCTCTGTTTGTGTATAGGGATATTATCATACTAAAACAGTAAAGGTCTTGCTTAAACTGTTGCCAGAAAGTAGGAATCATGGATGTTGTATCATTAAAATGTGCTTCAATTGAACCATTAACCTTAGTACATGGCATGAAAAATATCCCCATACAGTACCTCTGTTTTTCCTCTACCAAAGTTTGCAATTAACTTTACACATTTAGGGAGGTAGCAGTTCTGACATCCACCAAATCCAGACTAGAAGGTTAGATTGCCAGATATGGCCACATTGTGTCTAATTTATTCCCGCTCCCTGTCAACTGTAAGCCCTTGCAGATGGGGTCCTCATCTGTGGCTTGTATGTACTATTATGTACAAGGTCTCTGAAATATGTTGTATGCGATAAATATAATGCCTAGTTATGGGCGAATTTCTCTCGTTTCACTTCACCAAACATTTGTGAATATCCCAGAAATTTAGCGAATTTTCCAGAAATTTGGGAAAAATTTGCAAAAAATCATGAAAGTCCACGAAGCAATCGTGAAAAATAAAACACTCCTTGATATATTCTCCATTTATTTTATAATGTTTTTTACACCATTTTTTTGGCAAATTTCATTTTACACAGAATAATAAATAGGCCCCTAAATCTCCTTGGCGGAGTTCAGGCTGCTCATTAGCTACCCTATCCTATTTATTCCTATCTATAGATCTCTGTGCCTAGGCTCCAATATTCTCCAATGCCTCCAAACAAATGAATGTACAACTGCTAAGAGGGCTCTTCTTAGCAACAAATGCAATTTACATTATTTTTTTCTAGTTTTCAAGATATTAGCAGTTTTTTACACTGTCAAAATGAAATTGAAACAAAGTTCCATCTGCTGGTTTGTTCTACAGACATGACAGTGTGTATTCCTGATGAAAGACAGTCAGGATACAATTTCAGAAGTAGAGGAAAGTCTTCCTAAGCAGCTCTCATTACAGAGTAAAATAACATCAGATTACTCTTCTGTGCTCTTTTCTAAGTAGAGAAACACAATAAGACTTTCCTCTTCTGAAATATTCATCCAGCTGTCAGCTTGGTCAACACAACTGACCAGCAGGGGGAACTGTGGTTTCAAATTTTTTTTTTTATAACAGCATTTGAAATAAAATGGTATCTTGAAAATGTACTGTATTACAAAGCATAAAAAATAAAAACACAAATACAAAATAAAACATAAATAATAAATAGTAACTCCTACCCCTGGGTTCTACCTGCACAATTGATTAGTTCATGTACTATGATGGGCCTCTTGTGAAATACCAGCCAAAACAAATACAATTGCATAAAATCTCATTCTGTGTTCACCCCATTAAATGTAGTTCTGTACGAGTTGCTTCCAAGGTCAGGTTGACTCTTTGCTCTGTGTCTTGTTTGAAACATTTACCCATTGGTTTGATATCATATATAAATTCAGGTGAGTCCATAGAACTGAAAGGGCAACTAAAGCACTACACATCAGTATTGTTGTGCTATATGTGTTGACAAAGCTTGTATGATATCAAAGTAATTATTTAGCCTTAAGTCAGTTTATTCTATTTACTGATGTCTAAACCACTGTAGAATATCGTCTGAATGTACTGATCTAAGAACTTTGGTGGCACAGAGATAGAGTTTCTATATTCAGAGGGAAATAATTATTATGATAGATGACTGTTGAGCTGTGGTTATAATCACTGTGGCCTTTATATGTCCAAAAAGACAGTTGACTTTATTGATCTGGCTTATGGGTGTCAAAGTTTATGCCTAGTACAGATTAAATGGTTTCCTAGACATTGTATTAAGTAAATAGTGATGGGCGAATTTGCGAAACGGCGAAAAATTTGCGAAACGGCGCCGGCGTCTCGTTTTTGCCGTCTTTGAATTTTTGCCGCGTCTTTGAATTTTTGCCGCGAATTTTCGCGGGCGTTTCGCGAATTTATTCGCTGGTGGCGAATCACGCAAATTCGCAGAGAATTCGCGGCTGGCGAATAAATTCGCCCATCACTATAAGTAAACAAATGATCAAATGGTGTTGCCACAAATAATTATCAGGCACTCAGTAGTAACATTCTATCAATGAGAGCAGATTGGCAAAGTGCAGAGGTAGAAGATTCTCTTTGAAAACAAATAAATTAAAATAATTTGTATGATATGAATATTTTTGTACATAGCCATACTATAGAGGGGTGATGATATAATGATCCATTATATTTTATTGTTGGTTATTTCTGTACAAAAGTCTTTTTAAGCAACAGACAAGTCAGCATTTCCTGATGAATATTGTTTTGCTGCTAAGGTTATTTGAGAAAGCAGCTGACGTGCTTATAAAGAGATGTTTATTTAGCGTGAGCATGCACTTAGGCATATAGAAATTAATTGATGATGCCAAAAGGCGCTTAATTTTTCTGCTAATGCTAATTTCGATTCATATCGTGCTGCTTTGTAACTCCTGCTGTTTTGTCAGATGTTCATATTACTGAATTTCTTATATTACTTTTATTGGTTGGTTTGCTTTCTAACTGTCGTGAAAATGAAAGAAAGGGAAAGAAAATTACCTTAAACAAAAAACTGAAAAGAAATTAAATACTTAAATTTCTTTTGAGAGAACCAAGGAACTGTGCAACAAAATTATCTCAACTTTTTTTACACACTTTTCCGATCTCTTAAAAATAAAGTGGACCCATCCAAAAACAGATTCCCACCCTTCATATATAAATGCTTTCCTTCTTCCTAAGACCCCCTTCCTGCTTTGATTCTTTTGATTAGTGATGGGCGAATTTGCGTCGTTTCGCTGAAAAATTCGAGAATTTTGCGAAACGGCGAAAAATTTTCGAAACTGCACCGGCGTCTCGTTTTTGACGCCGGTGCCAGTTTTTTGACGCCGGCGCCCGTTTTTTTCGTGCGAATTTTCGGTGGCATTTCGCAAATTTATTCGCTGGCGGTGAATCGCGCAAATTCGCTGTGAATTCGCACATCACTACTTTTGATCCTCTCCATTCATCTAATGGATGGATTATGGAACATGCTACTAAATGTCCTCCCTACCTACTATTGTCCTCTGTCCTATTATGTGCACCCTTTAGGCAAAGAATACCTTAAAAAATAATTTTTATTCATTACTTTTCTCGTCTGTGCCTCACTACATCTCTACACGTGTGTCTCCACTGTCACACAATCTTATTAGGACCGAACTACTGCAAAATGCCGCACTTATTTCCCAGTATCTGTAAATTACCTGCCCCCTTAGACTGCAAGCTCAATGGACACAAACATCTTGCCTCTTATATCTCTTAATACTTACAGCATACAACAGTTATTTAATGTAATTGCATATATTGTGTATTTAAGTTATATTATTATATTGTTTCTTGTCTGTTCTGTTAAATAACATGTCCTGCACGGAAAGGTAAAGCCTTCACATGGGTCCACTTTTATGCCCTTCAATTGAATATGATTCAGCTGATGCAGCTAAATGCCTACAGGTGCAACATACAATGGGAGCATATAGAGGTAGGGGTTGGGTACAGGTCTCTCTGGGGCATGGCACTAGAATTTATAAAACACACTGGGGCACTACAATAGAATTTATACCATATTTTCTGCAATATGTAAAGGGTAAATCATCAGTTTACCTAAACCTTCTAAACTCTGTCCCATTATTCAGACCTGTATAAACTTTGTAATCATAGCCGGCAGTTCACTCATTTAACCAGTATGACATTGTCGTGCAGTGAAAAATACATGACGTTTCAGACTATACATGAAAACTCATTACTGCCTAGTGTGCAATCGAACATAATCGTTGTTTGCTAATTTATCAAGTGATTCAACACAGTGTTTTTTTCAACCTTGTTTTTCTACATTACTATAAAGAAGGGTTAAAACATGTTTGTTGGCACCGTATGTGTTATGAGATTAGTATGCTCTACATAATTCCTACTACATGCCAAAACTGATAATCCAGGCCCATGGCTTGATACCTTTAACTCAGTCTTAACCTGAATACATTTGTATTTGTATGTTAATGTGTATCATGAAAAGTCAGATAAGACAATTATTGTAGGATTAGTCACATCAAGAGCTTTAAAAGTATTTCTTATGGTATACTCAATGGATCATTGCATACGGATTATTTTAAGCATAACTGTCCAAGGAAAGCACCGTATGCTATTGTGTCTAAAGGGACTATTGCCGTTATTTAAAGGAACAGTGTATAAAAATAAGAGTTTTATGTGTGAATAATATTTATTGATAACATTTATCTGATCATGTATGAAGAGACAGCTATTAAGCACACTGCTTTTAAATATGTCTCTATCTTCACATTTCAAAAAAAGCTGAGTCAGCTATAATAGATTGAGCCTTGATCTTTTATCGATCAGGATTGTCTAGTAGTAGAAAGATTTTCTCACAATCATAATTCATTTTGCCAAAGCTCTTGTTGTAAGCCAAGAGGCCTCTGCTTGGATATTAATTCAGGCATGTTTATCTTTGCTTTGATACTTGGATCCCATTCTGACTGTGATGTTGTCGTAGTGTTCTTTCTCCAGAGAGCCCAAAGGATCCATGTCTGTCTCCTGTCCATCCCATCTAATCCATGCATTCCTACAATGAGGCAAGACCAAAGAAGACCCATCTGTAATGGCTGCCCTGACACCTAATGATTTTGTTTTGTTGACATCCTTCTTTTTCCTACCCAGTCTGATCTGACACTGCCACTCATTGATGATCTCGTGCCCACCTACAGTTGTAAGTCTTGTGCGGCTCCAGAGATGAAATGGAGCCCAACATCTTGAAAATACTGATTTCGACTGCATCATTTTTGATACCATGCCCTTCTAACTGCCACTTAATATTTTCCATTAGGTTATTGTCTAGGTATGCACAAATGAAAGCCAATAGGATGAGGCTTCTTTGACCTCATGACAATGGAGATTGTGAAGGGTTCAATTGCTCAAGAAGTTGATCAGTTGGTGTCAACACTGCCATAGTACCACTGGCCTCCAGCTCTTTCCTATCCCAGTCTGCTCTATGCAGCTTCACTTGGGTGTTTACATAATCCTCAATATGGTATATATGCCAATGTATAAAGGTATACACTTATAAAAAGTTAAATGACCAAAGTCTCCGAGTCTTCCCCTTGGTTGTCCGATCCAACAGTCCTCATTTCTCCTCGAGTAAAAAACAACAGTCCAAAATTTTCTTAAAAGGTCAGCCTTAATTCAAAGCTCAAGGGGAAAAAATATGATGAAAAAAAGGAAAAAAGATTTTTGTAGTGTAGTATTTACTGAGAGTTGTAGTACCACAACCAAAATAAACTCTTTGGTGCAGTTACCCTTTACGATTCACCACATGTGGCTATTGAATGGGTACTTACAAACGTTTAGATTTAGCATGTGCACATCACGATTTGTAGAGAATAAATTATTAATATATGCCAATGTGTGTACTTGCCATTATGTCACAAAAAGGTATGTTTTCCACTGTATTGTACTCATGGCATTAATCAGAAGCATAAGTTAAGGAGACATCAGATGCAATGGAGCACTAGACTTATCACTTGCCCTATGTCAGGCTGTGTGCTTTTATCCCCTTTTGTACTCTAGCACTTGCATTCCTCTAAAAACAGGATATATTTTTCCTTTCAGTTTCTTTCAGAGAGTTTTGTGAATATTTGTTTTCCCTGCAGTCTTTTTTACATGCCATACACCAAATACTGATCAATACAGAAGGTAAATAGAACCCTGCTCATTAGAGCTCACTATGTCATATATTTTTTCTTTTTGTTGTACAGTTGGATATTATTTGAGCAATGGAGGTAAATTAGGTTTGATTTTACTCACAGGCTGGTCTATCCCCTTAATGAATCTAAAACACTTGACATACGGCTACCCGCCTTCTCATCTGCTACTTATACTGATTTCCTTTACTTTCTCAGCATCCACTTCCATGCTTATTATCCTTTGACATACTTTTCTCTTTAATCTAATGTATCTTTCTTTTTAAAGTTTCCTGACTGTTGAAACTTGCCAGCTGCATTGACAGAAACTCTTTTTCTTAATAAAATGTATCCCTGCTTGCCTGAGTTACATGCTTGCAGGTAATTGAAAAACAATATACCTTCAAATTAAATCCATAGTTTCAGTTGCAATGGAATGCCTATAACTCTTCCAAGCCATATCTGCATTATTCACTTTATGGAATGGCATTTTATTCTTGCTGTGCGGTACTGCAGTGAGTAAGGGTGTGCTATATATATAAAAATATTTTTGGGTTTCACATTGATATGAGCTTATTTATTAATTAATTCATCTTTTGTAAACATTTGCAGGCTTTTACCAGTTATATATATTTAAGACAAGAAGGTGCCTTTAACGCTTGTAAAGGCCACAAAAACACAATTCCTCCTTAATGGAAGCAATGTATCATATGCTGCACAATCTGAAGTCTAAAGATACCCCGGTATTCTTTAATGAATTCAATGTTGGAATGATTTATTGCCCTTACATGCAGCCAAGGGAATACAGCATTTAATAGCAACGCGTTGAGTTGGGTTCTAGATGTCAGCAATCGTATCATCATGTTGATTGCAGCAGCCATAAATCTTCTGAAAGTTAAATGCTGTTGTTGGTCAAGTAAATAATGAATAATAAGCTTAACAATAATAATGACTATAACAACTGACAGAGGCAGTATTTTCAAACCATGGATAAACATGTGATTTTGTGCATCGGTGTGTACATGAATAGATGTTAATATTGTTCTAGCTCTTCATTTTAACAGAGTAGCTCTTACAATTAAATCTATATATTCTGGGATGTATGCTTTTTAGCATAATGTATATTAGCTTAGTTTTATAATAAGCCAAGGCTATTGTTTCCATGAAAACCTATCCTTAATTAGGCCAAAGCAATTACACATAAGGGCTTGTAAGGTTGCCACCCATGACTAGTGGGCAAATAATAGTCAATTATATATGCAGGGCCTTTACTGTACATCACAAACGTTAATTTACAGCGGTGTGATGAACAAAGTCACACTTTTATTGGAAGCAGCTTCTTGCAGTGAGGCAGGTAGCAGACTGGAACACTGGTTTCCGACTTAAGATTTTCTGCTTTCTCACTTTCTCACACGTTATTCTCCAGAAGCCTCCAGTGTAACTGCCATGCAGAAATTCACTAGCAAAGTGTCATTTGCATTTATAGGGACCTTTCGCCATTACACACTCCCCCTGGGTGTTCCTTCTGTGTTGTGTCTGTATACACCACTGTCTCACTACAGTCCCATGGGTTCCCTCTAAACTACACCTGAACACTCTCAAAACCTAACTGGGGCACAATCACCTCAGGGGCTCTATCCCAATCTACTCACTCCTCATCAGGACAACAGGTTGTCCTTACTAACTAGCCTCTATGTCACACTCTTAGCGTAAGCTCACACCCCACTACTAACCACTTATTAGTCCTGAAGGAAACAACATCCCACTTGAATGGAACACCAAGGCCATCAATCCTACCTCTGGATGTTCTTTGTACAAAGAGGAAGTGCACGGCATTGCCCAACATTACAATATATGTTTCACCTTTTTGCAGGCTCATTTATGTACAAGAAAGCAGGGTGCACATGCTAGTTACTGATCTCAGCACCTCATGCACCTCACAGTGCAGCCATACCCCAGACAGAAGTAATACCTGCATGACCACTATGGGAAACACTCCTTTTTGACATGAACTGCATAAGTTATGGATTAAACACATCTATATAGCAACTACTAGCTTCCTTTTTTGAAACACTGTACACATTTATTAAACTCAATGGCCACATTAACCTTAGCTATCACTTAACAAGCTTTTTTTGTGCACATGCATTCATCGATTTACAAATGCCTTCATCTGTTTTGTAAAGGATCAGATCATTTTCTCATCTTCTGAACAGCAGATCTAACACCTGTACAAAACTCTCAGCATAGGTTGTCAAGGGATGCTGAAGTTGTGGTAGTACAAAAACAATGGCTAGGGTCTCTGTGCAGAGTCATCATCAGGAGGAAAATATTAATTTTGTAAAATCAACATTTTCATATTCCCATCCCCACCAATGTTTCTCAGCAATGTGTGAATGCACTGCAGAGTAATAACATAACTACGTTATGTTGTTAAAGATGTTTGGTTTGTTAAATCTTGTAGAGGCCATACTCTCTGCAAAGACAAATATAATATTGCAGGTATTAGATGCATTATTTGGAACCCAGGTAGACAGTAACTTCCAAAATACAAGGCATTTCCCTATTGCACCCTATTAGAACAGACCTTTTCATGTTTATATATTTTTTTTTACAACTTGTTACTCCACATTATATTTATTCAAAAAAACCTCTAGTTCCCAAACATTCTAGATATTGTGATAAGGAACAAGCTCTTAATGCCCATCAGATTCATGGGTGAAGAAGGAAGAAGGTTTTAATATGTTCGACATACAGTTAATAGACAAAGTAAAATAGGGGACATCTGCATATCTCTGTGGATAAAATATCTAGAGCCTGGTCTCACTAGTGTTTCTGAGCAAAGGGTAAGTGAACAATGTTCCGCCTCTCAGTTTCACATAATGCACATTGTTGATTGGGACCCACTGATTGAAAATGCTGAAAGGGGTTTAATGGTTGTTAATGTTTTAAATTAATTTTAATATTTAGTACACAGAAGGCAGTGCAGGACTCAACAGAACCTTGACGTGGCATGTAAAATATTTTAGCTAAAATGTAATTGTCACAAACGGCACCCTAAATCCAGAACCAGTGCTAAGCTCCCTGGTCTCGGCTCTTGCTTCTGCCTTTAACAGCCGCCTTTCACCTCAGGAGGAGCCCTCAGCTAATTGGATGGCGCCAGGTCTTACTAAGAGAGGAGCAAAGCTACAGGTTCTGGACGAGCACAATCATCTCACCAAGGATACTGGATGGAAGAACACAACTTGGAAGGCAGAACATACAACTCAGCGTGGACAGGCTGGAATCAGGATTGGAGAGTGTAGAATAGTCAGACAGGCCGGAATCAGGATTGGAGAGCGTAGAATAGTCAGACAGGCGATGGTCAGGTAGGAGAGTTCAGAATAAAGAGCCAGGCAAGGGTCAGGATAGAGAGTTCAGAATAGTCAGGCAAAGCAAGGGTCAATACACAGAAGATCAGGCAAGTTTACACAAAGAATAGCATTGGGAACAAACTAATTGAACCTAACAATGGAAATGTGTTTAAGTACAAAGCCCCTTTAAATAGTTTGAATTTCGCTCTGTTGCGCAATGACTTCATCACGGAAGCACACGAAAGTGCACGGCCACGCACACCATAGGAGAACTGGCGCTGGAAGGGAACACACATGCGGTGGGCGTCCCCACCGAAGGCATGTCGGGCGCCTCTGCATGCCAACGGGTAAGTCACTAGACCACCAGGGAAACTATTTATTGTTACAGTAATACTAACACCTCCATTTTTGTAACATGAATTTAAAGGGATTCACTCATACTGAATATGAGCTCTAGCAATCATTTTCTCTTTTGAAAGTCATGCTAATGCTTTAGGATGCAAAAAAAAAAAAAAAAAAAAAAAGAACCTGAGCACATTTGTTATACAAGTCCTATTAGGGTCATGGTGAATGTAGGTGTTTTTTCACCTTGTGCCAAGAGCCAAGAGCCACCAGCAAGGTTATGATGCAGGAGGGTGGCATTTAGATTAAGTGCTTTTGCAGGTGACAGTGTCCTTTCAATCACAAAGCACAATGCCCGACAGCATGAAATATAATATGGAAACAACACTGAGAAGATGAGATGAGGGGCGAAATGACAGACAACAGGAGAATGATTACAAATTGTTAGTAGGACACAAGGCTATTTTCATCTGTCTCTTGTGTGTATAAATATATCTCAAATTCAGTGGCTGTAATACAGAGAAAGGGAATCAGAAACCAGCGTGATCAAATATATTATTTTGAAAGAACCGTAATTTAAATATGATTTGGATGAAATTGAATGAAAGCTAATTAGCTTAAAATTACAACTTTCAGAAGTCAAATTGAGGGATAACTAAAACACCAATCGCAGCTTTATAATTATTCTTACTGTGAAGAGAACCTACCAAAACAAAGGGTGCTAAGGAGTGGAGGAGGATATCAAGCATTCGTTCAAGACTTGGGGAGGGGGGGAAGCTTAGAGTGTTCTTTGAAATATATTTGTTTTCTGTACTGCATGATAGAGATTAGTTAGGCTGCTTGATCATGTGTGTCTAGTGTTTATTAGACCCTTCTCATAGGTCATTCTGCGCTGCTGTGCTGTGCTTGATGTTCTCCACGCAGTAGGAATATAGCCTACAAACGGTTGCATCCACAACGCAGTAATTAAGCCAGTAATAAAAAAAAACACAGGCAATGCAAATTGTTCATCATCACATATCAGCATTTATTTAATATAACTCTCAAAGGTATTAGCAACTCATTCGCCTGCAGAGAAAAAGGGAAATGTCAGGAGAGTGTATTGTCAGCACTGCCTTTAGGACGTCTATTGCTCACATTAAGATTATTAAGAAGAAAATAGCCCATTTGCCTGAGTGACAGCAGAAATGATAATCGGCGAAGCCCTCGACCCAGATATAATGAGCATAAATATTTTTCTGCCATTCAATGTTTTGTTATGTTTCGGGACATCCAAAACATTAGCCATAAGATGTATTACTTACGGAATGAAGGACTATAATGAAAAACCTTTTAAGGAATGCATGACCTTCACCAGCGAAAGTACGCCACTAAAGTAATCTGTTTTATACATGTGGATATTAGCACTTAATAAATGTTACTGCTCTTTTGTGTTAATCAAACATTAAGCCGGTGTTTGTAGCAAACTAAATGTTAAACATGATTTTTTTTCATGTTAATATCTCATTTTCTACATTTAAGTTTGGAATAATTTCAATTTACATCCTATATACACTGACGATCTACCATCAAGATATTAAAATTTGTATTTGTCATAACTGGTGGATCAGTGTCACTATCGATCATATTATCTCTGACATTATTAAGTGTAACCCTTCAGTTGGATAGGTGTAGGGCTTCCATCTTCATGATTTATACGGCAGTGCATTTGCAATGATGAATATGACTAAATATTAGTGTAGGCCATGACACTCTCTTCAGGAAATGTAATACATTTGCAAAATGTGTGTTTTATATTCTCTGTCTAGAACACAACATGTATCCCATTTTGAAATTCAAATATCAGTACTACAGTCTACAGTCATTATTCATCATCATTTTTGAACGGCTGAAGACAGGTCAAATCATTACAGATCCTCTCGGCATATGTAAAAGTGTAAGCTGTGCTCTGATAGTGACTCAACTTCTTCTTCATTAAAAAACCTCGCACTCTAGGCTTAATCTGTAGAATTGAATCAAAATTTAAATTTCATGCATTGCAAATAAATAGAAAAAAAATATATAAATCTTTTTGGAGCTGTTTAATGTCAACCCTATGTTAATATTTTCAACCTTCTAAATCATCGCCTTTACCAATACGTGGAGATGTTAAAACCATGTTATAATGCTATTTAAATATTTTGGACAGCGTTATTATAGGAATTACCTGATAGTAATGTCTGTTAACATAAAATCAATCAAGGCTGATCTTAAATATCCATATAGATTAAAATATATATATATATGGGGGCGTGGCTTGCCATGAAACGAGACTCACGCAACTGATTGAGGCTCCGTGACTAAAGCCTATATTTCACCCGAGATTAAGCTATCTTCTGCCTACATTTGAGATTCGGGTTGTCAGCAGAGCAAAGACATCTTCTGGTACATGGGGATGGGGAAAAAAAAGGAGAAGAAACAGAAATCTACGCTCTCTCCTTACCTTCATTGAACTGCTGGCGCGGAAAGCTGCGAAGACAGCCAAGATGGCGCCTGTCAGCATAGCGTCTCTTCTGCTTCGCCTCCATCAGGAACTGCGACACCTTCGCAGGCCGGATCACCAGCGAGGACGGAGCCCGTTCATGACCCAGGTCTGTCTATTTCTTATTTACCCTCTCAGACACATACACCTGAGGAGGCACCGGTTACTGCTAGAATATTACAGGAGCAGCTGGCGCTGTTACATACGCAGCTGAATTCTTCTCTCACACAGTCCATTGCTACAGCAGTGGTTGCGGCTGTAAAGGACTTACAAAGGGATCTCACTGATTTGGGAGATCGCACTGACAAGTTGGAAACCTATACTGATGATATGGTCCAGAGAATGGCCAATTTGGAACAAGATAATCATGATCTTAAAGAGGAAATAGACCAGCTTAGAGAGACTTGTGAAGACCTTGAAAATAGGTCTCGTAGGCAGAATTTGCGATTCAGGGGGATCCCAGAAGAAGTTTTGGGCCCTGATATCAATGACTATCTGATTGCTTTATTTGTACATCTCTGCCCCGATACTCCATTGGACTTGTGGAAATTGGACAGAGCACATAGATCGCTGGCCTCTAAGCCTCCATCTACTAAACCTCCACGTGACATCATTGTCCGCTTTCACTATTATGAAAGCAAAGAAACCATATTGTCCAAAACGAGGTCTGTCCATTCAGTTGACTTTCGCAATCACAAGATACAAATCTATTCTGACTTGTCGCCAGTCACCTTAGCCAAAAGGAGGGAGTTAAGGCCTGTAACCCAGATCTTGCGGGACTGTAAAATACCATATCGCTGGGGATTTTCCTTCAAGCTCATTATTAGCTACAAAGGCCAAACACACACCTTAACCCATCCTCGGAACGGCTATAAACTGCTTAAGGCCCTGGGTTTACGGTCTAAGGACAATCTGGGATCAGATGGGGTGTCACCGCTTAAAACCTCTCTTAACCCACAATGGGTTAAAATCCCTGGCTCTCCTCGGCTTCCTACTCTGGCACTATCACCTTCTCCCCAAAGAGAGGAACACCCTCCATGATTATGCTTCACTGCTATCATTTGACCTATCATCTGATTGGATACCAGAGTTGGGCTTTTCTTATTGTAATAATTGGAAGGCTTGGTCACCTTGGTTCTCGGTCTTTTGTTGGGACTCTCTACTTTCATGATTCGCCATGGATACCCCCATAATGGGAGTCTGGAGTCTCCTATTGGACCCATTCGTGTTTCTCACCTCGACGATTGGATCTGGTTACTTTTTGTTTTTACCTTTACATTTTTACTTTTACAGTTTAAGAGGGTCTTTATTGAACTAACCCTCGAAATTTCTCAAAGGCTGTTTGTAAAATATGTTGCTTTTCTGTTGCTTTTATATGTTACATGGTTTTCCTTTTTTTACGCTTTATGTATTAGGCTCAATTTGTGTGGGAGTAGAATGGTACCTACTTGTTTTTTTGTTTTAAGGCTTGACATTACGACTAAATTCCGATGGAAGATATATCACATTGCTTATCTGCTTTCAGATAAGTCGTTTCAGTTTCTTGATGGTTATTATAGCTACACTTATTATAGCGATTTATTATGGCTACGTTAATTTCCATTAATGCCAAAGGTTTGAACACAATGAGCAAACGTTATTTGGTGCTAAAGGAACTTAGAAACTTGAAAGCAGATATTGCTTTTATTCAAGAGACCCATTTTATAGGGATAAACCATATAAGTTGCAATCCAGATACTATCCTACTGTGTATTATGCCTCTGGGCCTTCCAAAAAGGCAGGGGTTGCTACGCTTATCCATAAAGATTGCCCGCTGGTGGTAGACCGAGCTCAATGTGATCCTAACGGACGCTACATTATTCTAGTTGGAAAATATAGGGACACCCCGACAACTTTATGCAATATTTACTCTCCTAATAGCCATCAGATTAGGTTTTTACGTAATATCATCAATAAATGTTCAGCTTGCGGCCCTACCTATCAGGTAATTGGTGGCGACTTCAACTTAGTTTTTTCTCAAGTCAGGGACCGTGATCACCCCTCCCCAGACCACTCCGCACACATCCACTCTCGTGAATTTAGGAAGCTACTTCATCAATCTGCTCTCTTTGATAGCTGGCGTACAGACCACCCAAGGGATACTCAATTTACATTTTATTCCCCGGTATACAAGACACATTCCCGTATAGATTACTTTCTCATGTCACATGCTTGTCTCCATTTACCATACACCAGGAAGATCCACCCTATAACTTGGTCTGATCATTCTCCCATTTCCCTGACTTTAGATTTAGTGCAGTTACCTCTGAGGGAACCTCATTGGCGTCTTAATGAAACGATCCTACATGACCCAGATACCTTCGAGCAGATTGAAACAGCTCTTAAAGACTATTTTAGGCTGAACGATGGTACGGTACAAAATTTGTCTACCTTATGGGAGGCCCATAAGGCGACGATTAGGGGTCCCATTCCAGATGTTTGATTCTACAAAATCAGCTCCTAACTCTTGAAGTGCAATATGGTACTTCCCCTTCCGACCAGCTTTTAGCGCAGATTTTGGAATTAAGACGACAACTCTCACTGCTTAAATTCAGAGACGCGGAAAAGGCGATTTTATGGACGAAACAAAAGTTTTATGAACAGGGGGACAAACAGCACACTTTATTAGCTAGGAAACTTAAAGAGCAAAAAAATCGAGCCCAAATTCCTTCGATGAAACTCCCTTCTGGCCAACTCACCTATAACCCTGAAAAAATAGGTGACATGTTTCATGAGTATTACTCTCGTCTGTATAATCTAGGCCCAAACAATTCTGCAAACATATCCCTAAATCAGGAGTCAGCCCCTCTCGATGATTTTTTGGCGGAAGCCAACCTACCTAAATTGTCTGAAGATGATAACAATGCCTTAAACAGTGTTATTTCTCCTGAAGAATTAGCCTCTGCCTTTAAGAACATGCCAAATGGGAAATCGCCAGGCCCTGATGGCTTCACTTATAAATATTATAAATTGTACTCGCATATACTCAGTCCATACTTACTGAAACTCCATAATGAGTTTCTTGCAGGATCCCCTATCCCATTATCAATGGTGGGTTCCCATCTCACACTTATTCCTAAAGAGGGGAAGGATCCCAATCTTTGCTCTAGCTATAGGCCTATAGCTCTTCTTAATTCGGACCTCAAATTGTTTTCCAAAATCTTAGCAAATAGACTTGCCCCCCTACTTCCTAGACTGGTACATGTAGATCAGGTGGGTTTCATACAGGGGAGACAGGCTGGGGACAATACCAGAAGAGCTATAGATCTATTTGAGATCCTGAACAAAAGATCTACCCCGGCGATCATTTTAAGCTTGGATGCAGAGAAAGCTTTTGACCGTTTGAACTGGTCCTATTTATTTTCTCTGCTATCCCATCTTAATTTTTCTGGACCCTTTTTCATAGCTATTAAAAGTCTATATAGCTGCCCCACTACGCAACTAAAACTGTCAGGACAATCTTCCAAATTCATCACTATAACGAATGGTACCAGACAGGGTTGCCCTTTGTCTCCTCTTCTATACGCGTTAAGCATTGAACCCTTAGCTGCGATTATAAGACAATCTCCGGATATTTCTGGAGTGGACCTTCGGGATTCAACCTATAAGATCTCACTTTTTGCTGACGATGTCTTGCTGACACTGACTAACCCACTGATTTCTCTCCCTAATCTACATAAAATTTTGGACGCATATAGCGAGCTTTCTTATTACAAAATCAATGTCAGCAAGACTGAAGCTCTCCCTTTAAATATCTCACCGGTCTTATTGACGCAGCTTCGTGATACCTTTCACTACAGATGGCAGACCATTTCTATTTCCTATCTTGGCATACAAATCACCTCACAATATATAGATCTGTTTAAATGTAATTATACCCCTCTCCTTCGCTCAATTAAATCTCTGTTAGAAATCTGGTCCAAATTCTCCTTATCTTGGTTTGGTAGAATATCGGCTATCAAAATGTCGATTCTGCCAAAACTTTTATATTTATTTGAGACCCTCCCTGTCCTAGTTTCACTGAAGACCTTCAAAGATCTCCAAATTTCATGTCATAGGTTTATTTGGGGTAATCGGAGACATAGAATTTCCAAAATTGTTCTCGCCACGCCTTGTAGACTAGGGGGTCTGGGAGTTCCTTGTTTTCGTAGGTACTATGAGGCTGCCCATCTTAGGCAGCTTTTAGCTTGGGCAGGGTGGTATCCAAATACTAGATGGAGCAATATTGAGAACTGTATGACTAATGAGTATCATTTGAATTCTGTCATATGGTCAGGGAAATGCCGAACAATTGAGAGATACTCACTCCTCTCTTCGACTCAACACACGTTATCTATCTGGTATGCAATTCGACGAAAATATCATTTTATGTCACCTAGATCGCTTAACGTGACCTTTCTTGGTAACCCGGAATTTCAGCCAGGGACCCGATCTGATTTAATTGATAAGTGGAAAGATACTGGCATTACTACGATAGGTGACTTATTGGATCCCTTATCTAATGAGATTTTGGATTATGGCAATCTTCTTCAAAAGACATCGCAACGGCCTTTGAAACTTTTTGAGTTTTTTCAATTGCGACATTTTGTTAAACCATATAGCGATGGTGCAAAAAAGGCCGGGCGTACGTGTTTTGAATTAATTGCCATGAGAGGTCTTCCACAAAGAGGGCTCATTTCTAAAATATATCAATTGTTATCCGATCCACAGGTAGAACCACCTCCTCGACATCCTTATATGGTTAAATGGGATATGCAACTTCCACAGCCTCTCTCAGACCAGGAATGGGTATCAATTTGGGATAATGCGAAACGTATCGTCACGTGCTCGAGACAAAAGGAGCACATTTATAAAATTCTTATGTTTTGGTACCTTACTCCTGCCGCTCTTCATGCTTTCTTCCCAGACCATTCTCCACTCTGTTGGCGGAATTGTGGTGAAGTAGGCACTTTACCACATATATTCTGGACGTGCCCTGTAATACAACCATTTTGGTCTGAGGTGTCGGGTGTCCTAAGTAAAATTTTGCAAGAGCCTACTTTGGCTGATTTGAGCACTTTTTTGTTAGGCAAACCGTTTCCTAGGGTGCGGAAACCCACTCAGGTTTTACTTAACCATATTCTTACAGCTGCTCGATTGTCTATAGCATCTCATTGGAAATCTCCTATCCCCCCATCCTTAACTGAGTTGAAAAAGAGGGTGGAGGCTAATAGAATATTTGAACAGGGCATAGCAATATTGCACAACCGGGTTCCCCAATCCATCACAACGTGGTCCCCCTGGGTGTTATTATATTCTAATGACTGAACTTTACTGGATTGTGAGGCTGTTTTCTCTTTGTTGCCTTATGTCCTTCTCCCACATGATTGCTTTACTTTTCTTACATTGTTACACTTTTTTCTTCTTTTTTTTTTTTTTCTTCTGATGTCTGTATGATTCTATTGACTTTTGCTTTTGCTACACGCTTTGTGTAATGTGCTATACGCGTGAAGGCGTAATTGTATTTCATAACGACTTGTAACATTCTGATTGCTAATAAAAATCTAAGTTACAAAAAAAAAATATAAATATATAAAAAAAAAACCTAAAAAGGTCTGCTATAATTTCCTGAGCTCAGAAGAGGGTATGCTCAATTTAGCAGACATAGATTATATACAGTAATAAGGGGCTATTCTATTATTGTATAAGGAGATGTAACAGTATAGCTACACATCTCTGCAAGAAGTAAATGTATAAGGGCTCAGTTACTTCAGACCCAGAGACAAAAGCCACAAAGCCAACAGAACTGCACTCCTCAGTGATCAGTTACAGAATTCTTGTGTCCAGGACATTGTTGGGAGAAGCACAAAGACATAGGGGTAAATTTACTTACCTCTGGAAATCCGCCAGCGCTGGCTTTGCGCACACTGGCTTTGCGCACATCACAACACTTTGCCAGGCATAAATATTTCACGAAGATCCGAAGTTGCGCACAGGGTACCGAACTCTTGCGAAGTTGTGCTAGTGATAATACAATCAGCAGTTTGAAGTTGCGCTAGCGTTGGCTAATTTGCATACGACGTGCAGTTAAAGTACAATGGACGTATATGTTGCAGCAAATACATTACATTACACAAGGCCAGGAAACCTTAATAAAATAAAATAGAGTTGTTATATTGCCCTACACATGTGCCCAGTGTGTAGTTTATGTGCCATATGTTAGGAAATGTAGGGGGGAAGCCGGGTACCCTAAAAAAAATGTACGCACTTTTGCAGGTTATGACCCTAAAAAAAGGAAAAGACGCCAGCGGTTTTTGGGACAAAATTTCAAGTAAGTTCTATCTACTCCATTGCACTTCACCTGGTCTGAGGTGGCGAAGGCAAGTCTGGCGATAGAGGTAGCGGTCAGTAAAATCAAAAACTTAGTGAATTTGCATAGTAACGCTCTTTGGCCAGAGCAAAAATTTGCCAGGCGGTCGAGTGCGAAGTTGCGCCAGAGTCTATCTCCTTCGCCAGTGACCGAAGAAACAAGAAGACTTTTATTGTAGAAGACTCCCACAGCAGTGATACGTCCATTAAGCACTGATGTCCATTTTTCAATGAACACGTCTCCTTTCAGTCACTTAGCACACTTACGTACTTTGCTATATCGCAAAAGAGGCAGATTTACTAAAGGGTGAATTGTTGCCATTGACCGCTTTGAACACTTCGTACCACTTTGCCAGGGCACAAATCAGTTACCACTATGCTAATTCACTAAAATGCGAAGTTGCGTCCTGTACGCCGAATATTCACTAGCGTTCGTTTATGCCTAGCGAAAAATTTGCTAGGTCAATTTGAATAGGGCGGATACATTCAAGTCGTATGGACGTCTTTATTAGAGATGGTGCAAATGCTTGAAGTGGCCACTTTTTATTACAAATGTCCAAGGAACCTTAATAAAGACAAAAGAGATCATATAATGCCCTAGACATGAGCCCACTGTAAAATGAATGTTCTATGGCTCTCAAATGTCTGGGGAAAAATGTTAGTCAGGACTTTTGCAGGCAATCCTGCTTAAAAAAAGGAAAAGTCGCCAGCTTTTTTTCAACTTTATTGCATTTTCGGCAGACCGAATATGATGTAAGTGACATAAGATTGAGGAAGATCTAGCTTCTTTTTAGCAGTTCGTCTGGTCTGAGGTGGTGAAGGAAACGTTGATGAAAGAGGTAACATCTAGTAAAATCCGCACTTTAGTGAATTTGCGGAGCAACGGCCATTAGCCTGAGCAAAAAGTTGCCCGGCAATAGAGTGCAAACGAATGCTAGCTATGGTCTCTTTCACTAGCGAATTGTCATCTGCGCCTCTTAGTGAATTGGCGATGTCCCTGCGGATTGGATTTCTGGTGAATTTTTGCTAGTGACGGCCACTTCACCCTTTAGTAATTCTGCCCAAAGTCTCCAGTGCCAGCTGTAGATTGGAATTAGGCGCCATCTTTGTTTCCTAGGGCACGCGCGGCACACCTGCACGCCTCTTAAAGGTATAGGCGCGCTGGTATGATTGCGCCAGCACACATTGACGCACGTTTTGGCACGAAATCTGACTGTATTTAAGGCCCATTCTGACCCCCAGTCAGTGCCCGTGATAGAACTCGTTCTAGTGGTTTTCCTGAGCCTTGTGCGTCTGTCTTTGAAATTCTGATCTGATTATCCGTGTTTGACAAAAAAAGAGAAAAGAAAAAGAGATGACCCATCTCATTGCACCTTCCCATCCATATGTTGCACAAACTCGTTATCAATAAAGCCCGCAAACTAGTGGGTGAAACGCGCGTCAGGCGCAATTTTAGTTTTTGGTTAGGTAGGCGTCTGATAGGGACAACGAATCTATAGCTGGGGTGACCAGATCGGGAGGGGACTCTGGAGGGTGAAGGGGTTGGCTCATCGGATGGTCAGTGGGTTAGGGAATTCGCTACTAGTATCTTGATACATCTTGTGACTGTAAGAACTGTATGCAATTTAGGCCTTGTCATCATAAACAATCAGCAGGTCGACCGCACACCGTAAGGGAGGGATCCTGAAGTGGGTGAAGGGGTGGCCTGATGTGGGATAATATTTGGTGGACTCTACAGATACATAGAGAGATCAATGGTCAAATATTCAATACTATTTTCGGTTCTCTCTAACCAACCGTCACTCCCAGGTGACTTCACCCCTCCACCCCTTGCTAATCAGTCTATCGGCCCCCTATCTAACCTCTCTTTTAATGTTGCTATCTAGACAATGGTTTTTAATGCTTTATTAAAAGTTAAGTTTTAAGTAACACTTCACTGAGTTTGTGCAACATATGGATGGGAAGGTGCAATGAGATGGGTCATCTCTTTTTCTTTTCTCTTTTTTTGTATTACTAATTATTTGACCCTGCACACTATCCTTTATGTCGGATGGAAGGTGCTCCCCAACCTCTAACTTATCCGTGTTTGACCCTGCCTGTTCCTGACTATTCTGCATTCCGTATTCTGACCCTTGCCTGCCTACAACAACTCTCCTGCTTAACCCCTTGATTGACTACCCGGTTTTGACCCTTGCCTGCCTGACGATTCTGATATCCGCCTGCCTCTACCCAGCCTGTCTGACCACAGGACCTTCGGCCCAAAAGACTTTGCTACCAGCCGTGCCCCTTTGCCAGCCAGAACATCTCACCTTGTACCCCTCGTTAAGTCCAGGTGGCACCCAAGTAAGCTGAGGGCTCCTCCTGAAGCCCAACGGTGGTCACACTACTGGTGACACACAAACTTTCCCCACTTCCTTAAAAGCAACCGGCACCTCAAAGCTGATGGTAGTTCAGGGTTCCCAGGAGTGTGCCTAAAAAATTATAATTTTTTTAATGGAAAGCCATCTGGACTTAGTATGTTTTCAAACTTATGCCTGATTGAATTCAAAGTAAAGGTATATGACCTGTTACCAGAATGTTCAGGACCTGGGGTTTACTGGATAAGGGATCTTTCCATGATTTGGATCTTCATACCTTAAGTCTACTAGTATATCTTGTAAACATTAATGGGCAGATTTATCTAAGGTCGAAGTGAATTTTCGAAGTAAAAAACTTTGAATTTTGAGCTATTTTTTGTGTACTTCGAACTAGGGAACTAGGCAATAGTCCAACTTCGATTTGAAGTTGAAAAAAACTTTGAAATTCGAATATAGAAATTTATCATGTACTGTCTCTTTAAACTTTTTTTCCACTTCGATCATTTGCCACCTAAAAGCTGCCGAAGTGCTGTTTTAGCCTATGAGGCACCTCCTAAAACCCATATGGAGGCAATTGGTGGAGTTTGAGAGATCAAAGTTTTTTGGGCGAAAAACATAGAATCGAAGTAGAGGCACTATTCCTTCGATCATATGATTTGAATACGGACAACTTTGACCCCCAAAAACCTTCAACCTCTATTCAGTTGGTCTTTTTGAATTCGAAGTTCAAAGTTTTTTTAACTTCGAACTTTGACCCTTGATAAATATGCCCCTTAATAAACCCAATAGGCTGGATTTGATTCCAATAAGGATTAATTATATATTAGTGTGGCTCAACTACAAGGTAATGTTTTATTATAACATAGTTCATCATGTGAAAACTCATGAAAAAAAACTTTTCTCCAAATTCAGTTCCAGTTTTAGACTTCTATAGAGTTTTCACATGAAAATTTTGATTTTTCTGAACAAATTTGGAAATACAAATTTGCATGTTGCAATGTAATATTCTTCACTGGCCTTTTATTGCATTGGAAATCTTAATTAAGCATTGAGAACCTTTAAGACCTACTTGATTTCTTTTGGTTTTCAGCACCTTTAATAATATTATTACTGGTTGGAAATTTGACAGAAAAATATATAAAAAATGTTACTGTTGTTTGTCTACTTAAATGTCAGATCCAAAATGATATATTTCCAGATTGTTGGAATTTAGGATGTATAAATTTATATGATTAATCAGGTTGAAGAGAGCCAGTCCTGTAGCAGATATAAATATTGTTACATTGTGCTTGCCATCTGTCAGTTATTTGGTTTTTAGTATGGACCCCAAGAAAGTTCAGGTTTTAACCTGCTTGTTTTATCTTAGCTCTAGAGTTAGGTCTCCTTCACTTTGGTTCTTGGCAAAATAAATACTTAAAACTAGAATAATCTAAATGATGTTAGATTCAATAGCTTCAGGTCACTTTCAACACTTTGCCAAATTATATCATTGGTTTGACAATACAGGAACTATAAAACTGAACGTTAGGAGGATGGAAAGCAAACGTATACCATAAAAAATATGAGAAGAACTGCTGCCAATCTGTTAATTTAATAACTCCTAAGATATCGTACTATCTAGCCTTACAATATTTACCAGAATTTGATCTAATGATATTAAGCCAACAATAAATGCCAGTCATTAACCCAGGATAATATTATGTATCAGCAACTGAAGCCTTAATTCTGATGGCTTCTTATTACCAAGAATATATAGGACCATACCATTTCCTAATGAGAGTGATTATTGTTAGGTTTGTGACCAAAGTAATTCTTGAAGGAAATTGATTATCCCACATGTTTTACAGAATTATGTTACATATGCTCTTTATGCCAGGACCACTTTTCTATTGTTATTTTATTAACTATGCACTAAGAGGGTATTTCAGTTCAGATAATAGGGCTCATTTACAATGTCCATCTGGCGCTTATTCTATATGGTTTATTTAAAAAGTGAGTAAAATTTGTTGCTGACATTAACTCTTTAGTACAAAACTGATTCAAAGACTGTGTATATCAACTACAAAGTAGGCACTCAAAAACCATGAAGGTCACCAAGAAAAATAAGTTAAAAGCAAACACTTTATTGGAATGACATCTCTAATTGTTTTATGCATTTTATGCTCAATGGGCACGGTGGTAGAATGACCAAAGAAATATATAAAAAGGTGCCTTTAATTTCTCCCCAAAGGGAGACGAAAGCTGCAAGGGAGATGGTACTTAACAGAGAATGGTTTCTCTGTTTAAAGGATATTGCTGTTTTACCCTGTAATCTATAGTGTTCTAAAAGGAACAGGCAAGCCAGAAAATTCACTCCAGTGGTCCATTTCACATATTGGAGCTCACTTTTCACTGGAGCGCTGTCCTGTGGAAAGGTATTTAATTGTAGTGAGAGTGTTAGGAAAGTCTCTCTGATCAGGGCACAGAATAGGAAGGTTACATACCCCCCAGAGGGACTGGGGGTATTGCCTGTCACTGCAAGGAGCGGAGGGAGACGTTACAGGTGACTGAGAGTCAAAAGTGATTGAGGGAAGCTAGAAGATGAAACAGGCCAGAGGCTGGTGAGCTGATATCCCTGGAGAGGAGAGTCAGCAGGGCTGATTGAGTAGCCCAGAATATTCCAGAGTGTGGAAGCTATCCTGTATGTCGAGAACTCCAGAGTGGGGAAATGTTTTAAATGTGTGCTGTTAAAATGCTAGTGAACTGTGTTCCGATCACCTTTTTTGGGAAGAGTTTACCTGAATAAACTTGTGTTTTTGGCTGAAGACATGTCCCTGTTTTTATGCTCCTGATCCTACGCTTAGCTGCCTACCCCCCCCCCCCACACACACACACACACATATATATATATAAAAAATTATAAATAATATAGATACATAAACACATGTATATATATGCAACAACCAATAAAAACATGTTTCCCCTCTCTGAGACAAATTGGAGAGGCTTTACATTGGGTTTTTTCACCTTCCTCTGAATCAACTAGTAGTTAGGCAGGTCAAACGTGAAACACATATCCTGTAGAAGGTCTCCAAAGACTTGTTTATAAGACATGATAATTTAGCCCTCGAACATATAAAATCTTCAACCACAGTGCCATAACCTATAATGGAAAACACATACAAATGGTTTACGTTAATTTGAATGTTGTGGTGTCCCTTGGAAGGCTGTGGATATCAAAACTCTCAAAGTACCTGTACCCTTAGAATCACATTCTTAACAATATCTATTCTATTGAGCTTATCAGATTGTGAAAACTTGGTACAACCGTAAACTCAGTCTCCTGGCAATCCACAGCAATCTACAAAGTCAATTTTTATTGACAATGTTCTACAGCTAAGATCCTTGACCTCCCATCCCCCCTCTCTTTCTTTCTATACTCTCTCTAGAGCCTGTTAAGAAATAAATGCACTGCAGAGCTCAGTTGGGTCTTTTATTAAACACTGACAGCTGAAGACCTTAGGCACAATCAGAGCCTCCAATTGTTGCAGAGTTTTTATGATGAACTCCAAGTCAAAAGAAATTCTGGCTTCTACTTGGATTTTAGTTAGTTAGTTTTTTTGGTGCAAAATGTTGAAGTTAAGAGAAAACAACAGCTATTAAAAATGTATTGTAAGATAAATTCACAGCCACAAAAAAGGAAACTAATTTACATAAAATATTCTGTATATATTTTGTAAACATGCTCTTTAATTTTCGAGATTCAATGCACTCATGGTAATGGTTACATGCTTAGACATTGTAGGACAGTTTAATACCATTATTTTCCATGGTGCTTAAAGAAAATCAGAAAGTACATTAAAATTGTTATAAACTAATTCTGAAGTCTTAAAATGAAAAAAAACCCATACAGATGGAAAAAACTTTGTTTTGACATCATGCGGTGCGCCACGGCACAACATGTCAGAGAATGGAAATGCTAGTAAGCTAATTAGGATTACTATTTCCAGAGCCGTCACAATTATTTTACATTCTACTTCATATAACTATTTGGATGTTTCTAATGCTTTTAAACATATATTTTTCTTTCACTTTTAAGCTGGAGGAGTAAATACTAAAGCATGGTCACCAGATGTACAAATATTTTTTTTGTCGAGTTGCCAGCAAACATGTTTTTCTTTATTTACTACGGATGTATGTGTCAGTCTTTCAGTGATTCATTGGGTAATAGCTATTCTTCCTGAGTCAGGCTGTAACATTACAGATAACTGGATATAAATTAACTACAAATAAAAGACATATTACCGTTTAAGACTGTTGAAATTAACTACAGGTGAAAATAAACCTTCTGGTGAAGTTTATTTATACCAAGTCCACTCTTTGGATGCGATGCAGTATTAGAACACACTGTATTAGCTTCTAGTTTTGGGGATACACTCATATTCATAATATAATTCATATATTAGGGGGCACATTTACTTAGCTCGAGTGAAGGAATAGAATAAAAAATACTTTGAATTTTGAAGTATTTTTTTGGCAACTTCAACTTGGCTACTTCGACCTTCGACTACGACTTTGACTTCGAATGATTCGAACTAAAAATCATTTGACTATTCGACCATTCGACCATTCGATAGTCGAAGTAGTCTCTTTAAAAAAACTTCGACCACCTATTTCGCCACCTAAAACCTACTGAGCACCAATGTTAGGGAAGGTCCCCATAGGCTTTCCTACCAATTTGGGATCGAAGGAAAATCGTTCGATCGATGGATTAAAATCCTTCGAATCGTTCGATTCGTACTAAATGCGGTAAATCCTTCGACTTTGCTATTCAACTTCGATGGTCGAATATCGAGGGTTATCAAAGTCCGAATTTATCTCAATATTTTCTGAAAAAAACTCTGACCAAATCCGCATGGGTTTTTTGGGCTTTTTTTATTAATACACTTTCCCGTAAATTTTATCTGCAGAAAAAAATCTGTTTTTTTTTTCAGATCTTACATCCGATTTTCAATTTTTTTTCGGATTTTTCACCCGAAAATTCCAAATTTTAGCCCGAAAACTTTGGGGTATTGCCAAAAACCCAGCACACATGAAAAAATCATTGACTTATATGCAACCTCGATAGGTCTGAGATGCTGGATTTTCAGATTCAGACTTTTCCAATCCTCTGTGTTTAAGTCTGATTTTATAAAAAATAAAAAACATGAATTTTTCGTGATTTTTGCATTCGGAATTTAATAAATAACCCCCTAATTGCATTATATGATGTGTACATACAGTATGGTTTACTCATATGAAAGCCTGTAGCAGCATTTACTGTATGTGCATAATAACAAAATTTGCTGTTTTTAAGAGTGGATTTGTTTGAAGGGGTCAGTAACCCCCATTTGAAGCCTGGAAAGAGTCAGGAGAAGTCATATAATTAAAAAACATTTATACACAAATAATGAAGACCAATTGAAAAGTTGCTTAGAATTGGCCATTCTATTACATACTTAAAAGTTAACTTAAAGGTGAACCACCCCTTTAATTGTAAAACTTCTGCATCTAAAAGAGAGTTTGAGTAGAAGTCAATGGAAGTTGTCCTAGGCAAGAATTTAGTGATATTTTTCAAATCAAGATTTTTTTAAAAAATTTTTTAAATTGTTTTAGTTTGTACACCCATTGAAAATGATGAATAGGATACAAATTTGATGCTTAAGTTTATTTATGGTTTTCATATTCAGATAAATTTGATGCTTAAGTTTATTCATGGTTTTCATATTCAGATAAGGTTATTCCTCAACCTCCTGCCACTTCTTACAGATATATAAATATATACATAAATATCTATATATATATATATATATATATATATATATATATATATATATATATATATATATATATATATATATATATATATATATATATATATATATATCTACGTATATATCTATATATATCTATATATATAT
Organism: Xenopus laevis; assembly: GCF_017654675.1. NCBI lineage: Eukaryota > Metazoa > Chordata > Amphibia > Anura > Pipidae > Xenopus > Xenopus laevis. Next base: position 18,558,720 of record NC_054373.1, read on the forward strand.
ATATATATATATATATTTCTTCATCCAGAAAGGAAATAAATATATATCTATATCTATATCTATCTATATATATATATATATATATATATATATATATATATATATATATATATATATTTATTTCCTTTCTGGATGAAGACATTATTACCCAGTGGCCTAAAAGATAATCTATTTGTGTACAGTTCATATTGTAATTGTTTATATAGCCTGGTGTAAGCACAAATTCAGCCAATAAAGGGTAAGGGTATGACTGAAAAGTCTTTACTACATACTTGATTGGTGTTATGATTCCAGATCAATGAGGTTGTTGGATCAATAATCCTTCTTCTTATTATCATTGTTAGTATTGGAAGTAGGAATAATAAACTTGTATTTATAATGGGCCAATATATTTTGCTATACAATTAATCATGCATAAATTAAAAATAGAGATTACAAATAAAAGATAAAAATAATATTATGAAAAAATGTATCAATAACTGATACAAGAGGTAAAGAGGGTCATGCTCAAAAGAGCTTCCAATATAAAATTGCAGTTAATATGATTGTGCTTCCTTCTGAGTATTAACCTTTATACTTAAAGGACCAGTAACACCACCTTTAAATCACATTAAAAAAGAATTTAAATACATTACTTACTTGCAATATGCTGCTCTTTCCTGCCATTTGCGTAAGACATCTGAAAAAACTCAAACCAGCGCTGTCCCACAGTGCCCAAGGGGTCCCCACCATCTTCTTGCTTCTTCTCCCCATGTGCGCACAGCTGTGATCCGACTTCTGTTTCGTGAAGTCACTTCCGGAAGTGACGTCACATAGTAACCAAGACACCGGGGACACTCATCTGGATGGTAGCTGTTCCCTCTCTTCCCCAGCCGTTCTGTTCCTTTCCCTCCCCCGGCATTTCTCTCTCCCCGCAGTCACTCTTCCCCAGCCGTTCTGTTCCTTTCCCTCCCCGCAGCCAATCTTCCACAGCTGTTCCATTCAGTCTCTCTGCCTCTTTCCAGCCATTACAACTTACTTACCTGGTGACTGCCCTGAGTTTGTGTGGAGGAACAGCATTGGGGACACGCTCAAAATGGAGAGTTGGTCACCCTATCACCCTTTTCCATGGTGAATGGACAGAAGGTTTTTTGCCAATTTTTTTTTAAAAAAACACACAGTATTTTATATAAATGTATTAGGGTATGACCTTTATTTGAAGCTTATAGAACTGATTTTTTTAAATAAAAAAATTTAATGTTAAAAGGTCCAATAACAGTTTGGGGCCCATTTATTAAACCTCAATTTTTTTCTGGTTGAGGTTTTTTCGCAGAAAAACTTGAATATTTAGGGGCAGATTTACTAAGGGTCGAATATCGAGGGTTAATTAACCCTCGATATTCGACTAGGAACTAAAATCGTTCGACTTCGAATATCGAAGTCGAACGATTTAGCGCTAATCCTACGATCGAACGATCGAAGGATTATTCGTTCGATCAAAAAAACACAGGCAAGCCTATGGGGACCTTCCCCATAGGCTAACATTGAGTTCGGTAGCTTTTAGCTGCCGAACTAGGGGGTCGAAGTTTTTCTTAAAGAGACAGTACTTCGATTATCGAATGGTCGAATAGTCGAACGATTTTTAGTTCGAATCGTTCGATTCGAAGTTGAAGTCGTAGTCGAAGGTCGAAGTAGCCCATTCGATGGTCGAAGTAGCCCAAAAAACACTTCGAAATTCGAAGTTTTTTTTAATTCGAATCCTTCACTCGAGCTTTGTAAATGTGCCCCTTAAAGATTTATCATACCGAAAAGAAGCTAAAAATCAGAATCCAAAAATACACCCTCTCCAACCTGTCACGGTCATGTAGAAGTCAATGGCACATGTCCGTGCACTGGATTATCCAAAGAAGTTGTTGTTTTCATCCTATAATACAAAAAAGTTGAGTTTTTAGCAGCAAATATTTGATAAAACCGAATTTTCAGAGCGTCATTCACAAGACTTGATTTGACACTATGGGGTAGATTTATTAAGGGTCGAATTTCTAAGTGAAAAAACTTTTAAATTCGACCATTGAATAGGTGTAGTACGATAGTCAAAGTCAAAGGTTTTTTACTTTAAATTAAAATCGTTCGCACACACAATGAAATCCTTCGAATCGTTGGATTCGTATGATTTAAAAACCTTCGACTTCTCAAAACGTAGCCAATGGCTCATATGGATTATAGGAGGTTCCCCCATAGGCTAAACAGCAATTCGGCAGGTTTAAGGTGGCAAAGTGTCAAAGTCAACGTTTTTTAAAGAGACAGTACTTCGATTTTCGAATGGTCGAATTTGTGAAGTTTTTTCAATTCAAATCGAATTTTGGCCTATTCCATGGTCGCAGTAGCCAAAAATAACTTTGAAATTCGAAGTTATTGAATTCGAAAAATCACTTCGACCCTTAGTAAATGGGCCCCTATATTTTGTCACGTTCTTTTGTCACTCTGATTTTTTTGAGAAAGATTATTGATAAATGAGTTCAATTCATGGAAGGGAGTTTGGTCGACTTTTGGTTTTCATAAAACACTGCGATTCATTTGAGTTTTATTAAATACGCCCCTTTATGTTGCACCTGATATCTGTTGTTAATGCTCATTGTGCGTTGTATTTTTAACAATTGATTTATTTATAACTTACAAAAATGTTATATTAATTCCTTCATTTTGCTTTTTTTTCTTGTGCTTTTATGATATTTGTGATAATATTATTAATATTATTTTTGTTGTTTTTTTTAACATAATGAAGGCTTTTCATAGTATTAGAAGTGAAATAATAGTCTTAAAATAATATTTTAATAGGAAAGTTGATTTATTAATTATGACAAAACAATATCACCACAAAACTGCAATTTTTCTGAATGTTTCATTTACACCGTTACACCTATTTTTTTATATATATAAAAATATAATATAAAAATAGGCCTTTTTCATTTTTTTATCTTTGAAAAATTGTACTATAAAAAGACTCTGGCTAGAGAATAAATATATTTTGTTCCACGGTATTTTCTTTCAGTTTGGATGAAACAAATTGCCTGCTTAGGTTATATCATTATAGCATGATAGCAAGTTGGACCTGTATATGGGAATATGAAGCCGTGAAACTTAAACTGTAATTGATTCATAGTCCAGCAGCTGATACTGTACTGCCCACCCTCCAAATTACTTTCTGGCTATCTTGACATAAAACCAAGAAGTCAGGATTTCACAAAAATAAAACTGAACTGTCAATGGCAGGTAGTAGGGAAGGGGCTGCCTTGCTGCACTATGCTGTGTCCAGGGTCTTGCTGAACTCGTTCCATATTAAAATATTCACGGGTTATTTATCAAAGGTTGAATATTAGAGTTTTTTAATACCTCGAATTAACTCACAACTTGAATTGTATCTTATTTTAGAAAAAGCTCATATGGAAAAAACTTGATTCTGTGAATTCGAGTTGCAAAACCACGAAGACTCAAATTAATTGAGTTTTCAGCAGGAAGAAACTCAAATCGCTTGAATTATTTGAGTTTTTGGGCACAAACCCGCCAAAGAAAATTCAAACATCATGCATCTTCAAATGGCTCAAGTGACTTCTGCCATTGACTCATACACAACAGGTTTTAGATGATGTATTTTTGGATTCAAGCTATTTCCAGGGTAGGGGTATAAAAAATCTTGAAAAAGTCTAGGTTTTTTTGACCAAAAAAATCAACTTGAAAACTCAAATTTTTGTGGAAAACACAACTCAAACCATAATAAATAACCCTCCCTTGTTGTGAGGTTCAGAGTCCAGCATGATCCTGGATGCAAGTACTTCTTGAATACAACGAGGAGCAACATTTGCTCCCCTCAGTGCTCTAGCACTTTTTATATAGGGTACTTGTAAACAACAATTTATAAGTTTGTGTGAATTTTCTTTGGGTACTCCAGTTTACTCCCACACCCCAAATATATATGGACTAATTAAAATAAATACCTTATATTGTAAGCTCCACTGGTTCAGTTCAGGGACTGATACATGATTTCTGTATATTGCTATGTACATGTCTCAGTGCTATATAAATAAAGAATAATAATTGCTTTTTTCAGAGGTTGTTAAAAGGATACTGTCATGGGAAAAAAATTGAACCTTTAATAGTGCTGCTCCAGCAGAATTCTGCACTGAAATCCATTTCTCAAAAGAGCAAACAGATTTTTTTATATTCAATTTTGAAATCTGACATGGGGCTAGACCTTCCCATTGTTCTTTTGTTTGGCTGCTGGGGGGGGAGGGAGGGGGGTGATATCACTCCAACTTGCAGTAAAGAGTGACTGAAGTTTATCAGAGCACAAGTCACATGACTTGGGGCAGCTGGGAAATTGACACTATGTCTAGCCCCATGTCAGATTTCAAAATTGAATATAAAAAATCTGTTTGCTCTTTTGAGAAATGGATTTCAGTGCAGAATTCTGCTGGAGCAGCACTATTAACTGATTCATTTTGAAAAAAATGTTTTCTCCCATGACAGTATCCGTTTAAGTTGCTGTATTTAACATTTTGTTCAGTGACTCCAGTCTGGAATGTTATCTGGTAGCTCTCTTTTATTTTACTCTAGAAACAAGATGGTTTCATGAATAACAGACTGGATCATACTGTAGATCAGGGGTGTCCAAACTTTTGGCTTCGCTGGGCCACATTGGAAGAAGAAAAATGTTCTGGGGCCACACTCGAAATACACACAAACACTAACGCTAACTTTTGATTTATTTTATTGTAAAAGAAAAGAGGGTATCATGAACCTATGATAGGTTTGTTCACTTGTTAACTGCTTTTCCTGCTCTAGGAAGCCACACATGTAAAATCCCATGTAAAATTGAAAGCACACAATTAGCGACTGTATACATAAGCTCTCTGTGTGTGACATTGCAACATGACGTTTCCTGGACTGGCGGAAGTTCAATTTGGGCCACATTCATATCCATCCCTCGGGCCGCAGTTTGGACACCCCTGCTGTAGATTCAAGAGGGCTTAAATGTAAATAGAAATGCAGTCTTGCCTTCTGTAATTTTAAAATAAAAAAATATTTGGAGGAGAACAGCGGTGTAACAACTCCGCCCCCCCCCCCCGGAGAATAAATATTTGAATGGGCCCAAAATATTTTGCAGGGAGCAGCTACCTGGCTCATCCCTCCCGCCCCTTCAAGCGCATGTGCACCTGCAGGTGGAAGTTGATCCCAAGCTATAGAGCAAGATGACCTCAAGGTCTAGGCCTCATTTTCGCTGGGCTCCCCATGGCCTCTATAGCTATGTCACCATTTGAGGATAAACACTTCATTATTTTTTTCCTGTTCTGTCATATCATCTATGGTATGATATCCTTTGAATTTCCAGTCTCCCTTTGCTTTTTCCATTGTCGTATCAGCAGTCTTGTCTTCTCTGCTTTCACACACTTTAAATGATGTACAGAGCAGCGCCTGTGATTTCATGTGCACAATATATCAAAGGTAGAACATTACAGATTTGCTTTGCATGCAAATTGAATGCTGAATTGGGAGAATCTAAGCATAAACAAAATATTCCATTTCAGTATCATATTTATAACAAATGTGATTTCCCTGTGCTAACATTGGAAAGACATTGCTATATGATTGCAAGCAACTCATTTACAATACTACAGAGTCACAGTCAACAAGACAGATGACATATCATTCCCACATGTGTTTCTCTGATTTTGAAGCTTGTGGAATCATTTTCACTTGTGTCACATTGTTATACCATTGATGTATTGTTTTATAAAAATCTTATTCCGTCTTTGTTTTCTGACAGCTTTACACATCTCTGTCTTCAATCTTTCCAACTATGCTTTTGTAATATGCTTAGCGAAAGTCTTCAAAAATTGGACAGGCCTTCAAAGGCATCATGGTAGGTCTTCGTCCTGAATGAAACTACGACAGAGTAGTGATGGACTCATTTGAGTGAATATGGGGAGGTTTATTTACCAATTTTCTCATTTAAATTTTTTTTTTAAAAAAAATTATTTTGCAATCACAAAAGATTTTTTTTTTATCAGCGGCTAACATATTTATGAAAAAACATGAATGCCTTTATTTACTTAAAAAACCTTTATCCCCACAAATATATTTCATTAATAATTCAACTTTAATTCTACTTTCAAATAAAATAACTTGAATGTTGAAAATACATCTTCCATTGACTTAAATAGAACCTTTCCAGGTTTCAGTTACTGACTTTTTTTTAATCACATTTTTCCCTAATTGGCAAATTTATTAAAATATGAATTTGTTTTGTTCTCAGTTCACAGCAAAAAATGCAAATAAAAAAATGTATCTACAGTCAAGATATATTACAATTTAAGAATTGTTTAAATAGTTACTTTTAAAAATGAAGTATTGTTATTTTGTGCAAATGTAGTTTTTTTTGCATATTAAGGGGATTGATTTTATTTGTAAATAGCAGTCAAGAAAACAAATCATCATAGTGAAAAGAAAATTGAGTGTATTCAAGATTTTCTTGATCAGAACTCATACATTGTTGTTGCAAGTCATGGTACAAGAAACTCAAATTTTTATACAAATGGTGATTTTTGGGCCATACATTGAGGTTGTGTCAAGGCGCCATGGTTGTCAGCACCAGGGAGTGACAAATTAGTAGGAAGTTGAGAAATAGGAATTTAAAGACAGGCAGAAGTCAGGAACAGTCAATAGTCAATAACTAGGGTGGGTGAATTTGACCTGTTTCGTTTCGCCAAAGATTTGCTGCCGGCGCAATGTCGCAGACGCCTATTAAAGTCTATGGGCGTCAAATTTTTTTGTCATGCGTCTTTTTTTTTGTTGAATGACGCCATACAAGTCTATGAGCGTCATTTCTGCAGCGAAAACAGCCAAAAAAATTTGCCCATCCCTATCACTAACAAGAATAACCTTTAAAAATGTGCATGCAGAAAGAATTAGGCAAGATCCAACAGAAAGACAGGGGTAAATATTTACATTTGGCACCAAAGTTAGTGCCATAAAATAATAGCATAGCATTAATCATGATATAAGTGTCCATACTAGATGCACCAGAACTAGTGTTGAAACTAAACAAGGACAAAGTTACCTGTTTAGAGATTGCTGTTGTTGAGTCCTTGAAGATTGAGTGTTTTGGAAAGGAACAGGTTAATCAAGCACTTCATTCCACTGTTCTTGTTCACATACTGAAGAGCAATATTTATAAGAAGTATGTCCTTTTGGAAAGGTATTTAAAGGGCATGTAAAGTCTAAAATAGAATAAGGCTAGAAATGCTGTATTTTGTATACTAAACATAAACATGAACTTACTGTACCACAAGCCTAATCAAACAAATAATTTATGCTTTCAAAGTTGACTACAGGGGGTAATTTTGTTAAACATCTTTGCAAGACTAAGGGGCAGATTTACAAAATTCGAGTGAAGAATTCGAATGTAAAAAACTTTGAATTTCGAAGTATTTTTTGGGTACTTCGACCATCGAATTGGTTAAATTTGATCGAATTCAATCGAATTCGAACGATTCGAAGTAAAAATCGTTCGACTATTCGTTCGACATTCGATTCGAATGTTAGCCTATGGGGAAGGTCCCCATAGGCTTGCCTGTGATTTTTTGATCGAAGGATTTTCCTTCGATCGTTGGATTAAAATCCTTCGAATCGTTCGATTCGAAGGATTTAATCGTTCGATCGAACGAAAAATCCTTCGATCGATCGATCGCAGGATTTGCGCAAAATCGTTCGACTTCGATATTCAAAGTCGAACGATTTTAGTTCCCAGTCGAATATCGAGGGTTAATTAACCCTCGATATTCGACTCTTCATGAATCGGCCCCTAAGACTGTGCACATGCTCAGTGTGGTCTGGGCTGCTTGAGTTCTGCATGGCTGGGAAGTAAGGCGGGGGCTCCCCTGCTATTCATAAGTATGATTGTTTCCCTGCTCAGCAGTTAGGGACCGTCTGACAATTCCAATCCACAGCTGTAAATGAAGGGAGAATTTCACTGCATACAGTCAGGTTTCTTATAAAACAGCACACATTTTTTCTAATTAAAGTATATTGGAGATAGGTTTTCTTTTTCATTAAAGAAAGTAAAAATGGGATTTTATTTTTTTGCCTTTACGTGCCCTTTAACAGTAAAGTGAAGTGTGGTGTACTCATTCAACTGTACAAATGCATGCATGTGCTCTGTGTGTACATAGCCTAAGCAGGACAAAATACTGTACTCTGATTCATGGTTCCATGATCCTTGGCAGTGTCTCCTAGGCATCTATATCAATGTAAAGCTCTATTGGATGTGGCATCAACTATAGCATTATCTATGCAAAGGATTGCAACTGTGGTTTCCAAACTGTAGTGCTTGAAGAATAATTAGGGGGAAATTTGGGGAGAATGGCCATTTGTTCTCCTTGATAGATCTTAAAACCCAGTTTAAAGGTCAAAAAGGTGAGAATTTAGGTGAATTTTTAATAGTGGTGCTAGATATTTTTGAAAACTATGACTATGACTGATATTTTCCCATATCTGTTTTCATTTGGTAAGCGAAGGACATCCTGACCAAAAGTTGGATCTTCAAGTGGTATTTGAATTTAAAATGTTTGTCAAGCACTGCCCTAAGCTTTTTCTTCTTTTGGCTTTGCTCTATTGCATGCTCACATCCATTCATATATTTTTTGCAGGACTAGAAAACAGTAGCCAACAAATACGGGGGCAATGCTTATTGTTTTGGCTTAAGAAGGGGGTATCATCTTGAAATTGGAATAGACTTGTGAAGCATAAGACATTTTCTTGAATTATAAGCTTTCTGAAAGTAACTAAAAATAGGGCAGAATTCACATTTTAGCAGATGAAATGTAACACAAAATCTCTGCTCTGCCCTTTAACCTATGGAGTGAAATATTTTAATCATCTCAGCCATGATATTGGATTTCTGATTGCCTATTATTTTGAATGATATAAGAGATAGAAGATAGACACATTAAGAAAGTGGAAGAAAATTAAAAATGTATGCCTTGCAAAATGAGGAAAAATAAATATTGATTTTTTTTTTCCTACAGCATCTGTTCTTTATATTTTCTTCATTGAAGTGTTTTGTAATACAGTATATTGTAACCTATTTTGCTATTTTGTTAGCTGTTTACAACTTAAAACAGTTAGGAAAAAAACTTGAACATCATGAAGGCTATTTACCTCTTCAAATGGTTCAAGGGACCTCTGCTATTGACTCCATGACATCGACAGGTTTTAGATGGGGTATTTACGGATTTGAGCTATAAAAATATAATACAGTAAATCTAAAAAAATATGTTTTTTTAACCCGAACAATTGGTTTTTTTTAGCAAAAAAGAACCTTGAGAACTAAACTTTTTAGTGGAATACACAATTCAACTTTTGACAAATAAACCCCCTATATGGCAGTGTTTTGGGGGTTTCCTTAATTGAGAAGGATCTACAGTTTTTTGTAGATAACAAGTTGTCTAATTCCAGGCAGTGTCATTCTGTGGCTACTAAAGCAAATAAAGTTCTGTCTTGCATAAAAAAGGGCATTAACTCATGGAATGAAAACATAATTATGCCTCTTTATAGGTCCCTGGTGAGGGCTCATCTGAAGTATGCAGTGCAGTTTTGGACTTCAGTCCTTGAAAATGATATGAATGAACTGGAGAGACATGCAACTAAACTGGTTAAGAGGATGGAAGATTTAAATTATGAGGGTAGATTGTCAAGGTTGGAGAAAAGATGCTTGGGAGAAGACATGATTAATCTTTATAAGTACATTAGAGGGCATTATAGACCACTAGCGGGAGATCTATTTTTGACATGGGGCTAGACATATTGTCAGTTTCCCAGCTGCCCTCAGTCATGTGACCTGTGCTCTGATAAACTTCAGACACGCTTTACTGCTGTACTGCAAGTTGGAGTGATATCACCCCCTCAGCAGCCTAACAACAGAACAATGGGAAAGTAACCAGATAGCAGCTCCCTAACACAAGATAACAGCTGCCTGGTAGATCTAAGAACAGCACTCAATAGTAAAATCCAGGTGCGACACATTCAGTTAAATTGAGTAGGAAAAAAAAACAGCCTGACAGAAAGCAGTTCCATACCAAAGTGCTGGAAAGCAGTCCCATGCCAAAGGCTGGGTGGGTGGGTGCATTGTTGCATGTTTACATGGAAGTGCAAGGAGCATGGTTAGCTGGAAGTACCATTTATGGAAGGTATCATCAATAAGAGATGAAGTTCCATTTTATACTGTACTTCTGCTCAAGAATGAGGCTTAGTGAATGGAATTCTGAGATGAATATGTGAAAAAGAGGGCCACCGTCACACACAATCTTCTGAAACCTGGTGTAGATAATGAAATGTCACAAGTGCCTTAAAACAGCACAACTGAAGATATCGCTGCAAAGGCTGTGTTATTCTTTTCACACATTTCTGACCATTTGAACCCTTCTCTGAGCACACAATCAAGCTTACCCTTTATCGGAGACTCTGCCTTCTTAATCCATAGATCTCATTAATATTTGCCAAAATAAAAAAGTTTTCAAAGTATCACATAGATAACAGGCACAAATATGTTAGTGTGAAGCAGGACAACAACCCAAAATATGCTCCTTAAGCTATGCAAAACAGGAAGAATCAGGAAGCACCTTTGGGAGGAGCTTTAGAACATGTTAGTTGAAATTCCCCCTGAATATTTTAAAAACGAACAACTAGAAGACACAAATGGGTGATTCTTTGATGAATGTAACATCTTACGATTAGCTCAGTTATATCAGTTAAAAAGCCGTCATCCACAGAATAACATCAGCTATTTTTCCATATCCGGGTATGACAGTGTATCTCCGAAATATACTGTACTTCAAATATCAAAGCTAAAAAGAGCAAACAGTATATGCAATCTAACACATTGCAATTATATACATGCCACCATTCAAGTAGTGACACAAAAAAGGCCATTACATGTTAAGCACGAACAGAAAGAATATTTCCATTATAATTAACAATCCTTCAACTCAACATATCTTTGAGGTCACAGGGTCTGACTCATCTGTTTGAATAAATGTCAGAAGTTATAGAAAGTGAGCACTCGCATCCTCGGATCTAAATGCTTCAGAGCAGCAATTTAACAATAACATGAATTATAATTACCAGAAGCTCAATAATACAGGGTAAAATTATTATAATTACCAATACAGAAAGTAAAGTATTATCTGAAATCTCACCGTTAAATTTCAGCTGTTGCAGAACCCGAGCTACAGCCTTTTCAAGGCACAATTAAAGCACATTGGTACTCGGCGTGATCATAAACAAGGTAATTTTGTTGTAAATTATTTTGCACCCGCAGCGATGCAATTGATGCCATTTACTACAAAAGATAAAATTATTTATTCTTTTTTTAAACATGTATTAGTGCAGATGGAAAATGGCATATGGTGGAGGTAGCTGCATATGTAACATATAAAGAAGCCGACAGTGATTTACACATTTTCAATTAAAAAAAATACTTAAGAAGACTTTATGGCATCAGTCTAATAAATAAAGAATAATTAGTTAGGAATAATAAGGAATTCATGTAGGCATGATCACAGTGTGATAAAAAGTAATGAAGAAGGTGACCCCACAAACCTGTTCTCAAAGAGGGGCAAGAGAGTGGGCAGTTATGGCACCCTAGGATTTTAGCTTAATGTTTTTGTTAGATATTACTAATTATAGAATTGTTCCATTGTTTGAAGTAATATTGAACATTCAAGAGTCACTGATAGAGATTAGCAAACCTGCCCAGGTTTTGAGAAACAGCTAAATTTTGCCAAATGCATTGACGTCAATGGGTGTTTCTTAATGGGCATTATTTCTCCTGTCAGGTGAAAAATGTGCAGATAATAATATTCAGACTTGTGGAATGATGGTACAAATGTACAAATCAGGATACAAATGCGTGCCCAATTCAGTACTCCATTTACAGTGGTACGGGTATGGGATCTGTTATCCAGAAACCCGTTATTTAGAAATCTCTGAATTATGGAAAACCATAGACTTTATTTTATCCAAATAATCCACATTTTTAAAAATGATTTCCTTTTTCTCTGTAATAATAAAACAGTAGCTTGTACTTGATCTCAACTAAGATATAATTAATCATTATTGGAAGCAAAACCAGCCTATTGGGTTTATTTAATGTTTAAATGATTTTTTAGTAGACTGAAGGTATGAAGATCCAAATTACTGAAAGATCCTTCATCCAGAAAACCCCAGGTCCCAAGAATTGTGGATAACAGGTCTCTTACCTGTATCTGTAACAATCTGTACACAACAATCTGAAAAGGATTATTCAGGAGCTACTTGATGATGGGGGGGTGATATTTTTAACCCCAGCAGTAAAAATAAAGGGGTTTTAAATTATTTTACTCTGCATAGAATGTAGTCAAGGGAATGGGGTCATTTGGGCTGCTTTATGGTTCACTTGCTTGATCCCTCTTCACAAGGTATGTGTGGGGCCTATATGGACTATGAAAATTTTCATTTTTTCTCTACCCCCACTTCGGGCCAGATTTTATTCAGTGAGAAAAAGGTTTAACATGTGAAAACTCATGGATGAGATTCAATTTGCGATGAAAAAACTTGTCTCATTGTTTATCAGATTTTTTTTGATTTTTTAATTTTGAAATCCGACATGTTCTTAGTTTCAAAGGAACCCCTAGTCATGTGACTTGTGCTCTGATAAACTTCAGTCATTCTTTACTGCTGCACTGTAAATTGGAGTGATGTTACCCCATCCCTTTCCCCCCAACAGCCTATCAATAGAACAATGGAAATGCAACAAGACAACAAGCTCCCTGATATAAGAACAGCACTCAATAGAAAAAAACCAAGTCCCACTGCAACTCCCTCACTACTTATATTGAGTAGGAGAAACAATAGCCTGTCTGAAAGTAGTTCCATTGTGAAGTGCTGGCTCTTTCTGAAAGCACAACATGACCAGGCAAAATGACCTTAGCTGCTTACACACCAATATTACAACTAAAAACATATGTGAATTATTTGCAGTGTAAACAGTGTGATTTAAAAATAAAAACTACATCATAAAAATCATGACATACAGTAACCCCTTTAAGGGTGTGAACCAGGTTTTGTGAGATAACAGTGATAGATTCCACTGATTGATTCCAATGAGTTGTGCTTTCAAATAAGTGGCAAAATAAATTTTTAAATTGCCCCTATGACTACATTTTGGGGAAAGTTAAAGAATGGACAGATAAGTCCAGTTATAAATCATTCTGCCACTACCCTTAAATGAGCAAGTAACCAACTGGATTGTACACTATGCATACAAATGTACATTATACATTATTAATGCATACCCACCAACCCATATGTTAATGACACAGTTAATGTATCCCCATGCTTATTTAAATGTTAATTAGATTAGTATTTTATCTGACTTCAAAACCTAGACGAGTGGGCGGTGATACATATCCATTTTCTTTCAGTGTACTAAATACTTTTTAATTAGTTCTCTGGAAATCCTGGAAACAATATTGATACGTTACATTTGCCGTTGATATCAGTAAATGAAGCTTGTTTATAGAAGAATCACCATTCATGCCTTGCAGGCACATTGGAATAACTGACATCTAAGACTGACTTTGTTTCTGCACCCGTGTGGTAGAATTGAGCCGATGTGCAATAATTTTGATTAGTGGCTATTGGAATATTTCAAATGACCCACAATTTATGGTTAGGTAAGCTTATCTAAAGCCATTTCACATTCTTCATAGTGAGAAAATATCATAATAATTATCAGAAATACATTATTATAGAAACATATTTTTTTACAAAACAGTCTCTAATGTTTATGCAATTTTTCTTAACAATAGCTACTGGTTTCTTTAGACCTTTAAAGACACAAGTTAAATACAAGGTGCAAGGTGATGAACATAGCACTACAAAGCCACCATACCATGTAAAGGTAAAACCTGGTTGGCATCTCTATGTATGCTTGCATTTCTTGGGAAAAGTGTCTCCTGATCAAAGACTGAACCTCCACTAGCTTTTATAAGGGAAAGATCTCCAAAACTAGAAGCAGGGCCACAATCAAAGAGACCTTCAACAATTCAAGACTAGGGGAAGGACAATTGCAAAAAAGGCCATTTGCAGTCATGTTCTGCACATTGCACACTGCTTCTACATAAGAAAAATCACCCGTTATGCCACTAGTACTGTGATTTTATATAATACAGTACCACCACTCTGTTGCAAAATAAAAGGCAATAGCTTGGGTCATGCACAGACAGGCCAATTTATATTTCAAACTGACATACATGGACAGGTTAGCTCTCCTTTAATTATGGCAAGTACAGTACATGACCAACTTCATTTAGCACATATATTCACACAGCATACAAGAAACAATTCAGATCCCAGGGAAAAGCCTGAGATATATAGGGATTCCATGCATAGCAATTGATAGAAAAGTGCAAGAAACAGAAGAACAGAGACTTAGGAACTCAAGGACTACAGAAGCAAAGGCCATGCACTTCACTTTTATCACAATTATATTAGAATGCCTACCCTATCATAAATAGAAACACATTAGCTAGTATTTATGGGAAGCACCGTTGCATGAAATTGCTGATATATCCTCTAATTTCCTTGGCATCTGACTCAGTTATGAAAACAAAAGTAATGACGTGAGTCAGCAAAAACATTGTCTCCTAGATACACAAGCAAATGGTCAACCCCCTGAGCAGATAGTTACTATCAATTTTCACTGTCAATAACGTTAACTATCTGTTGTGTATAATGTATATTCCAAACACATCGAGATGACATTAATCAGGAAACCTAAACAAGATCAAACAATTTTCACTGGGCCTTTGTAAAGAAATATATATCTATATAACTTGCAGTCTCATTTAGAAAAGGATCTCCTGACATAATTAATCTGACCTGGATCTGGGGAAGTCATAAATATCCACTAATAGCAAGAGTAAGATATGCCCTCCTACAAATCTTGTTCTGCCCCGTCTGTTCCAGTTTCTGTTCCTAGTATCCATTTTGCGTGCCTAGTCTGTTCCAGTTCCTGCCTTGCCTGTTGCAGTACCTGCCTTGTTGATCTACATGCTCCTTAATAAGGTGTAATCAAGCTTTTTCCAAGTACCTGCCTTGCATGTATACCAGTTTCTGCTTCCTTCTTCATCTGCTCTCCAACCCTTTTGAAGGACACTGGTTCCTGACATCTTGACCAGCTCATAATAACATAAGAACCCAAATCTTTAGCACAGGGTTTTTGTCAATTGACAGTGATCCAGAGTATTCACTGAAGAACAGATGGTAACTATGGGTTGTGATACTATATCTAGCCTCTACGGTAAGCAATCTCCTGTAGAGTAGCCTAGCATGCCTATAGAAGGTGGTTTATTAAGAATTTCCATTCCAATTCCTTTGGTTGCCAGATGTTTTCTGTGTCTTATGATGAGAATGAGTTCAATTCCAAAATCCACTGGCAAATGTGCTAGAGCACCATGCACCTGTTCACCCTCCCTAAGTTGCATCTGAATTACTTGCTATTTAGGAAAGCACTGGAAAATGCGGGCAGAGCTTTAATCACCAAGGAAGCATAAGTCCTTGGACTTCCTCCTGGAGCACTAAGACCTATGTCTGCAGGGTGAAAATTTGAGATTTTTCTCTGTTTTTTGTAGAACAACTTCTTAAACAGTTGTAGGGGACTGGTTCTGGCCAGCTACCTTAAGTAGGCCCCTACTTTAGAGAATTGGAAATCCAAGTGTGACCCTTAGTTATACTGTAGATGGGAAGCTGTTTCCCTTTCCAATGCTAAAGTATTCTCCTGGTAATTTAGTAACTGGCCAGTAGATATTCTACTGTATAAAAGGGAAAGCATACATGTTCTTTGTCTCTTTTCTTCCTGGATTCCCCCTGGGTGAGCAGGAAAGAGAGGATTGGAGCCTTGACAAAGGTAGGCCTAGTTAGCTGTAAGGATATTTTCTGTTTTAGATTACTCTAACCTGAGTGAGAGGAGTAGGGTAGCTAGTGAGCATCCTGAGCTCCACTGAGGAGATTTAGTTCAATTTAGTAGAGACCA
Source organism: Xenopus laevis (assembly GCF_017654675.1). Taxonomy (NCBI): domain Eukaryota; kingdom Metazoa; phylum Chordata; class Amphibia; order Anura; family Pipidae; genus Xenopus; species Xenopus laevis. The sequence continues at coordinate 18,574,828 of NC_054373.1, forward strand.
AGGGGCAGATTTATTAAGGGTCGAAGTGAAAATTTGAATTTGAATTTTCAAATTTTTTTTGGTCAAAACTCTCAAATTAGAATTTTGAATTATCCAAACTCGATTTGAATTTTAATTTAAATTCAGATTTTGAGATTTATCATATTCTGGCCCTTTAAGAACTCAAATTCGACTCTTTGCCACCTAAAACCTGACGATCCAGAGATCAATTTGGTGATGTTTGCAGCCTTCCTGACATTCGAGTTTAGGGGAGTTTTAAAAAACGCACATGAATTTAAAAAAGTCAACCCTTGATAAATGTCCTAGGTTCCACTTCACAGGCCTGAAAGCTTGGATGGCACATTCAAGTTTAAATAATCCACTGTTACATGATGACCCTTGATGGGTAAGGCACTGAATGTTTGAATCTATAGATATGAGTATATACAGAGCAATTGCATGTTATCGCTTGCAACTAGTTCTCCTATGTGAATTCTGCCAAAAAAAACATTTATTGTTTATGTTCAAGAAACACTGGCACCCATTTATTGAATTATACTGGAGGAGTACAGTTCAGCAACACCCTGCTTCCATCATATGCAAGGACCACACATGCAGATTGAGAGGCACATCTTAATAAAGTCTCTGGAGCAGCAGGTACCTCCATTTAACTATTGCCTTACATAGTACAAACTGCAATTTGCTTTAGTTATAATAGCCTACCTTTTAATGGAAATAACATAGAAAATAACATTATAGAAAACCACACAATACGTTTTCGTCCTGAGTTCCTGTTTTCCTCTTGCCCTCATAACAATGAGCAAATGTGAGTGCTGAAATCAACATTTTGTTAGTGTATTGTAAGGACTCACATGGTGGCATGTCATGAAATTCTGGGCTTCAGCCTAGCCACTAGCAAGAGATTACACAGTGGCATGATGTGCAAGTCTGAGCATCAGCCAAAAAGCCCCTGGCACAAAGTCATAACTGTATCCAATTTATACAGCTTGTTAGCTACTTCTGTCAGCTGTAATATTTCCCCATCCCTGAAATCAGCATTCACCACACAAATAGCTGGGTTAATATTTATCATTCTCTGAAAGTGTCCTGAATCCATATTACATTTAAAACATATGTTATATTGCAGGTCATGTCCATACATTCCTGCTCTTCTTTGGGTAATTGCTCTCTTCCCTTATTTATAACTTTGGCACATTTGTATGTTAGAATGTTACTCTCTCCCATCCCACTGAATTGGTGTATTCTCTGCAGATCTTGAATTAACTTTATTAACGTTCTCCTTTCTCAGGGTGCAAAGCAGGCTCTTTAGAACGTTAAGTCTAGAGCAGGTTACAGCTAATACACTAAATTTCATAGACTTTTTATTTAGAATTTTTCTTTTTCTTTCTTTCTTTCTTTCTTTCTTTCTTTCTTTCTTTCTTTCTTTCTTTCTTTCTTTCTTTCTTTCTTTCTTTCTTTCCCTGTATTTCTCCTATCTTTCTTTCTTTCTTTCTTTCTTTCTTTCTTTCTTTCTTTCTTTCTTTCTTTCTTTCTTTCTTTCCTTCCCTGTATTTCTCCCATCAAAGCCATTTAGAAAGTAATAGTTTTTTGACAATCCAGCACTGGAACAATGTTTCAATTTCATAATCATTTTAAAGATGGCTGTACAATAGATGCCCAAATGGAAGGGTAGTTTGACCTATGTTAAACATACTAATGTACCATCTGGACATGTATAGCTCCCTGAGGGCACTTTCGACTGAAACATTGTTATCAAATCAAAATTGTTCTGTCCAAACTGAAAATCTTACTAGTGAATGACTCATTTCAATGGGTGGATGGGGCAGCAACATATGTAGAATTAAGAAGGGATACACATCCTCTACCTGCTCCTGAAAATGCTACATTATTTGGCCATCCCATGGATGGCAAACTGGTGTATTATCTGATTATACATAGTAACATAGTAACTAGGGATGGGCATTTTTTTTGCCTTGTTTCGCTGCGGAAATGACACCTTGTATGGCGGCGTGCATCAAAATAAAAATGAAGGGCGTCAAAAAAATGTTGTCGCGTGTCAAAAAATTTTGAATGCCCATAGACTTTAAGGGGCGACAGCGTCATTTCGCCGGTGGTGAAATTTTGGCGTAACGAAATGGGTCAAATTCAGCCAAGCCTAATAGTAACATAGTAAGTTAGGTTGAAAACGATACACATCCTTTTAACTGTTTTGACCTGCCTAACTGCCAGTTGATCCAGAGGAAGGCAAAAAAAAAAAACCATCTGAAGCCTCTCCAATATGCCTCAGAGGTGGAAAAAATGACTTCCTGACTCTCCAAAATGGCAATTGGACTAGTCCCTGGATCAACTTGTACTATGAGCTATCTTAGCATTCCCTCACTTGCTTAACACCATCCAACCCCTTCTTAAACATATCTAATGTATCAGCCTGTACAACTGATTCAGGGAGAGAATTCCACATCTTCACAGCTCTCACTGTAAAAAAAAACCCACCCGAATATTTAGGCGGAACCTCTTTTCTTCTAATCGGAATGGGTGACCTTGTGCCAGCTGGAAAGACCTACTGGTAAATAAAGCATTAGAGAGATTTTTATATGATCCCTTTATATATTTATACATAGTTATCATATCACCCTTTAAGCGCCTCTTCTCCAGTGTGAACATCCACAATTTGGCCAGTCTTTCCTCATAGCTAAGATTTTCCATACCTTTTACCAGCTTAGTTGCCCTTCTCTGTACCCTCTCTAATTCAATAATGTCCTGCTTGAGTGATGGAGACCAAAACTGTACGGCATATTCTAGATGGGGCCTTACTAGTGCTCTATACAGTGGAAGAATGACCTTTTCCTGCCTTGAATCAATCAATTTTAATACAGCTCAAGACATTATTTGCCCTCGATACTGCTGACTGGCATTGCTTGCTACAGCCAAGTTTATCATCTACTCCAAGGTCCTTTTCTATAATGGATTTGCCTAGTGCAGTCCCAATAAGGGTATAAGTGGCTTGGATATGTTTACAGCCCATGTGCATGACTGTGTGAGATAAATGTGGCAACATTTTTAGGCGCTTTTCAGAAATGTAAAAATCACTACGTTTAGAAAAGCTTTGCAGTTTAGTGTAGAAAGATATATTTATCTTTGTTGGATTCATCAGAATTCATATTTTCCAAAAATATATGGTTTTGGGGAGTGTTTACTGTTAGAAGGGTCTTGAGGCACATATTATGAAGTCAAGGGTCTATGTTCACAGAAGACAAATTGTCGGAGAAAAATTAACTTGCACTATTTTTATTAGGCATCCGCACATGCCAGCTGCCTTGGTATATCTATGCATATTGGGCATCAAACTGTTCAGCAGACCCTTGGCGTCAATATTTAGGGTGTTATCCAATTTTATGTAAGAAATTGAGTGAGATAAATGTGGCCAATTGCACTATTTTTAGGCAATCTTCAGAAATGTAAAAAAGGCTGCCTTTATCGCTATATTTTGAAGCTTATGTTGCCCTGAAAAAAACAATATGTTGTTTCCTGGGTAAACTAAAAGACCCCCCCAGGAAAAGCACTTAAAGTGAAAGAGTACAAAAAGTCTAAAAACTGCTTGGCAGTAGATGTTCGCGTTTAGGACAAAATGGCTAGTAAGGAAAGGGTTAATGGGGCTGGGACAGATTGAAATTAAATCTCAAAGGCTATACATTTCATGTGATATTTTCTAGGGTTCCTAAGTAGAAAATTTAAGGGGCAGATTTACTAAGGTTCGAATGGTAAATTTTAATTTTATAGTTGTTTTTTTTTGCCCAAAACTCACAATTTTGAGTTTAAAACAACCAACTTTTAGAATTTTTTTGAATTTGAATTCAAATTTGAAATCAGAGATTTATCATTCCCCTGCAAGTAACTCGAAATCGATAGGTCGCCACCTAAAGCCTGCTGAGTTCATCTAAAAGTCAATGGCAGAGATCCGCTGACCTATTTGAAGAAATTAGGGATGCACCGAATCCAGGATTTGGTTCGGGATTCGGCCTTTTTCAACAGGATTTGGTGATATTTTATCAAAAAAACAACAAATTAAAAAATGTTTTTCCCTTCCCACCCCTAATTAGCATATGCAAATTAAGATTTGGATTCGGTTCAGTATTCGGCCGAATCTTTCGTGAAGAATTCGGGGGTTCGCCTGAATCCAAAATAGTGAATTTGGTGAATCCCTAGAAGAAATTAATAACCTTCCGGACATTCAAGTTTTTTTCGGAGGAAAACTCGATTCGGATTGCGTTCTAATTCGATTCGAGTTTTTCGGGTCGGTAACATTCATTTGAATTTATGACGTTTTTTCATAAATAAAGTACCACTCAAGTTGTGAGTACATTCAAGTTTATTAGAGAAAAAAAACCTCACATAAATGCTAAAATTCAACCTTTGATAAATACCTTCCATGTACTGCATTATCAGGGTGCTTCCATTTCAACCCACAGGTGTGTGATGCTAAAAGGGCATTTACCCAATGAGATGAGTCCCATGTGATGAGGAAGTAATGCATCCACGCATGTATGGAGTTCCCCATTTCATGGTGTGCAATCTGGTACATGTGAGAGTGACACAACATTCTCTTCTTCACTTTTATCAATGTCACTTGATGATGTGCCTACTGGAGCCAGGCCCCATCTCATTGTCACTAATGCTGATGCAAGACCAACCTCCGACCAACAGATCTGCTCTAAAGGTAAGAAATCCCTTTATCATATCTATTGCACCCTATTTAGAAAGTATACAATAGATAAATCAGTAATATAATATACCCAAATGATTGATAATAAAAAAACACCATTCAAATATGTATCATTTAAAACAACCAGAAATTTCTGTAATGTACAAATGAATCTCATAATCTAAACATTAATATCCAAAAACTCTGGACATATAGAAAAACAAAGACAGAAAGGGATTCCTTACACTCACTTCATGGAAGATCATATAGGATTGTGATACAGGACAGAAATAATCACATGAAAGAGACTTGGAGAATCCTTGGAGACACTGACACCTATGAGATGTTAAAAAGATACAACAAACACATACATATTTTATACCCACCTTAGAGAGGTAAAAATGGAGAACATCATTCATAGATAACGTTTATGTGTTGACTTAAAAAGGCATGCATACATAAAGTAATGTGTTTAAAAAAAGGCAGCGATGACTTAACTTAACATGCATTTTCCATAAATCTATGTTCTGTATGAAAAAAAACAACTGTGTAAATAAAAACTTTGGGCAGATTCACTAAAGGATGAATTGTCGTCAGGAAACTATTTGCACACTTCACACCACTCTACCAGGTACAAATTTGTTAACACTACACTAATTCACCAATATACGAGGTTTCGTCCTGGGCGCCAAATGCTGGCGACTTTTCAATATCGATACTTCTTCAGTTCGAGAATTTCATAGAGAAGATTCAATAGCATTCATTTGTACCTAGCAAAAATGTGCTAGTAATCTTATGCTTAGGTCAATTTGAATAGGGGAGGTGCATAAAAGTTGTATACACATCTTTTTTAGAGATGTTTGTGTAAATGCTTGAAGTGGCCACTTTTTATTACAAATGTCCAAGGGAGCTTAATAAAGACATAACAGATCCTCTAATGCCCTAGACATGAGCCCACCCTAAAATATTTGTGGCAGGCCCATCAAATGTGTTAAAAAAATGTTCACACATAAATCTTTAATAGTTCGGACTTTTAAAGGCAATCTCGCTTTAAAAATAGAAAAGTCGCCTGCGTTTTTTACACTTTTTATGACTTTCCGGGGAATAGGATATGATGTCACTGACATCAGATTGAGTAAGATGTAGCTTTGTTTCAGCAGTTCGCCTGGTCTGAGATGGCAAAGGAAACTGGCGAAAGAGGTAAAGTTCAGTAAAATCCGCAATTAAGTGAATTTGCAGAGCAACAACCATTTGCCAAAGTGAAAAGTCGTCTGGTAATAGAGTGTGAACGCTAGTGATGGTCTCTTTCGCTAGCGAATTGTTGTCTGTGCTTGTTAGTGAATTGGTGATGTCCTTGCAGATGAAATTTCTGGCGAAAAGTCCCTAGCGTTAGCCAATTTGCCCTTTAGTAAATCTGCCCCTTTGTGCCTTTGTCAGAAACGTTAAAAGCTCAGATACACAGTGCTTGTATTAGCAATGCAATCGGTGGATGGAAAATGCGAAATTGGGAATTAAAAGAGTTTTAGAAATGTAGATGCCATTTCATGTAAAATATTTTGTTTAAACATTACAGGACTTAATAGAAATGTGTGGATAATATGGCTAGAAGCTACACATAATTAACTGTTCATTTTATAATTCTTCCGGATTATGTGAAAACCCTAAGGTGAAAACCGTTAAATATTTTAAAATGTATCATTATGGAAACATAAGCGTACAGAGCAATTGAGCAAAAAAACTAAAAGAAGATTCTTGTTTTAAAATCATATAAGGGGAAAATAAGTTTGAAAGGCTTCTTTTCCATAAAATGATTATTTTTATCAGATATCACTACCCAATGATCTAATTTATGTTCATAAAACTGTCATTCTTGCATTTTGTGCATTGGCATACTATATGGGTGATATCTCCTACATTGCACTTCGATGATGATGAAAGGCTGAAAATGATCCAGTCAGCAATAACAAGAACACAATTTATTGTTCAGCTACAAAAAACACATTGGGATAACCACAACTTTTTTTAGTTAAAAAACTTACAAAATATTCTTACTTTCCAAGTTCAGTAGCTCCTCCTGGGAATGATTTAACTACCGTATTCCTTACCCTCATTCCTTACCATGACGCATCTCTTGTAACCTTCACTTTTATAATCTCCTTTCCTCCACCCACTGGGGACTCCTGACAAAAGCTACCCTCCAGCTCCCCCTAGTGGCACCTGAAAATAGCTGCATTAGTATACATTTCAACACTTAGGGGGTTAGTAATTAAAGTCCGTAAGAAGATTTAGTGTGGAAAATCCAAAAAATTCATACAATATTAATTTTTCAAGATTTTTTGGGGGTTTTTTCCTGCACAGTAAATTGTATTGATAAATAAGGGGAAAAAACCTGTGCGGATTTGGTCGGAGTAGTTTTCAGAAAATAATGAGATACATTCAGACTTTGATAAATAGGCCTCCCGGGTTTTTTTTTTAATAAAGTAAGTACAAATAAATAAATAAATTTGCTTTTACTATAAAATCCAAGAGTTCATGGTTTTCGGACAAAAATCTGAAAAAGCCTTCATGATTTTTGTTTTTTTTTCTGTGGTTTGCACTTGAAAAATCTATCATTTCGAGGTATTTTAGTTTTTTTCATAGATAACTAGATCAATTTGGGTTTTCCCTCGATTCATTTCAGTTTTTACATTCGAGTTTTTTCAGAAATAAGCAAACATTTGAGTTGTAATTTTTTTGTGTCTGTTTCTTTCGAGGTAGGAAAAAACCTCACAAACCTCACAAACTCAAACTCTGATAAATAACACCCCAAATAAACCCAATAGGCTGGTTTTGCCTCCAATAGGGATTAATGATATATTAATTGGGTTCAAGTACAAGGTACTGTTTTATTATAACAGAGAAAAATTAAGTCATTCTGTAATTCAGAGCTTTTTGGATAAGGGGTTTCCATATAATGGATTCAAATACCTGTATTTGAATCCATTCATACATAAGAAGTTACACTTTTATACCTGGTGCACATTGGTGTTCCAATTAATTCCATAGATGTTCGTGTGGATTGATTGCAATGGTTTACTAAACTTTTCATTTTGCAGTTGTTACAGGTATGGTATCTGTTATCTGGAAACCCATTATCCAGAAAGCTACAAATTACAGAAAGCCCATCTCCCATAGATTCCATTTTAATCAAATAATTCAACGTTTTAAAAATTGTTTCCTTTTTCTCTGTAATAATAGATAATTGTTAATAATAATACATAATAAATAATAATTATTAATAAGGATTAATTATATCTTCGTTTGGATCAAGTACAATCTACTGTTTTATTATTACAGTGAAAAAGGAAATCAATTTAAAAAATCTGGATTATTTGTTGATAATGGAGTCTATGGGAGACAACCTTTCCATAATTTGGATCTTGCTGGAATATTCATGGTTTTGACTTATATAACTGTGATTATTTGTTAGCACAACTGTTTTGAGCAATTGTATATCAAGTTATTTTATATGTGATGTTATGATTCATGGTTCAGCACTGAACCATAACACCCCATAGTTTTGTTAAGTAAAAAGAGAAAAAATGCATTCAGTTTTAATTGAATGCAAGTCAAAGAGGTCTCCATGAATTAGTGGAATTCATGTTTCTCCTTACTAAGATTTGATATTGACAACAAAAATCAGCTGTAAATCTAAACCCCTTGTTTCTTTTATGTAGTTTAATAAAACTGTGAAACAGAGAAAAAATAAAAACCATCATGAATATATTGATTGAATAAATTACAACAAATTGTGGGGGTGGAGGAACATTCATGATAGACTGGGCAGAATCCTTGGCACTGCAGCCAATCAGACAATCTGTTGAGCAACATCTGTTTGCATTACCGGAATGTTTAAATTTACAGCAAGGGAAAGGTTAGCTACATTAGAACAAATGCTTCCAAATAATTAGTAGTTATTAAAATGTGAATTGTGCTTTTACAGCAAAAGGACTGCACTGCACACTGGGGTGCTACACACCCCACCCATTCATATGGAGAACTTGACTATGAATTAAAGTTCACACCACTGAAATCAAAGATCTTTGGAAAAATTAAAAGCAAGTAAATATTTCTAATGGAGATCTTCCAGTTCAGTGCTGTCTGCATCAGGCCCATGCCCCTCTTGTGTGGCTCTCCATTGAAGTCTGGCTGCTGTGTCTGCTTATATTTATACACTTTAAAAGGTATCAGAGCTGAAATTAACTTGCCTCTGCATTGTTCACACCTGTAAGGCCCTGTATTGACTTTGCCCTGATTTGCCTGTGTGTCATACTGTGCCTGCCATACTCTGTATGTGTGTGCCATCCTCTACCTGTGTGTGACATACTCTGCCTGCCCTACTTTGCCTGTGTGCCATACTCTACTGCCCTGCTCTACCTGTGGGAGATGAACTTGGTAGTTTGTCCTGGGGGTCTGTTAGCATTTGAAAATACTTTTTTAATAGGTCCCTAAGGTGTTTCATTATGTGCTGGGGGTTGCTGTGCTATCAACAGTGAAAGAGGAGGCATATGGATTTAAGGGCACCTCCTAATAAAATAAACTTTTTCACATATGAGTGATGGACGGAATTTCTGCAGTGAACACCAACCATTGTTTTTTTCATGTGCTACCCTTTATTTTGTGATAACATGAGTGTGGTTTAGAGTGGGTGTGGTTAACACTAGCTTCCATTATAGGCTCTTCACCACATAGGCCAGAAAAATTCCAGCCCACAGTACCACAGAATTTGGACAGCACTGCTTTGTGGGACCTCTGTGCAGCTGTATGGAAAGAATACATTTTGAACAAACAAGAAAATGAATAAATACACATATAGGGGCACATTTACTAAGCTCTAGTGAAGGATTAGAATAAAAAATACTTAGAATTTTGAAGTATTTTTTTGGCTACTTCGACCATTGAATTGGCTACTTCGACCTTCTACTACGACTTCGACTCAAACGATTCGAACTAAAAATCGGTTGACTATTCGACCATTCGATAGTCGAAGTACTGTCTCTTTAAAAAAAACTTCGACCACCTACTTCGCCATTTGATCGAACTAATTGCAGTAAATCCTTCGACTTCGATATTTGAAGTCGAAGGATTTAACTTCGATGGTCGAATATCGAGGGTTAATTAACCCTCGATATTCGACTCATAGTAAATGTGCCCAATAGTATACATATAGTGGAATGATGTTCTAGGTCTAGGTCATATTATGGTTGGAAAAAATAATTCACATTTCCCTGTCAAAAAAACTTTACATTTACAACATGTAATTTGTGTATTCATATTAATGAAGTCATTCTTTTGATCTACCATGCAAAACAGCCATGTTATGAACAAACAGTTGCATTCGATGTTTTATTTAGCCTTAACAACAGGCTATTATTATATGTTTAACTCATTTGCCCTGAAATTAATTCAATTTGTGTACATTTAAACTGGCAGTTAACATTTACATTAGATTTACATAAAGTATGTATTTAATCATTGTTAAAAAAAAAAAGAATAATGTTGATGCTTATACCCAACAATAGGCATTGTAGTGTCTACTGCAGCCTTCATCATTGCAGGGAATTACAATTACCCTTTGGCAATCAATCCCTATAATAAGCAGCATCTTGATGATGTTATTCTATAGACATATACCTGTAAATTTGTTTATGCTTGGAAAAAAGAAATAAATGCAGATTACTGCATTGTCTACCATATATACTGTATATATATATATATCCCTGTGCACTGCCTCACCCAACTTCATTGCAGACTGGTACTTTTTTGGTTGGTTTGTTCTCTACGTGTGTGTGAATATCATTTTGGGTATGCTTGTGAAGATTCTCATTCATCCAGGTCATGGTATATCCATAGAAATAAGTCTTATCAACTGAACTTGCTATGTTTTTATTGATTGTTTCAGAATTGAGAAAGCCAGTTGGATGACTGGTGAAACGTCTTTAAGAAAAACACAACAAGTCCATTTGATTTGACTTACTGTATTTCTACAGATAAGGGATGGACGAATTTGACCCATTTCGCTTTGCCAAAAATTTGCCGCCGGCGGAATGTCATAGACGCCCATTAAAGTCTATGGGCGTCCAAAAAATTTTTTTGACGCACGTCTTTTTTTTTTATACCCGAACGCCGCCATACAAGTCTATGGGCGTAATTTTTTCGGCAAAAAAATTCGCCCATCCCTACTACAGATATCATTTTGGGTAAAGCCTAATATACTGTAGCCTCACCACTTGTTGGGCATACATTGTCCCATATATAGTAGAAAAAACATAAATAATGTATATTTTATTTAAATTGTTTTTATTCAATTTTTATAGCATGCAATACATTTCCTGGACATTTTATATGTCAAATTATTGGTATATATCGGTTATTGATGTCATAGTATATGTTAAATGAAAGAAAAGAAAAATAAAGTAAATAAAAAGAAAATTAAATGTAAACAGAGTTAACATAGTGATATATTGCCGTAAAACTAGTTCAGAGTTTAATTATAATCCAAACAGGCTAAATTTATTTACCTTAGGTACGATGATAAAAGCCTATTAGTGCGGTGACTCCTGGGGGTGATCTTGTGGTTGTTCCAGTCCCTTGAAGTATGTTTTAGATATAGTAGTTTGTTTCTTGTAACACTGAATTACCTCTTAAAATTTCTATGTCATACCAAGTTGTGTTTATGAAGGTGTGGGTGGTTAGGTATCTGAGTGGAGAGGGAAGACTATTAATATATGTGGTCCAAGTGAGAAAGAATTTTTTAGCTTGTTTTTCTTTTTTTGTCATCGCTTCCAGCCAGTCCATGTGGAACATGTGATGTAGTTTTTGCTTCGTGAGTGTGATTGATGGAGCTTCTGTTGAGAGCCATTGATGTAGGATTGCCTTTCGAGATGCTGCTGCCAGTCTAGCTGCCAAATGTTTTTATGCCCTTTATTTAAATTTGGGTATTGTTGAACAATGCTAAATAAAGCCCATTCTATAGTTGGTTGGATTGGTTTGTTCCCTATCTGCATCCAATAGGAGGTTATTTCCAGCCAAAAAATTTGTATTTTAGAGCATGACCAGAGCATATGTAGAAGATCTGCTTTGGGAGCCTTGCACCAGATGTATCCGTCTGAGGGGATATTTCCCATTTTGAATCGTTTTTTGGGTGTTAGATATGAATTGTGGAGAAGTTGCAATGCCATTTCTTTGTATCTGCTGGTTGGTAATAGTTGCATTATACTGTATGTGTGTGGGATTTAAGAATTTCCGTAATAGGTATTTGTGGTGTAACAGTTGCCCATTTATGACAGCTATGGTAATGGGAAAACTAATAATATAGTTCTTTTTCCTAAGTAAAAGACAGTGAAAACCAGTGGAAGTTCATGGAGGTACAAATGAAGCTAGTCGAATTTGTGTATTAAATGCTTCATGACTAGAGATAAACTTAAAAAAAAAACGATGTAATCTAAAGTTATGTAAACTCAATTAATACATTTAACCTTACCAAGACCATGCAATGCCACCATTGTTCATATGAGGCCTCAGAAAAAAATTGACAAATTTTCTGCGTTAAATAGGATAAGTTAAATGAGTTTAGTTATTCTGTGTTTAGCACATGAACCAAAGTGTTCATCTGTATTCATCTTCAGTTGCATGTGCAGGAAATAAATGCAAGTTGATCCCTCTGAACCCAGAACAGCTCTTTGATCATTTGATCATTTTCAGTTTATTTATTTTCTCTCCCAATACCTACACATACTTGTCCTTTTTCTTTCTACTTCCAATACAGAGCTCATTCCTTGGCTCACCCCATTTATACGGATACAGATTTATCAATCCCAACAATTTTCCAATTTTCTGTACATCAATGACATACCTTCCACAGGATTCCCTGCTACTGTGCCAGACAGCATACTTCCAAATAACCCTTGTATAATTCAACTTTGTCTAGTTAGTCCGATGATTACTTGAATTACAATCTATACATTATTAATGATGGAAATTTTACTGTTTCACTTTGAATAGTCCCTTTTTAATGGATTCTGTCATGATTTTTATGGTGTAGTTTTAATTTCTAAATTACACTGTTTATATTTTAAATAATTCACTGTATCATATAAAATGTTATCCCTGAACCTACCAGTGATTTTTTTTGCTGCAATATTGGTGTGTAGGTGCCATCTTAGGTAATTTTTCCCTGATATTGTGCTTTCAGAAAGAGCCAGCACTTTAGGATGGAATTGCTTTCAGATAAGCTATTGTTTCTCTTACTCAATGTAACTGAGGGAGTTGCAGTGGGACTTGGATTGTTATTATTGAGTGCTATTATCATTATTATTATTATTATTACTAGGGAGCTGTTATCAGGGAGCTGTTATCCTGTTACCTTCCCATTGTTCTATTGATAGGCTTCTGGGGAGGGGGAAGGGAGGTGGGTGATATCACTCAACCTGCAGTGCAGCAGTAAAGAGCGACTGAAATTTCTCAGAGCACAAGTCACATGACTGAGGACACCTGGTAAACTAACTACATGTCTAGTCCCACGTCAGATTTCAAAATTAAAGATACAAAATCTGTTTACTCATGACATGTAAATTCAATTTAAAGTGATAATGTCAAGAGGCTAGTGTTAGACAGTTTTAATGCTTTCAAGTGGATAACTATTTCCTGTTACTTCTCTTTCTATTTAATTTCTTTCAGACCAAAGTTAAGCCTTGCTTTATCAATGAAATTCCAGATATCAACAGAAATCAGAGTCAGCAAAGCAACACTAGCACATTTTCACCTATACAATTATATAAAAACGTAAAATTAAACAGTGTGTTAGTAAGATTTAAGCTAATTATGTGATGGCACTTTCATTTCAATTATAGCAAAAAAGGGAAAGTTGCGCTCACCACTAAACAAAAGACTATCATTTTAGTTATCCCTCTCTTTCACCTGTTTTTTATGTGGAAGAAATATATAACCCTTATGGACAAAACAAAATATACCTAAATGTTTGGAGGATCCATAAAGTCACATATCGTAACAACCTACTGCTTCTGGTATTATGAAGATTTTACCATGCTTCAAAAGACACAAGTTCAGAGAAATATATTTTTTTAATGTCAGAGCCATTGTTCCTGCAAATGACAATGAACTATAATTATGGGAAACTCAGTGTCCCTTTACTTTGCGCTATATTATTTGAAGTGAGACTTTAAAGCTTGGCACAATAACAGGATAAAGAGAAATGTGAAAGAACAGTGCACAAGCATATTTAAGAGTACTTTTTATTTTTAATGCATTCATCGTGAATGTCACCTTGTAGCCATTCCTGGGTTACCCCCCTAAGTAGCTGTTCTGTCCTCTGAATCTATGCCATGTAATCCATTACTTCTGACACACTGATGTCTCCCTTTATCCAGCTCATTACCCAATACTGCCCTTTACTTTTGGGATAGCGCTATCAACTGCTTCTTTACTCAAATGAGACCAATTGTCTCAAACAATGCTCTCCAAAAAACTGTTACTTCATTTTCTATTCATTCTGTACTATTGACCTTGATGAGCTGATCTCTATAGTGTTTCATGTATAGAATCACACTTCTTTTTTGCGTAAAAAAGGAAAAACATGAGCATCTGGGACTTCAAATTTTCTAAATGAAAAATTATATATTTTCTTCAGCTTTCCAAGTTAAAACTAGTACACAAGATTCAATTTGCTCTTCGGCTCTCAGTAAGTTGTTTAGTCGTATCAATAAAATCAATTACAACATAAATAAATTTGTCTTAGGCTTTACTGATCTGCACTTACTAAATATGTTTTTGTTTTAAAATACTAAACTATAACAAATTATGGGAGTTATTTACTAAACTCCGAATGCCAAAACCCTTAAAAAATCGTGGATTTTTTTGTATAAAATCCGAATTCTTAGTGAAAAAAATCCCAGATATTTTGGAATTTATTATATCCACGAGGATGGGAAAAGTCTGAATTAGTGATGGGCGAATTTGCGCCATTTCGCTTTGCCAGAAAATTCGCAAATTTTGCGTGAAATTCGCGAAACGGCGAAAAATTCACGAAACAGCACAGGCGTCTCTTTTTTTACGCCGGCGCCCGTTTTTGATGCCGGCGCCCCTTTTTTTGATGCAGGCGGCCGTTTTGGACGGTTCGCCGTTTTTCAGAATTTTCGCGGGCATTTTGCGAATTTATTCGCTGGTGGCGAATCGCGCAAATTCGCCGCAAATTCGAGCCTGGCGAATAAATTCGCCCATCACTAGTCTGAATGCAAAAATCCGGCATCTCAGACCTGCCAGGTTGCATATAAGTCAGTGGGAGAGGTCCCAAAGATTTTTTGATCTGCGCTGGGTTTTTCTGCAATACAAAGTCCAGAAGACTACAGTGATTTTTGAAGGCATTTCAGAAGAGCCCAGCAAATTGTACAGTACCATAGAAAAGATATACATGACATATGCTGTGACTGACATTGGGGACATTCAGTGCACTAAAGCATACAGTAAATTGAATGCCAGGCTCAAGGGGATTTACAATACAAAGACAGGCTAACAAGATTACAAATGCACTGATTTATTAACAAATTTATGTTCTTGAGGTGATGTGCATTTTGTAGCCATTTTGCCAGCATAACAAGTTAAAATTATTTTTCCTGAAGGACATTATTTTTAATTGAAGTTTAAGAGAGGTGTGATAAATTACTCAATAAACCTGTAAACTAAACCTGGATTGCGTTATAGGTTAAATTCTGGTGAGGAAACATAAGGCAACAAAGTTTCTTAAATATACAGAATAAATTGCAGCATATTAAAGTAGAACTAAACCCTAAAAAAGCATATTGCTAGATATCCAAGATGGAGAGTTCCTTTTTCGCCCTATATCATTACTACATAGAGATGCTAAACCTTTAGGCAATATGTTCAGTTTTTATATACCTACTGCCTGAAGGTTTAGTATCTCTATGTAGTAATGATACAGGCCAAAAAGTATCACAGGAGCTTGTCTTGGATCTTGGATTTGTCAGTGACACGTGAGCAGTTGGCTCTAATCAGTTATTGAGAAGCTAAGCTTAATGACAGCAGCCCAGAGCATGTGCTGTGAATCAAAGGAAAGGCGGTGGGGAGTAACTGGGGGGCACAGATCTTTACTGCTTATTGGCTTTGGTTACTTTGGGTTGGTACAGAAGCCAAAACAATAATGTACAACATTTATGCTCTAGTTAACCATTAGTTCTCCTTTTACCAATGAATCAATAATAAGAATAACAACAATATATAAAACTATAAGAACAGCATCACATCTCTCTATTTCCCTGCTCTACATTAGATGCCAGTCAACCACTAGCTAATCACTGCCACCAAGATAGTTTACCAGTAGACAAATGGTGTTCTAATAGCAAGATATATACAGTACAATTACAGTACATATACTTACAACAACATAGAAACAACATAGAAAAACCTAGGTTGGCAGTGGTCTTGTGTCCCTTGTTGTAAAGGGAATAGTGACTATGCCCCCAGCAATATTGGAACCTCTACAGCAGGGGTCCCAAAATTTTTACCCATGAGCCACATTCAGATGTAAAAAGAGTTGGGAGGAACACATAATGAAAAAAGTTCCTGCAGGTGAATAAGGGCTGTAATTGACTGTTTGCTAGTCCTTATGTGAATTGTCAGACTTGTTTGGCAGTACACCCCGTTTTTATACAACCAAAACTGGCCTCCAAGCCTGGAATTCAAAAATAAGCACCTGCTTTGAGGTCACTGGGAGCAAAATCCAAGGGCTTAATGAAGAACATGTTGCTAGCGAGCCACTGGTTGGGGATCACTGGTCTACAACAAGGTGACTGAGAGTTCTTTCCAGAATTTTTGCTGAGTTTGACAAAAACCCTCTCATTACTATGTATGAAGTGTAATATTGTGATTCTGTTTCTTTTGATATATATATGATATTTATCACATGCGCACACAGAGGACCCAAAAGCCTCCTACCAGCCCACTAAATAGTGACTGTTTATGGGAATTTACAGCAGCCCCTCTGGCATTTGCCAGAACCCACAGATTGCCAGTCCAGGTCTGAGCATATACAAAGCAATGCACTCCTGCTAAACACCATGTGGAAGGCCTGCATAGACACCAATGAAAGGAATTCCTTGTGTACATCAAGAGTATTGTAATAGTAATTGTATGGAATACAGGTAGGCCAGTCTTATTTCTTGAGGTAGACATGATTTATTTGATGGTGTAGTGGAGTCTTTGAGTTTGTGGGAAACACAGAGGACTTGTGGTCAAGCATAGTTGTCCAGGCATATTGTTAACCATTATAATTTCAGGATAATACTGCTCTGACATGACAAACAGCAATACAAATAATTGATATTTTAGGGCCAATGGACAATCCACTAGGCATTGGTAAGTGTCAGAGGTTCTTTGGTGTAGTTGTTACTAAACATCTGTGTGACATACTGCTTTGTGTACACAAATTCTAGTCTCTTCCTCATTAACAAATAATTTATTATCCCTTAATCCTACATAAATCTTATGCATTGTACTGAGACTAATAACATAAATGCATTTTTTTACATTCTTTGCTTGTTTAGTTGGATTTGGATCTCTAAAGGGATCATTGAAAACTTCTTATTTCCTGATTTGGAATAAGGTTTAGCGTGTCTGGTAAGGTCAGATCTTTATTTATGGCTACCGTCAGGATGGGTGGGTTATTCTGAAGTGCTAATTTCTACATCTGAAACGCATCCTCTATAAATAAAAAAATAATAATAAATAAATAAAAAACATGTGACAGGAGGACCATAAGGTACTATCTAGCAGTGATATAAATGTTCCCTAAAACATTTTGCTTGCCTAGCCCTCTATCTGGACATCTCAAGTCTTTTTCAAAACACTAGAAAATTCCCCAATGAAAATTATCCCTACAATGGTTATGTTAGTCATCTTGTTTGATACATTGAAGATATCAATTTTTGCTTGCCAGTATTACACAGTAATCAGTTTTCAGAAGTGTGAATACAGTGCTCTTTGGGTCTTTTAGAGGTATAAAACAGCGTATTGCCTTTGGAGACAATTGTATGAAGTCAAGACGACAGTCAAGTGTGAAATGATCAGGCAGAATACTTATTGGATGTTCCTCTTTTATCCATTGAGATGCTGGACATGCAGTACTTGGAAAAGGTTGCATGGGCAGTGCTGCACAGTGAATATGATTGCAGCACTACAACTCCAAGCACTGTATCTAATTGTTGATAATATGCTGGAGAATGCTGGTAGCTGTTGTCTAGTAACATTTGCCCCCACATGTAATAAAATGCACTAAGTTTGCCCAGGAGCAGTAACCAGTAGCAACCAATAAGATGTTTGCTTTTAAACATGTGACCAGGAAATTCTACCTGCTGATTGGTTGCTGTAGGTTACTGCCCCTGGGCAAACTTAGTGCCTTTAATTACATTACCCCATTAGAGCGCTGCTTCTATGGTAGGTTTATGCCTCTTTAATACTTGTATGGGGTACACCTTGGACATAGAAGAAAGGACAAACAATATAGGGTGACAGAAGTGTGGGAGTAAAGACGCATGTGACATCACAAAAAAAAAAAAATCAAAAGATCCTCCCTCCCACCACCAGAAGAAGGAACCTGCAGCCAGATAGAGCTACTCTGTTTCATTTAGCTGGCTTCTTAAACTGCAAGATGTAATCTAATTTGACATGTAGAAAACAGTTCTTCAGAGTGCCCATAACTTACAACTTATTGACAAGCACATTAGTATATTCAATTCATTTTCATAAACACAACCTTTATGTCCCTTTATTATTTTAGTTAACAATCATTTCCGCAGTCTTCTGTTTTTCTGGAGAGGTGCCCAATACTCACATCAAGATTCCAGGAAAGTCTTGGCATGTGTATTCAAAAGATCAAATTAAAGTAGGGGCATGCGTCCATTCTTCAATTTTTCATTAATGTAACGTCTGCAGCAGTTGGTTAATGTAGCATTAAATATCCATTGGGTCCTGTGGTATGTATGATTGTCTTAAAGTAATGGCTAATCTTTTTTAAAGCAGTCTTTCTTTATCACGGTCTGCACTAAAGTTAGTTACACTGGTTCAAAATACTGTGGTTATGGTTTTAAAGAATTCTAGCATATGGCAGTTATAAACTTCTTCAGGATAGTGTGGTTTTTCCAAACCCAGCTTGATATTTATAGGTATCGTCAATAAGAGGTTTGCTGCTGATGCATTTTATTTTTCTTTGTCATGATCCTTGAACATACAACATTTCAAAATGTCTTGTTTTACAATATATGAAGCCATGATTCATTTGTGATCTTACTGGGTGCAAACAAGATCATTGTCCTACACGTTACTTTAAGATTAATTTTATATTATTGAAAATACAGATAGTGGCCTTTAGAAATGGAGTTTTGCTAAAGATTCTGTGTGAATGTAAGACAACACCCTATTCCATGCATTTAACTTGACTGTGAACTGTTGTGGAAATTCAATGTATGGACAAAGAATTCCTGTTTTAAAAGTTAAGGCATTTTTTAGTAGCTGTATGCACAAAATGTTTCAATGTCTTAAATATATTGATAATGGTTTGAGTGAAGAGGACCTCTTGTATTAGTCTATGGTATTTTGTGGTCACAGCCTCATTGCACCCCCGCCTAATGGTTTTAAAAATTAGTGGTGAGCACAACTTTCCCTTGTTTGTTATAGTTATACAGGAGCAATGACCAGCTCCATGTTGTAGCTCCCACCCTTCCCAGCTATAGTCAGGTGATCTCACTGGTGTCTAATAAAAGGGCAGCCAAGTTTGGGAGTTTTACTTTGAAAGCAGCTAGTAAGTTGCCGGTAAAACTTAGTCCCTTTGTAAAATGTATGACAAAGCAATAGAATTCCTAATGAATCAGATGCAATTTTAGCATAGGACTGGCCAGATATGGGATGACTTTGACGTAGTTGGCCAGCTTAAATATATTGCAATATATGGACAAACAATCCCTGTTTTGTTTAAAGTGTAAGGCATTTTTCAGTAGCAGTATGCACAAAATGTCTCAATGTCTTTAATATATTGATAATGGGTTGAGTCAGAGGACTCTTGTATTTGTCTAAAGAGTCAAACATGATAGAAAGAAGTCTTTATATTGTAGCTATAAAACACAAGCAAAGTGTGCATGATTCAATTGGTGTAAATAGTTGGTTTGGAGTCAAGCAATTAGCATCTCATATGCTTTTGAAAATATCTAAGTTGCCCTCTACTTTATCAATAATGTTGTAAAAGAAGCAGTGAAGGAAATGTCTTATGAAATTTAACTGAAATACCATAATTTCAATAGCATTTCAATACATTTGACAGGATAACTGGGGCATACAATATCATTGATATCTTTGGTAGACAAAAATTCTTTATCCTCTCATAGGAAAGTATAAGACACCATATGGTCTGAGCAGACAACATAATTTGAATTTATTTGGGTTGAAAAGAAATTGAGGTTATTTATAAAGAAGGGAAGTAAAGGAATTTTGTCAAGGATGAAGTTTTATAAAAAGGTAGTACATTCCAAATCTGAGAATTCCTACACTGAGACTCTATATTTTAAATAGACACAAAATATTGGACTGCATACTGCTTCTTTTATTATAAAAAGATTCGGCATGAGGTTCAGAGCCCAGCACCAGTAGGGGCAAAACAGCTCTGCTTTTAGAGCCTGAATGACATTCAAATTAGGAGATGGGTAGGGGACGGTAGGGTTTACATACACAGGTCTCACAATTCACCAATTCTGCAAAGTGTAGACCAAAATTCAATGTGCAAAAAACATTGCAGACTGCACCAGTTAGTGGATAAACTATCTCAATCTTTGCCAAACCTATTAACAATCAGTGTCGGACTGGCCCACCGGGATAACAGGAAAACTCCCGATGGGCCCAGGTGTCAGTGGGCCCTCATGCTGCTAAACTTTTGGCCTATTTCCTGGCCAGTCCCTATTCTATGAGAAGAAAGAGGCTAAATAGATGGAATAATAGATTATAGTATGTAAAGAAAACAACTGGGAGAATAGAGGTTGAGTGAGGAGATGAAGAATTTTAGTAATGAAAGTGGACCCCTGGTCTAAGGTTTTATGGTGGGCCTCTGGTCTAAGGTTTTTGGGTGGGTCCATGGTGTCCCAGTCCGACACTGTTAACAATTGTATTTTAATAACAAACATAACTTCTGCACTTATACTTGTTTTACCACTGTACCCAATAATGGCCACTGCAAATGCAGTGGGCATGTGAGGTCTCACTGATAATGAACCAAAGAACAGGCAAAGATTAATTAACCGGCTCGCTGTGACAATGCAAATTTTATGTAAATCCTGATCAGAACTTGACATCACAATCTGATGTCAATTTAAATAAAACTGTATTTATTTTACTAATAGGGTGGGAGGGGGATTTCTGCCTGTGCTCTGGGAATGGCGCATGGTGCGCAAGTGTGGTAACTAAGCACCCAGTGGAGGAATGGATTGGCCTGGATCCACACCCCAGTCAGCCAGCACTCTCATTAGGCACTTCAGCACTTCTCAGACTATTGTTGTTTGGCTTACACAAATAGAGTTTCAGGAGTCCTGTATAGTCTTGTCAGTTGCATAAGTGAGTGAATGAGCTACAAAACCTCATATGCATATTTATTAATATGGGTGTAGGGGGCAACAACTAGGAGAAACAGTACTGTAGCTTTGAATCCAAGTGTTAACATCCCACTAAAAGTACAAAATGTGTGCAGCAGCAGTTGTGAGCTCAGTGACTGCGGAAGATAAAATATTACATTTGCCAGTTCTTTCACTTAGAAATATGATCCATAACATGCCTGTCCCAGGGTTAACCTGTCTACTGCTGTTCTGGCCACTTTGCTCATTTAGTGCAATTCCATGCAATTTCAGAAACCTTGCCTGTGAAACATATGCTATGTACAAAGATGTTTATTTATTGCACTGTAGTTTTCTAGTAAAATGCTATAGCTAAGAAAGTAATTTACTACCTCAATGGGTTTATTCTTTTATATTGTGGCTGGGACCTCAATTTCAATCAGTACTTCTTAACTGAGACAGAGAACCGTAGGCCACCACCAGAACTGACAAGTGAAAAGAGATTAGGTACTTAACAGCTCAGTTGCTTGGTTGCTGGATCCCAGAGTGAATCTAAAAAAGAATAGGAAAAAAGCTTCAGGGGGATGGCAAAGTCTGCAAAAGGAAATCTCTTATTTGCAGCTGCTGATGGATATAATGCTGCCAGCTATTTTCAAAGAAAGCCTATTTCCACCAGCCTCTTTTTTTCCCTGTGAAACTTTTATGTGCTTTGCATCCTTATTTCTTTATTTAGAAAATAATCCCTATAAAAAATACACCACCTTGTCATTTATGGTATTATTCTGCAACTTTAACATGTGATTTTTTTTTTTTAAATAAAATTGCAGATGTTAAAACATTTCCTTGTCTGACTTAACTTGAACTATTTCAATATGTTAGTGGATAAGGTACTGAAATTTTAATCAAGGGGCGATTGATTTAATGTTCTTGTCAGTTCCTTCTGACCTTTATCTATCGGTGTCAATTGAACAACTGTGAAAGATCCAAAGCCTTGCTGACATCACTTCTGGGACACCATTTACTCATACAGCATATTGTATATGTCATCACATAACATAAACCGATTCTTTTCAAGAAAGTACATAAATAGTGTTTTGAATGTTTTATGTAAGATATACAATAAAGGACCCACCTTGATACAGCCACCACTCTGCATACACAGCTCCCACAGGGTTCAAATCTTAATATTTTTGTATTAAGTCAATACTTATCTGGGATCTCTTA
Organism: Xenopus laevis; assembly: GCF_017654675.1. NCBI lineage: Eukaryota > Metazoa > Chordata > Amphibia > Anura > Pipidae > Xenopus > Xenopus laevis. The sequence continues at coordinate 18,597,415 of NC_054373.1, forward strand.
TCTAAAGTACTGTTATCCAGTAAGCTCCATCTACCTTAGAACTTTAATAATAAAACAGTGCCTTGTACATGATCCTATCTAGGATGGAATTGGATGGAATGGATTGGAGGCAATACAATCCTATTGGGTTTATTTATTGTTTAAATATTTTTTAGCAGACTTTATGTATGGTGATACAAAGCACAGAAAGACCCATAATCCAGAAAATCCCAGGTCACTCTGCTACATTCCTCTCCTGTTTGCAGGAGTCTCTGGCTTCCATTGCTGGTGCCCAGTCCTCCAAGTCTTGATTTGGTAAAGAAATTGGCTTGTAGATTTGCTTTCCCAGGCCTGTGTTGAACATTAAAAGAAAAAGGTTGGTGTGCCATATAAAACCTCATCAATATGGGGTATCATTCATCCATTGAAGTCAATTTAAATAAGGCATAGTCAGTCACTGTTAGAAAAATCTGCCAATGACCATTCAGGGTTCAGAGGAATGTGATAAGTTTTATACTCGCTGCGAGGGGACAAGCAATACAGAAGTAAGCTGCAGGCGTACCAGCTAATACAGAAAGTACAGTAGCTGGCTTTTTATAGATACTGTAAAATGTTACAATCTTTCTGCAGCTGATCTGGCCCCACGTTCACGTCATTTATTCAGGGGACAGTTAGCTGCGTACATATGCACTGTTTCAAATTATCACAAAGACTTGTTATTGTTAAAGAAGCTACAATTATCACAAGGACATGTTATTGGTAAAAGAAGCTACATTTCACATATCATGCGTTTCAAGTATTAACTCAAGAATTTCCTTACAGTCACCAAGTCTGGAATGCTTAGACCTTCATGGGATCTGGGTTTAAATAGTAAGGTCCTGCATTGCTTCCCATTCCATATAAACCGATTGATTATCTTATCCAAGATTTTTACTATTTTTAGAATAGTAATTCTTCCTGTACATGTAAAATGTTTAATTCCCTAGGTTTTAAAAAGGTTCTCAACTGTCCGTAGCATGGTTTATAGTTATAGGTGTATATTTTTTTCCCGCTTTAGATATGGGCTAATAGAAACTCTTCATTAAGTGGATGGTTGGCATCTATCTCATGAATTAAGTTTAGGAAAAGTGGGATTATGTGTTTTTCGATATGATATATGATACAGAATCTACTTGTATAGTTGTCGGGGCCTGGTGCTTTTTGAAGTGAGAGGTTTTATATTGCATCTTGAAATTCTTGCAGTTCAAAAGGCAGGCTAAATTTTTGGAGAATAGTTTTCTCTATTTGGGGCAGAGGGTGGTCCAATAAATATTTTTTAATCCTAAAATTTAAATCTTTATGGTTTACAGGTTGGGGAATATTGTACAATGATTCATAGTACACCTTAAATACCTCAGCTAATTTGATGGCAGTAATAGTAAGGCTTCCATATGATCTTTGATTTTATAAAATATAGTTATCTTCTAGTCTCTCTTTGAGAGTGTTAGCTAACAGTTTGCCAGTTTCCAAAATCATAAAATTTTTGTTTAAGCCTGGTCATTGTGTATTTTGTTTGGTTGTTCAGAAGCAGTTTTTTCTTTTATTCAGTTAGTTTCATTAAGCTATTTCAGTCTAAATCTTTTTTATTTTTTGTTTCAAGTTCAGGCAATTAGTTTTGCTGTTTCTTCCAACCCCTGTTTTTTGAGGCGTGCACCGTGTTTTATCAAGACTCCTTTATCAAGACATCTGTAATGCATTGTTTCTTTTCTAGTAGTCTGTCATTTAACCTCCACATATTTGGTTTAAATGGCAATAAGAGAGGAGATGGCTGCAAGTTCAGATCTGAGATCAGTAAATATTGTCTATATGGGCTAAGTTAAGCCACTGTAAATGATGCGGTGATATAAAAATATAATCAATGTGGGAGTAGCTATTATGCAGTTTAGAGTAGGTGTATTGCTTGCTGGTAGGGTGTATAAACCTCTAGGTCAAGAGGAAGCAACTGCTCCAAAATTAACAGGGGGTTGCATGTACTCATCCTCATCCTGTGTTGGCTGAGTCAGGGTGATTTATTGCTTTTTCTGGGGTCTGTTTTGATTTTTTTTTTTCCCTGGGCCTTTGACATGAAGCAATCTGTCCAAGATACTCTTGGTGGGATTGTCGTTGGTTTAGGTAGCTGTGTGAATTTAGATCATTTCCATGAGGTTGCATGCCTGGGGAAATGGTTGCATGTCTTCTGAAATTGTTAGTGCGTGAGCTTTGGCTTGAATGCTGAATGGATATCCCCAACAATATATGATTTTCTTATCTCTCATTTAATCTTTTAGTGGTTTCTGCAGGCACCGTTTATTGTAATGTAAACTAGCTAGGGGCCTTGCAAAATAGTTATCTCTGTGTTTTCATATTAGATACTTTTCATCTGTCTGGCTTTAAACAAAATTTCCTCCAATTGTATAACATAAGAGACAGCAGAAACAGGCAGTTTTAATGTGGTCAAAACCTTTGTTTTCTAAAGACAGAGTATGGGATATAATTATTTCAGTGTAAATATATAGTCACTGATTGACTTTTGACTTTTGACTTTTATACCTTTTCCTGTAGTCACCCAGATGAAACACAAATTAAGTATTGCTCCTCTATTTTTACATTCTTTTCTTTCCTTAGTCAGGGTATATGACATTCTATGACATTCTATATATGAGTATCACATCAACACATTCACTTTTGGAATAGTGTAATAATAATTTGTTCTATGTCTTTACCTACTGTATTTAAAAATATGTTAAGATTGCAAAGTTTTGAACTCCTCGTACTGAACAGTGAAATCTATTAAATATACCTTTGACTGTCTGAAAATTATTTTTTTTCTAATTTAAATATGTAATAAATAGTGATGGGCGAATTTATTCCCCAGGCGCGACTTTGCGGCAAATTTGCGCGATTCGCCGCCAGCGAATAAATTTGCGAAACGCCCACGAAAATTTGGCCGAAAAAATTCGTCGGCGTCAAAAAAAATTTTCCCCGGCGTCGAAAAAACGGACGCCGGCGTCAAAAACGGCCACCGGCGTAAAAAAAACGGGCGCCAGCGTCAAAAACGAGATGCCGGCGCCGTTTTGCGAATTTTTCACCCATCACGGCGCAAATTCGCCCATCACTAGTAATAAAAAATAGTTTTACAGTTGGTATTTCATGGCAAGCATTACTATGTTTCAAGCTTTATATATCTACCATATTTCCTCACAGTCAGTTAGATTCTCCCCACCACTGCCAGCAAGTCTGATCAATAATATTCCTGGAAGGGTAATGCCCAATAGAGCTTGATGCCCACACTTCCTTCATGTTAATAGTCATAGACGCAGTCAGAGGGCTGATGGACATGTGATAGAAGCACAGAATTACATGTAATCATCTTGATTTCAAAGAGTTAAACAATATGTTTCAAAAATATCATTACTTCACTGCTCAGGAGATGTCTAGTGTGCCATTAAGCCAAAACTGGTATATAGTTCTTAAAAAATAACATCTATAAGAAGCAAGAAACAAGTTAAATGTAACAAACAACACCACCCACCAATGATAAGTAGCTGTTAGATGTCCAATGTAGCTTTTATATGAATTTAACACAGAAGGAATCGCATTAGGAGAATATAATAGACTGTCATTGCCCTAAAAACTAATCACTTTTATAATAAGCCAATGAAATTACATTATAATTGCATTTATATGCTTCCAGCATAACTAAAATGGCAATATATGTTTAATAAAATATCCACTAGAATTGTATATAACTGAAATTAAAGCATTTTTATTCTTTAATTAAACTGGACTTATCCTGCCAGAAGGAGCATTATGTTTTTATTATTGCAGATTTGTTTCACTGTGCATCTCATCCCTTTTATTTTAAAAATAAAAACCTGTCATTCCATTTTAATACACAGAGTATTAAAAGCCAGAAAACAATTTTTTTAAAAAAAAATATATATATCTGCAACGAAAAGACAAAATAGTAGTAATACGTTAAAGTGGCCCTTACAACTGTGAATGTGTAGCGATATTGTGTTTTTCTTAAAAGGACACAAATAGGGTAAATTGTAATAATCTAATATAGTAATTGCAATTATAAGTACTTTTGCAATTTGTAGATTTCAAGGTACAGTATTAGCAGTTCTTACACTAAAGGGCCCATTCACTAAGTTCGAGTGAAGGAATAGAGGAAAAAAAGTTTGAATTTCGAATGGTCGAATATGGCTACTTCGACCATCGAAAGGGCTACTTCGACCTTCGACTACGACCTTCGATTTCGAATCCAATGATCCGAACTAAAAATCGTTCGACTATTCGATAATCGAAGTACTGTCTTTTTAAAAATTTCTTTGACCCCCTAGTTCGCCACCTAAAACCTACCGAGGCCAATGTTAGCATATGGGGAAGGTCCCCATAGCCTTGCTAACAATTTTTTGATCGAAGGATAATCCTTCGATCGATGGATTAAAATCCTTCAAATCGTTCGATTCGAAGGATTTAATCGTTCGATCGAACGATTATTCCTTAGATCGTTCGATCGAACTAATTGCGCAAAATCCTTCGACTTCGATATTTGATGTCGAAGGATTTTAATTCGGCAGTCGAATATCGAGGGTTAATTAACCCTCGATATTCGACCCTTAATACATCTGCCCCTAAGAGAGCATGAGAGGTAAATTCTTGACAAAAATTATTTATGTGTAAATCAATATCATATATTAAGTCCTTTCTCTGTTTTTGTTCAGAATGTAGAGTTTTCCTTTAAGTCGCACATGTTCTAAACTCCATGGTGTCTACTTTTTAGAGATCCATTCACTCTACTCCCTACTTGTACTCATTGATTGTTTATGTCCTTAAATATGTCATCATTTAATTGCATGTGTAAACAATTGGAAATGGGATTTTGACTAAATAAAACGATAGCTTGTTAATTTCTTTGATTTGAAGTGTTGTGTTTAATGCCTATGCATTCTCAATTATTTGTTTTTGACAATATAAGATGTTTGTTCAGTATTTTAGTTTTTTTACATACTGCTTCGTTTTGTAATCCTATGTATGTTGGGCATCAAACTATTCAGAAGACTGTTGGCATTCAAATGTATTATGTTCCTTTTTAGAACAGTTGGGGAGTATGCTGTTGTAAATTGCAAGCTCTGAGGAGATTTTTCAGAATTTTTAATAAATTAAAATGATTACTTTTCCAAAAATATATGGTTTGCTGGATTCAACATGTTAATGGCATTTTGGGTCTTACAAACTACAATAAGCTTATTTGCAATACGCTACTTTAGGGCTAGTCCACACGGGGAGATAGCGACGCGTTTGCGGTCGCGGCGACAAAGCGCCGCGACAGTCGCCGCGACCGGCGCAGGCGACAGTTTTGTATGGGCGCCTATGTAAAAACGCCTGTGCTAACCACACGAGGCGATGCGCTTTTCAACAGTCGCCTGAAAAAGCCTGGCGAGGCATTTTCAGGCGACTGTTGAAAAGCGCATCGCCTCGTGTGGTTAGCACAGGCGTTTTTACATAGGCGCCCATACAAAACTGTCGCCTGCGCCGGTCGCGGCGACTGTCGCGGCGCTTTGTCGCCGTGACCGCAAACGCGTCGCTATCTCCCCGTGTGGACTAGCCCTTAAGGGGTTGTAATTCTGCACTCACAAGTTAAAACATTTGTTTAGTACATCAGCACTCACCCAGACACCCAAAAGAACTGGGTGCCAAATGCTCCATGTCCCTTGACGTCACAATAAAATGTTTTTATCCACTAGGAGTTATATAAAGTATTTTGTTTCAGCAGTTGATTTACAGTGTCATGATATCATGTTTTAGCGCCGGATTTGAAATTTATTTTGACACCGGAACCCATAGGGTTGCCCTGTGCATCCGAGTGTACCTACGGCTACTAAGGTTCCTAACAGACAAGAACGTTACACATTTAATCAAAAACAATGTATCGTTTTACGAAGAAACTAAGTCCCCCCAAGGAAATAATATAGTTTGAGAAAAAAGAAACCCCACCAAATAGAAGTTTCTATACCTATACCAAGTCAAATTGAACCGCAAATTGCAAAATCAGGCTAATTAATGATAATAATAATTCATTAATAAAAGTGCTAGTTATTAAGTTAAGTAAAGTGCTAGTGCAGATAAATAAAATGAAATTAATCAGTACCAAAGACTGATAACAAAATTAATTATTTCTGAGACCAATGGGTATATTACCCCACCAATAAATTCCAGTAATACCCCTTAGTAAATAAATTCATTAATTAATTCATATAGAATGTGATTAAACCAGGTAAGTATAATAAATTAGTATAAGTTACAACAATAAAGTGCGGTGCAATAAATAGGTTAAAAAATGAGACTTGGTAACTAATTAGATGGTTAAAAAGGAATTGGTAAAAGGATGGCCAAAATTCAAAATGGGTTAAAAGGTTATTCGGTCATATTCCAAGATTAGAGTTGTAAGAAATTGGAAAATATAGTGGGTGGAGTTGTCCCAAAAACTAACTGCCTATTTTGTTTCTAAAGCCTGGGACACCACAAAGTCAAGGCAGGACAGGGTAACCGGAGCTGTGGCCTTGTAATTAAATTGCCCTACCACTTAAAAGAGGCTAAATAGCCCTAAAAAACCACAAACTCACGGCCCCTTAGAATGGAAGGAAGATAGAAGAGGTGGTATAGTAAGGAGTTTAGACCAAAATTCCTGCCCCCATAAAGATATCCAGTATATTCCCCTAATGGAATTGTTGTTCAGAATCAATTTCGTTAGAATAAGGAGATCAATTTTCAAAAGAACGCCGACGCGCGTTTCGCTTAGAAGCTTTGTCAAGGCGAAAATGATTGGGTCCGTGTAGTATGCGTCTAGAAATAGACTTCCGCATTGGCGTCACTGTGCTCACTTCTCGCGAGATCTTGGTCATAGTGGACGCGTCGATCATGAACTGCGTCTCCGCCTCCCATGAATTGCGTCTCCGCCTCCCCACTATCACGTCAACGGAGACGCAGTTCATGATCGACGCGTCCACTATGACCAAGATCTCGCGAGAAGTGAGCACAGTGACGCCAATGCGGAAGTCTATTTCTAGACGCATACTACACGGACCCAATCATTTTCGCCTTGACAAAGCTTCTAAGCGAAACGCGCGTCGGCGTTCTTTTGAAAATTGATCTCCTTATTCTAACGAAATTGATTCTGAACAACAATTCCATTAGGGGAATATACTGGATATCTTTATGGGGGCAGGAATTTTGGTCTAAACTCCTTACTATACCACCTCTTCTATCTTCCTTCCATTCTAAGGGGCCGTGAGTTTGTGGTTTTTTAGGGCTATTTAGCCTCTTTTAAGTGGTAGGGCAATTTAATTACAAGGCCACAGCTCCGGTTACCCTGTCCTGCCTTGACTTTGTGGTGTCCCAGGCTTTAGAAACAAAATAGGCAGTTAGTTTTTGGGACAACTCCACCCACTATATTTTCCAATTTCTTACAACTCTAATCTTGGAATATGACCGAATAACCTTTTAACCCATTTTGAATTTTGGCCATCCTTTTACCAATTCCTTTTTAACCATCTAATTAGTTACCAAGTCTCATTTTTTAACCTATTTATTGCACCGCACTTTATTGTTGTAACTTATACTAATTTATTATACTTACCTGGTTTAATCACATTCTATATGAATTAATTAATGAATTTATTTACTAAGGGGTATTACTGGAATTTATTGGTGGGGTAATATACCCATTGGTCTCAGAAATAATTAATTTTGTTATCAGTCTTTGGTACTGATTAATTTCATTTTATTTATCTGCACTAGCACTTTACTTAACTTAATAACTAGCACTTTTATTAATGAATTATTATTATCATTAATTAGCCTGATTTTGCAATTTGCGGTTCAATTTGACTTGGTATAGGTATAGAAACTTCTATTTGGTGGGGTTTCTTTTTTCTCAAACTATATTAATACTTTTTCATCTGACTTGGTCAGACCTCCACCTATAGTTTGGGTTAAATAAGGATTCAATATATCTACATAGACACACAGGGACACCAATCCGTGTTGTTTCCCCCCAAGGAAATGTCACTGAAATCATAGAGCAAAAAATGCTCAAACCTTCAAACTTTTCTGGAATAAAAATTAAATTATTAAATTTCCTGTAACTGAAGGGGTTAACCTATAGGTAGTTATGGGTACTACTTCCAGTCAAATGTTGTAATATTTGAGGTTATTACTATCATTATTTGAATATTTTTTAAAGTGCACACATATTCCACAGTGCTGTTCATATGGGTACATAACTAAGACAAAGTACAGTATACAGTAGGTAAATTGAAGGCCTTGCCACAAGCACTTACAATCTAAAAGGAATTCCACAATGGAAAGTAATAGGTGGCAGTTCCATTATTATTATTATTATTATTATAACACCTCATTTGCAGGGAAAGTCAACCATAAAAAAATTCATATAGCACTCCTGGTGTGACAACAGCCTAAGGTTTAGCAAAAGTAGTTATTTTACATTGGAAAAGTGTAATGATAAAAAATAAAAGCTAAAAAAAAAAGAATAGACTAATCAAAACTGTAATCTTATCATTTGCAATGAAAGGTCATTGTATATCAGGGAACATTGAGTTGTTATATTTATTGCAAAAGCCTAAATAAAAAAACAATAAAATATTTACAAAATAATTCTATTGAATATTGCATGTTGGAACATCAATTGTCCTTTTAAATATCACGTTTATTGCTTGACTTTCTGAATATAATCAGAGGCTGAACTTTGGAGAAAATATTAAAGTTTAGAGAGAATTTATTGTTGGTAACTCTACAAAAACAAAAAGACAATACTTTTTAGATAAAATAACTGCAATAATTTTAATCAAAGGTGAGACTTTTCAGAAGTCATATTTTTTCATTTAAAAGGACATGCATATATTATGTAAAGCAGTTTATTTTGGAGCACAGAAGTAACTGCAGGAGTTCTGTTTACTTGCAGCAGTCATCATTCGCCACCTGGCCCTAGTAAATGAATATATAGGATTATTACCTTTTAAATGTCATCATTTCACTCAAACATCTCTCATATGCACTCAGCAGAAACACATCCAAGTTTCTAATTTAGTTTACAGTCTGTTGATGCCATCATACTGTAGCTGTTTTCATCTGTTTATAAAAGCTGAATAGCAACTCTTTTTCATATTAAACATTTATATAAAACCAAATTTGTTAAGGGGTTTATATATGAAAAATAATGTTTGTGTAATTTTAGAGTTTTTTTTCTACCTTGAATAAACTCATATTTTAAAAAAGCACACATGTCTCAAAGTTTATTTAAGAATTAGATTATACAAAGCACAAATTAAAAATATTTTGGAACAAATATGAATATTTGTTCCCAAAAAACTCAATGCAAATAAATAGTTTTCAATTTAAAAAGAATACCTGCCATTGACTTCTACGTGATCTTTCCAGCTTTTAATTGGAATAGTTTTATATTAGAGTTATTTGCACTTTTTTCATTTAAAAAATGTCAAAAAAATCTTGTTCTTAAAGGAATAATGTCATGGGAAAACATGGTTTTTTTTTGTTTGTTTTTTTAAAACACATCAGTTAAATGCTCCAACAGACTTCTGCACTGAAATCCATTTTTTAATTTACAAAAGGTTTTTTAATATTTAATTTTGTAATCTGACATGGGGCTAGACATATTGTCAGTTTCCAAGGACCCCCCAAGTCATGTGACTTGTGCTCTGATAAACTTCAGTACTGCTGTACTGCAAGTTGGATTGATGTCACACCCCTCCCTTTCCCCCCCAGCAGCCTAACAACAGAACAATGGGAAGATAACCAGATAGCAGCTCCCTAACACAAGATAACAGCTCCCTAGTAGATCTAAGAACAGCAAAAAAAAAATCTAGGGTCCATTCAACACCTTCAGTTACATTGAGTAGGAAAAACAATAGCCTGTCAGAAATCAGTTCCATAATGCAGCACTTGCTCTTTCTGAAAGCACATGACCAGGCAAAATGACCTGAGATGGAGCCTACACACCAATATTACAACTAAAAAAATTAAATATAATATGGTAGAGTGAATTATTTGCAGTGTACAGTGTAACTTAGAACTAAAAACTACACTATAAAAATTATAATAGAATCCCTTTAACGACATTAGTTAAAGCAAACAAATTTGCAGGAAAAAATGTAATGATTTAGTTTATATCTACTTTGTCATTTCATAATAAACTACATATCAAATTCAGTGTATTTGTACAGGTGCAGGTAAAGACCCCGAGTTGTTTTAGCACGGGAGAAAAAAAGTTGGGTCAACAAAAAGGTTTAAAAATAAAACATAATGAAATATCAGAAAATATAATAAAATGTATACAGTAGGTTATCTCATGGATGGTAAACAAGCATCAAAGGTTGGCAAATTGTATAAAACTACAACAGCGTCCTTTAATGTTGAATAAATATACATTTTATTCATATGTTTTTGTTGGTGCCAGTATCTTATCTAACATGTAGGCATGTATGCATGGGCAATATATTTGTTCTGCTTTATTCCCCTTCAGCGTGATGTTTACATTTTTACTGATGCAATAGAATTTATATACTCGTCAGTAGATCATTTATTTACTCCTGCTTAATGTCTTCGGCCTCTTCTGTCTCGATGTTTGAACTTATTGTATCAATAAATGTGTTATGTTTAATTACTGAAAAATATCTCAGCTGACTGAATACAGATTAAATAAACAATTATGTACTTTTCCATATATATAGTGTACAAGTTAGAGGGGATATATCCTGAATGTCAGATATATATCCCCATTCTTTAAGTTTTGAGCCATCGCTTTAAGAGCCTCTCCTTTAAGAGACAACAGAGGGTTAACCAGCCTGGTCATACAAGGGTTGTTTTAAGGAAGTGAGCAGCAGGAGAGGGTAGGAGTTTCATGTGGTGGTAACTCACTGTTCACCAAGATTCCCTCTAAAAGACCAGAGTGTTCACTCCTTGCAGACTGGACATTGTATTTTTGCTCAACTAAGCTGTTCTTGTTTTGGGGCTTATATGGCTAAAGTGAAGTTGTTTTTCTGTTGCCATTGGTTGCTGCTGGAAGCCTTTTGATTTCAAAATAAACAGATTTTTTTTCTTTCGCTTTGAAGTGGCCTTCAATGGTGCAATTCTCAATGTTATCCCCCCAAAGGTTACAATAAATACTGTATATATATGTATATCTGTACCAATTATCTTCAGACAAGCACTCCCAGTTATAAAAACTCAATTATTTATTGTTGCATAGTATCAATGCCCAATGTTTCGGTCCCCATTAGGACCTTTTTCAAGGATGATGTATATATGTATATATATATATATACAGTCATCACTAGTAATGCTTAGGTTGGCACCCAGGCAGAGCATACTGCATTTTCGTGAGTGTCGGTAGCCTGCCTATATATATATATATATCTATGGTATGGGAGTTTTACTTTGAAAGCAGCTAGTAAGTTGCAGGTAAAACGTATTCGTCCCTTTTATAAAATGTATAATTAAACCATAGAATTCTTAATGAATCAGATGAAAATTGAGCATAGGACTGGCCAGATATGGGATGACTTTGACGTAGTTGGCCAGCTTAAATATATTGCAATATATGGACAAACAATCCCTGTTTTGTTTAAAGGGTAAGGCATTTTTCAGTAGCAGTATGCACAAAATGTCTCTGTCTTAAATATATTGATAATGGGTTGAGTGCAGAGGAATCTTGTATTTGTCTATATGTATTTTGTGGTCACACCCTCATTGCACCCCCGCCTAATGTTTTTAAAAACTAGTGGTGAGCACAACTTTCCCTTGTTTGTTATAGTTCTACAAGAGCAGTGACCAGCTCCATGTTGTAGCTCCCACCCCCTCCAACTATAGTCAGGTGATCCCACTGGTGTCTAATAAAAGGGCAGCCAAGTTTGGGAGTTTTACTTTGAAAGCAGCTAGTAAGTTGCAGGTAAAACGTATTCGTCCCTTTTATAAAATGTATAATTAAACCATAGAATTCTTAATGAATCAGATGAAAATTGAGCATAGGACTGGCCAGATATGGGATGACTTTGACGTAGTTGGCCAGCTTAAATATATTGCAATATATGGACAAACAATCCCTGTTTTGTTTAAAGGGTAAGGCATTTTTCAGTAGCAGTATGCACAAAATGTCTCTGTCTTAAATATATTGATAATGGGTTGAGTGCAGAGGAATCTTGTATTTGTCTATATATATATATATATATATGGAAAAGTACATAATATATAAATATATATATATTTATATATTATGTACTTTTCCATATATATATATATATATATATATATGGAAAAGTACATAATATATATATATATATATATATATATATATATATATATATATATATATATATATATATATATATATTTATATATTATGTACTTTTCCATATATATAACTAGGCAGGCTACCGACACTCACGAAAATGCAGTATGCTCCTGTACTCTTCTGGGGGGATTGCTCAACCTCCTGGCTTTCCTCAGTCAGTCAGACATTCCCTCTGTCACTTGGTCTCCTCTCTCTGCACCTTGCAGTAGCAAATGGCACCCCCAGCCCCTCTGGGAGTTACTCACACAGGCAGGTGTCCTTCCTGCTCTGTGTCCTGCTCTGAGAGAGATTCCTAACAGCCTCACTAGAACTAAATACCTTTCCACAGGGCTGCCTTCCTGTGGAAGGTGAGCGCTAATCCCTGAGCTGGACTACTGGATTGGAGTACCTGGCTTGCCTGTTCTTTCCAGAATACTCCAGCTTCCAGGACCTGGCCACCAAAGCCTTTAAACAGAGAACCTATTCTCTCTTTATGAACACCCTTCCTGGTGCCTACCTCTCCCACTAAGGAGATCTTAAAGGGAAAACACACCTTTTCCCAAATTGTTTTGGTCACACTACCACAATATGGACAAACAATCCCTGTTTTGTTTAAAGTGTAAGTCAATTTTTAGTAGCAGTATGCACAAAATGTCTCTGTCTTAAATATATTGATAATGGGTTGAGTGCAGAGGACTCTTGTATTTGTATATATATATATATTTAGTTTTTTAAAACGAAACAAGCTGAAATGCCGCTCCTCGCCTTTCTTATTTTGTGCACATGGGCAAGGCTTAATTAACATACTAAACAAGTTAGCCCCAGCACTCTCAATATATAACCCCCTGAAAAAAATATTCTTGCACAACTGTAAATTAAGCCTTGCCCACGTGCACCCAATAAGAAAGGTGAGGAGCAGCATTTCAGCTTGTTTCGTTTTAAAAAAATGTATATTTTGGGGAGACGGTTCTCTCCTTAAATGCTCCCTCTCCCAACTCCCGCCTAATGGTGTATTTGGAAAAGATCATGCTAAATATAGAGAAAAGCAGGTATGGTCTGTCTCCCCCCAAAGGTAACACTTTATTAGAACTAAAAGTGTCTTTTTTATAAGAAAGTTACAGTTCAGTTGTGCAAGAATATTTTTCAGGGGGTTATATATTGAGAGTGCTGGGGCTAACTTGTTTAATGTATATATTTATATATATATATATATATATATATATATATATATATATATATATATATATATATATATATATATATTTCTATATATACTGATAAAGAACCCTGCAAGAGTCGAAACGTCAATCTGGTAAATTAAGTTTGAAGCTCTAATTTTTGCAAGACCCTCTTTGTGCAACAGCCTGTCGGTTTGTATTTATACTCTGTTCTGTTGGTACCGGGGCAATTTTCCCATAAAAGAGAGTGCATGAGGCAGCCTACAAAATATATAAATATATATACAGGTATGGGACCTCTTATCCAGAATGCTCGGGACTTGGGGTTTTCCGGATAACGGATCTTCATACCTTAAGTCCACTAGAAAATCATGTGAACATTTGGGGGCACATTTACTAAGGGTCGAATATCGAGGGTTAATTAACCCTCGGTATTCGACCCTCAAAGTAAAATCCTTTGACTTCGAATATCGAAGTTGAAGGATTTACCGCAAATACTTTGATCGATTAATCGAAGTAAAAAACGTTCAATCGAATGATTAAATCCCTCGAATCGAACGATTCTAAGAATTTTAATCCACCGATCAAATGATTTTTCTTTGATCAGAAATAGCTTAGAAAACTTATGGGGAAGGTCCCCATAGGCTAACATTGTAGCTCGGTAGGTTTAAAGTGGCGAAGTATGTAGTCAAAGTTTTTCTTAAAGAGACAGTACTTAGACTATTGAATGGTCGAATAGTCAAACGATTTTTACTTCGAATCATTCGAATCGATGGTCGAAGTACCCAAAAAAAACCTTAAAAAGTTTTTTATATTCGATTCCTTCACTCGAGCTTAGTAAAAGTGCCCCCAAATATCCCCAATAGGCTGGTTTTGCTTCCTTTAAGGATTAATTATATCAAGTACAAGGTACTGTTTTATTATTACAGATTATCTATCTATCTATATATATATATATATATATATATATATATATATATATATATATATATATATATATATCCCTTAATTATATCTTGAACAAATCAGTGTAGGGGCATACTACAAAGGCAAACAAATATTTGCTAAAATCACGAAAAATTTGTGATTTTTTTTTTTTACAAAATCATACTTTTAAAAATTTAATTTTATGGAAAAGTCCAAATCTGAAAATAGTCCTAATGATTTTTTTGATGTGTGCTGGGTTTCATGAAAAATCCCAAAAAAATTTGAAAATCGGATAAAAATCCGAAAAAAAACTTGAAAATCTGATTTTTTTTCTCACAAAGCAAATTTTTGGGGAAATGTAATAATAAATAAGCATAAAAAAACAGAGCGGATTTGATCAGAGTTTGTAGCAGAAAATATTGAGATAAATTTGGACTTTGATAAATAACCCACTATATTTAGTATATACAGGAGACAGACAACTATACAGCAGTTCTACTCACACCAGGGGGCAAATTTACTTATGGTCGAATATCGAGGGTTAATTAACCCTCGATATTCGACTGTCGAAGTCGAAGGATTTACCGCAATTCGTTAGATCGAAGGATTTTAATTAAGTATTTGACCAAAAAATGATAGCAAAGCCTGTGGGGACCTTCCCCATAGGCTAACATTGACTTCGGTAGGTTTTAGGTAGCGAACTAGGGGGTCGAAGTTTATTTTTTAAAGAGACAGTACTTCGACTATCTAGTGGTTGAATAGTTGAACGATTTTTAGTTTGAATCGTTCAATTCGAAGACGAAGTAGCCCATTCGATGGCCGAAGTAGCCAAAAAAAACATTCGAAATTCGAAGTTTTTTTATTCTATTCCTTCACTCGAGCTAAGTAAATGGGCCCCCAGGTCTGTTCTTTCATTCTGGTTATTAAACCTGTGCCCAACAGGCAAATGGGCTGCACTGTATTCTGTCCCTACTAAATAAATTACACTATCAATCAAAATGCAGTACTAAAACCAGTAAATCTGGTAGAATAAAAATCATGAATTTGTTTAAAAAAAAAAAGAGAATTTATTTCCATAAAACATTTAAATTTGCCTTAGTTGAGGGGAAATTGAATCCTTTGAAATCTGATCTTATCCTGGATAAAGAGATTTAGCCCGACCTTTATTTATAGTCTTCCCTGCTCTTCCTTGCCTGGTATATCAATGAGCTGACAATAATAGCCTATTTGATAAATTTGGCACTTTGGAAAATGAAATTTTCAGAAACTAACCAGTGTGATTTTTACCCACATTACAGTATTTACTCTGCAACTCCATTTTTATGGCAGATGCATGCCATATTACATCCATCAACTTGAATGCACTGCATTAATATGGATGCAAATTCAAATTTGGCAAATACTTGCAATGGAATCAGTTTCCCCTATATTTGCAGGCTCAGTTTTCAAACCCTTTTTGACAGTTTGCACTTGAGATTGAGGTTGTAAATAAAGCCTAGGAGGTTATAATTGTAGTTTTTGAAAAGGCAATACTGTTGTGGGGAATCTAAGGATGCAGTTAATTGAAATATATCTTGTTCAATAACAGTAGATATGTTACTATAAACTGAAATGGCAGTTGCACCTGCATAGCCAAAACAATACAGACATTTAGCAAGCTAGCATTGTCATAACTAGTAAATAATTTCAGGCAGATTGTGCAGCTTGCAGGCCTGAGGGGCACATTTACATTATGTACCATTTTTCATAGAGAAATATTCTAAGTATTAAGGAAAGAAATGCTTCAGGTAATCTACAGTAGCAGACACAGCCCTCTGGAATAGCTAATCAATAATAGACCACATCATAAACTATACAGTTGCAGAAGCTAGAGGGCCGTATAAAACAGTAAACAGCAATATAAAGTGGAAAGATATACTATTTGAAAACTATAAATCATGGCTAGCCTCCTCCAATTCAGGAAGCCAGCTACCCTGACATTAAGGGCTTGAAAAAGAAATGTTACAAGTGGATAAATAAAAATAGTGGAATGAAGTAACCAGAAAATTAAGAATGAATTTGCCATGATTATCCACTTGCCCATCTATTTATTTATATATATATATATCATCCTCAAGAAGGAGCACTCACAGGTTTGGTGAAAAAGGCTGGTGTTCCAGGCGAAATGTCAGTTTTTGTGCGCACGTTATATTACATTTTTTTGATTACTTGTAAGACCTGTGAGTGCTCCTTCTTGAGGATGATACACGTAAAAGTTTAAGGATTGCACGCAGGCAGTCATTCCACATTTTTTCATGAGTACTGGTATTTCAATAGTATATATATATATATATATATATATATATATATATATATATATATATATATATATATATAATATAGACATTATAATCAAATAATCAAAATTTTTAAAAATTATTTCCTTTTTCTCTATGATAATAAAACAGTGCTTTGTACACGATCCAAAGATATAATTAATCTTTATTGGAAGCAAAATCAGACTATTGGGTTTATTTAATGCTGTTTTAGCCTATGGGGGAATTGCTGTTTTAGCCTATGGGGGACCTCCTAGAACCTATTTGGAGTCAATTGGTGGACTCCTTCGACTTAATTTTGGTTGGTCTTTTTGAATTTGAATTTCGAAGTTTTTTCAATTTGAAATTCGACTCTTGATAAATATGCCCCTTAGAATTTGAGTTAGCAGTCTTTAAAAAAAAAAAAAACAACAACTCAAAGCCTGCATATAAAAATGAAGATTGAAGAGAGGGGGATAGTTAGAGAGTTAGCGAGGGGGAGAGTTAGAGAGTTAGCGAGGGGGAGAGTTAGAGAGCTGAGAAATTTGCATCAGGCAGCCCCACAGGTTACCAGGGGATGAAAAAAAGCTACTCCTGGTAACCTTAAGAGCCGAATTTCCCATTTTCAAATCAGACTCTTCTACTGCAGATAGTATAATTGCACTCTCTGCACTAGCAACGGGATCATCCCTGACCCTAGATTGCCCCTGGCCTAATGGTAACTCAGACAACTGTCTAGTGTTTACTGTGTGAACCAACAGGTCAAAGAAGCATATGAAGCCTTAAACCATGGAATGTTGAGAAGCATCTCGGCAATAAATATTCTAATAATGTGAGGCAATATTTATATGGTACCTGTATGTTTTAGAGATACTTCACCCTTCCTAATGTTGTGATTACATTTAACTGCACCACTTTTGACCATCCAGTCATCAAGTTTATATATGCACTTCTCCAAATATATTAGTTTAGCAGTAGAGCCTAAATATATGCCAAAAGCTTGTAGGTGGTCTGGACAGGAGGAGGTTTCTGGACACGAGAAAAATGCTGATTGTAAAATGGTACAATAAAAAACATAGAAAATTCCTTGTGTCTCTGCTAATATGAGAACAACCAAGATTGCAATAAATAATCCCCAACCAAAGTCCCCTTGCCTTGATCAATGTCCACCTATAAACTTGTCAGAAATTATTTTTAGTACCTCTGTGATGTTAATAAAAATGGGATTATATTATAAACATAAACTGCTACAAACAGCATAAATAATGTGTGGTATTATTTTTATAATAGAGAATAAAATGT
This sequence comes from Xenopus laevis, assembly GCF_017654675.1. NCBI lineage: Eukaryota > Metazoa > Chordata > Amphibia > Anura > Pipidae > Xenopus > Xenopus laevis. Next base: position 18,615,486 of record NC_054373.1, read on the forward strand.
ATGCTTGATACTGATTACACCATCTTTTTAGATTTATTCTGTATATCCACAAGGGTAATTGTGTGGTGTGAGCTATCAAACATCATGCTATTGTATATTATAAGTTGCTGTTAGAATGGCTCATTAACTTTAGTTAATTTCCACACATAATCTTTTAGCTTGCCCTTAACAACCCATGAATGACAACATTTTACTAACTTGCCTGTTGTGAACATAGAGTTGCTGATAAAGTTACACGTATAAACATTTTTCTTTTTTTCTCTGCACATACTGTACAGATGATTTGTATATATTTTTTATATTTATGTCAATAGTTAAAAAGGGTAGGTTACAAATTAACATGGAAGACAAATATTTAGAAGGAAGTGTTGGCCAAAAAACACACATAAAACCATAAATCACTGCCTCCTAAAAGAAAACACTTTAGATATCAAGGGGTTATAGATTCTAAAAATATTCCAGGTCAATCATATAAAGAAGGTCCTCCAAAATTTCCACAGCCTAAGTAAAAGAAAAGGGTCAGCAAATACTAATGCTGCTCTTTCTGTCCCCTTTCCTCATCCACTTTCCCCTATTTGTATAAATCCTTTCCCTATGATCTTCTGAATGACCCTATTGCCATCCCTCTGTTCATTTCCCTCTGTCATTCTGTTATTGTGACTGTGTTTCTACATGTATCTCTGTATTCTTACCCTGGGCTGTCACGGTCAGCACCCAACACCAGAACAAACACCAGGCACCCTGGTCTCGGCTCGTGCTTCACCTGTAGTGTGACCGTCTTTGGCCTCGGGAGGAGCCCTCAGCTACTTGGATGCCACCAGGACTTTAACGAGAGGTGCAAGGCTAGAGGTTCTGGATAGGCAGAGGGGCACGACTGTTAGCTAGAGTCTTTTAGGCCGAAGGTCACGGTACAAGACTTTAGGCAATAGAGTAATCAGATCAGGCCGGGTCGGGGCAGGCAGAGAATAAACGTAGTCAGGCAGGCAAGGGTCAAACCAGGAAGTCAATCAGAAGGGTTAAGCAGAAGAGGTAGTCGGTATTCAGGCAAAGGTCAGGATCCAGAGGTCAGAATAGTCAAAAGCCAGGCAGGGGTCACAACAGGAATCAAACAGGTTCAAAAAAGGATAGCAAAAGCTCAGAAAGCACCAGGAACAAACTCCTATAATGGGCAATGTGTAAAAAGAAAATGTACCTTAAAGTACTTTTAAATTTCGCGCCATTAGGCGTCAGCGCCTTCGGACACAACGAGGCGTGCCGCACGCGCCCTAGGAAACCGGCACAGCACACAGTCATGGCAAGCGTCCCTGACGACCCCCACTAGCCCCACCAGGGTAAGATTTTATTACATGGGCCCATACTTGTCCCAATTTATATCCCTGTCCCCATACCTATCCTTAACTCAGTCCCTGTCTCCTACTATCATCTACCTATCTCTGTCTCTGCCCTCTCTCTATCCTATGAAATTCCCTTTAGATTTTTGTTTTCTGTCTCCTTGCTTGCAGTTCTTACCTTCTAGTCAGTGTCATGAAAGGCCAACATTTTCCAAACAATTACAGTGAATGTTTTTACTGGGAGGGAGTTGTATTGAATATGCTTTCATTGATTTCAAGGAACTTAGGGGGTGATTTATCAATGTTCGATTTGAATTCTTGCCACAATTCGATTTTTTTCATTTTTCTAATGTTTCTTTAAGTACAAAAAATGTGAAAAACTCAAATGTAAAACTGCGGCATCTAAAAGCTTGCGAATTCATGTAGTAGTAAATGGAAATAGTCCTAGGCAATATTCAAGCTATTTTTTTAATTCGAGATTTTCAAGTTTTTTGAGCTTGTAAACTCACAAATTTGAGTTTTTGAGCATTTAATCTCAAATATTCGAGGTATGTGAGTTTGTTTCCTTGATTGTATTTAATTACATTTTTTTATATTTGGATTTTTTTAATAAATAAGCAAACATTCGAGTTTTTTTAAATTGTGAATTTATTCGAAGTATACAAAACCTCTAAAAGCTCACAAATTCAATTATTGATAAATATGCCCATTAGAATCTAAAAATGTTTTCCGCATGCATTTTTTATTTTTATGTTGAATCTGATCACATTGTTAAACCATAAATTAAGTATTTTAATGATCATAACTATTTATGTTTTAGGTAGCTTAAAAAAAGTGCTTCCAAAAAGGCACCTTTTAAATGAGGTGTTTTCGAAACACTATGGTATTTAAGAATGCTGGACAGAAAGTGTCGTCACAGTTTTAAAAATTTGATAGTTATTAAAGGTTAGTACAAATTTAAAGAGAGGCCAACTTTTTAATCTATTAGCATGTGGTTTCATGAAAATATCAATTTTGACAAATTTTTCTTTCATATTTCTACTGAAAATTTTGAAGGCAATATGGTGTATGGTTACAGAATTGAGCTTTCAAAATTCTTGAATTTTGGTTTATTCCCCTAATGAAACTCCATGGGATATAACTGGAATCTGAAGACAAATAACGGTCAAGTATCTAAAACAGACAGGAAAAAGTTAATTTATTAGTAATATAGCAATTTCTTTATTAATTCTTTCTTGAAAAAGCTAATCTTGGCAGAATAATAGCTGTTCCCTCTGAGTAAAGGCAATCATCGTTTTACTGGATTACTGAGTGGATATATAGATATAAAGGAAGTTTTTATTATATTTACCATAGAGCAGGGGTCCCCAACCTCTTTTAATCGTGAGCATGAGAAAGTCCATGGGGATTTCAAATAAGGGTTGTGATTGTCTGTTTGGTAGCCCCTATATGGACTGGTAGCCTACAGGAGTCTCTGTTTGACAGTACATCTGTTTTTTATGAAACCAAAACTTGCCTCTAAGCCAGGAATTCAAAAATAAGCACCTGCTTTGAGGCCACTGGAAGAAACATCCAAGGGATTGATGAGCAATGTTGCTCGTGAGCTACTGGTTGGGGACCACTGCCCTAGAGTATCATACAACATAGAGACAGCTACTATACATGTGTGGAAAATATATTTATTGAGCTGTCTGAGTTATGTATGAGGTAATTTACATTTATAATGTTTCTGAGGAAGTGATCCAAACAGTTTTTAAGAGCTTGCACTACATGTCCACACATGTTTGTCAAAAAAAGTCAAAATCAAAACAACCTTAAGCACTGTAATGAATAATGGTGACAACAAAATATGAAATAAATGCAAAAGATCATGCTAAAATATAAAGTCATACATAACCTACTTGTCAATTCTCTATAAAAATAAATGAATAATTCAAATGTATAACATTTTAGATTTACTGTACAAAGCTTTTTTTTATCAGATATTTTAATATATCCATTGATTCTTAATGTATGTAAGTACATAAAATTTGCTTTTTTTGTTCATTCAGCTTTTTATGCTTCGAAAGGCTCATTATGCTTAAGGAAGGCATACCCTCTGTTAACAGCAGCTGCACTACATTAGTCTAATGGATTGAAATTATGCCTTGCCTTAGGAATAGTCTATTACACGTCAACACCTAATGTAAACCCTACTGAGAAGAGTCTTGACACTATTAACTTGACACTATTAAGAGTTATAAAATGGAATGTACTGAAGATGATTTGCAGTCTGGTATTAAAGTTTTTAACAACATGAATGTCGACAAAATTTGGCAAAATATATTCAATTCTTCAGTCCTACTTTCCAGCAACAACAAACCTTAAATACATTAAAACAATAAGTTTTTTTTCTTATTTAGGACAAAAGACCTTTTTAAGAATCAGCCATGTATTTTACTCCAGTTGATGCAGAGGGCCCTATCTAAAATTGTTCATGCTTTTTGGTGCAAGCAGTCTTGAAGGAAACCCCATGGGAGTTTTCCAATTCGTGCTGGGGTTTGAGCTGAAAAACCACTGCAATTTCCATAAAATTATCCGAATGGGCTTTTGGAACATTACAAAAGCCCTTTCAGGTAAAACATAGTAACATAGTAAGTAAGGTTGAAAAAAGACACTTGTCCATCGAGTTCAACCTTTTTTTTATTTTTAATTTTTTTTTTTAACTACCTATCTGCCAGTTGATCCAGAGGAAGGCAAAAAAAAAAAACCCCATCTGAAGCCTCTCCATTTTGCCTTAGAGGGGGAAAAATTCCTTCCTGACTCCAAAATGGCAATCGGACTAGGTACATTTGTAGAAATTTCCAAGCAAACAAGTAATCTTAAAATAATCTCCTAAAAGGTACAGATGCAGCCACTTTGGTTTGTCTGTTTGACACAGAATAACTAAACACAGATATCCCATTTATCTAATTTAACACAGAAAACTGAGTCACAACATCCCATCTAATTAAAGCATTCACCATTGTGAACAATGGTGCTTTGGTATGCTAATGAAAAGGTTAAATGCATTAAATGAGTTAAAATGACTTTAGATAACACAGTTTCTTCAATTAACCATGAGTCATGACGCATTTAACTCACAAATCCTAGTGGCTTCATTTTTGATTGCCTGATACTGTTTTAATCATTGCATTTTGATGCAGGAATGAATGATTCAGAGAACAAATAAAAGTGTCACTATATTAAAACAGTGCCATGACTAAATTGTTTATTTATTAGGAAACTATTAAACTGCATAGACAACCCCACAAAGTAATTTTGAGTAAGATATACAAGCAAGATGTATAAGTAAGATATAAAATTAAGATATATCTCTTTATTTGACCCTTTAGAAAACTATTCACCCAGATCCATTGGTTTTATAACATTAGCCTTTTTCAATCTTATATCTCATCAGTGGAAGGTGGCTTCTGATATGGAGTACTTGGAGAGCTACCAAATGAAATAACTGAAAAGGTGAGGGTAATTTGGGCTAAAAGGAGCCAAAAACTCATACACTATTCATTAAATGTGTTAAAAGCCTACTTAGACTAGAAGGCATTCAAACAGATCATGTTATACAAATTAAATTGCAATACAGAGCTAGAAATTCAGAGACTATATGACTTCTGGAGTCATGGACAGAGATATTGATATTTTATATGTAAGTCAATTCAATATACTCTACAGTTATTACTGATAGTTTAACCAAAGTAACTTTAGGCAGGTGAAGGGTCAAAGTAATTGAACTAGAGACCCTGGATGCAAAGCCAACATATCCTTCTTTTTATTTCTGGTTTAATATTGTAAAAAGAGAGCGTTCTATACTATCACTTTTTCTTTGTTTTTATGGTCAAGGGTTTTAACCCCGTGCTCTTTTGTTACTCCAAAGTGTAAAGGTTCTATCTGAGTTCAAGGGACTGTCAGTCCTCTCGCAATTTATCTGTTCTCTTGTTTATGTGAACACATTTAGCACCTTTGCATGTGTGTGGTTATTTTATGCTGCATGTTTTTGTTGTTCATTCTGTTTTCTGTGCTCCTGACCTTTGACTCTTTTCTTGCTATAGCTGCTTAGTTTGACCTTGACACAGATTTATGTTTATGTGATACCTTTTACTGGCTAAAAGGTTAAGGTAAGTTAAAACTGCAAGCTTTAATAGTATTACATCACTTCTTCAGGCATAAAGATGTTACATCACTGATTGCATTAACTTGAGTAGTACAGAAGAAACACTGGGCTTGTATGTTGGTTCTTAATTATATTATTCATGTAATTTTACTGATTGCATCACACTATGGGGCCCATTTACTAAGAATCAAATTTCAATTGTTTTTAAAGAATCTCAATCAGACAATTATTTTGGATATTCCCAAAAGTTTTCGTCAATGGCAAACATGCAAATGTAATTTTATCAGGTTCATTTACCTGTCTGCATGTTTTTGGACATATAAATTCTATATAGATAATGGTCAAATTGGAAACCTGAATCCAGGAACCCGGATCTATGTTGTGTCATCTTGCTATCTTTTTACCATTAAAATAACAAAACACAATATTTTTTTGTATTATATTTTATTATGTAGCCAATACTCAATTTTTAGAAGACAATGAGCAATATGAACTTTAGATTAATTTTCTTCTATATATTGAATATGCTACATTTAAGTTAGAAATGCAATTTTAACTCAGTAAACTTTTATGAATTCATTGTGTTGAGCTTTGGCAATGAGATTACATAGACATAATACCCAACAAGACAATTAACAATTACATGCAGCAGCAAAATCAAAGCAATAAGTATTAAATATATTACCTCCACTGCCTGATGTCTATTCCCTTAATTGTGATTGTTAGTGAAAAGAAGCTAAAGTATGCTTATTAAAGACTCTAATGTTTTAGTATATTGCTCTTGTTGCCACTTTAGTTTGTCTCTGTGATCAAAGAGTACATGGTTTAATTATTTTCAGTCTTAGTCACAGCATGTTTGAAACAAAAGAAATTGAAAGCTCATTTTTATTTAACCTTGAACTTCAGAAGAGAGCTAGTACGTGCTACAATTTTGCCATAAATTAAATGAAGTAACTTTTTATCAGTTTCAGATTTGAATAGTCAGTCAATTATTTGGAGTAACAGATAAAATAGAACATAATTATTATCAAATAAATAAAGTTTAAGAATGAAAAACTCATGTTTAAAATGTATATACTACATCACAACCTCCTATAGTGCACTCACAGTAATTCTTAATATATTTTCCAAGAAAAGGGGCTATAGGTTTTTATCTTTGTGTGCCTTGGTGGTATTTCAACACCAGAAAAAATCTTTTTTTCTGAGAGTAGCACACTAGGGTTCCCTTTGTTTTGTCACCAGCAGTTCCCCATAAAGCCAGTTTATTTAGAAAACCTCATTATTTTTCTTTCATGTTAATAAGTCACCCAGACAGTATCCAAAAAAGCTCCCTTATTGAACTGGAGATCCCCTCATATAATATGAGGTTAGAGATAAGTCTAAAGAAACTAAACTAAACTTTCTGGGTAAATTAACTTATTCACTACTGGTAAAAAGTAACATTCTCCCTGAGGGCATTGTCTGGTTGAAGATATTATATTAATAAATGGGGAATGAGATTTGTGTTGTTTGAGGGCTTGGTCAAATATACCATTTCTTTAAGAGAGACAACAAGAAAAGAGAGATACTTATACACCTAAGTCAACCTTGCATAAGCTTTTCTGTGGTTAAGTGGTTCAGTTATCTCACTGACTATGTGGGGAATTATGAAATAGTCTCGCTCTAACCAGGAAATTATAATATACAGTGACAAAGTGGTACATCCTTATAGAAAACCTATAGAAAAACATTTTACAATATTCTGAATCCAACTGAACCAAGGTTAAGATGAAACCAGTTGTGAGAATACCTGGTGGTCCAATGGATTGGAAAGAATGCCTGGTCGTGCTCCCTGCAGGGACCCTGCAGTTGTTCTCCTCTTGTGCGCAGCTTTCTCCTAGTCACGCACCAATCTGTAAATGATGCATGCTTGCGCCACTTCCAGGTTTTTGACGCGAGTGCTGCCTCTGACGTCATTACATTTGGAGCAAAATTTGCTATTTGTAGTTGTATTGTCTATTCCTGATCTTGCCTGCCCCTGGCCATTCCTAGTTTGCTGCCTGTCCTGACCCTTGTCCGTTTTTTGACTAATGTCTTGGATCCTATTTCTTTACTCTGATATTGGTGTGTTTGACCCAGCCTGTGACCTTGACTACTACTGTCAAAGACACATGGGTAAGTACTGGAAGGTACGAAACATGTAGAGTGGATTATTGGAGGGTCAGTATGTACCATTTTTTTACCATGTTTATTTAATAAAGCTTTTTGACTTTTATATTTAGTAGTTTCCGGGATATATTTTTGTGTAATTATTCTAGAGAGCCTTGGGAGCTGTGGCGAAGTCCTGGAGCTTCTGTTGCCCTGTCTGGACTGGCAGATTGGACTCCCCCTAAACATTTATTTTTATTTTTGTTAAAGAACTTCTCAATAAATATTCATACTCAGCAAGAAGAAAGTTTCTTAAAGAGTCACTAATTATTGGTTGGGATGGGCAAATTTGCAGCTGGCGAAATTTCGCAGACGCCCATTAAAGTTTATGGGCGTCAAAAAAAAATTGTCATGTGGCGAATGTTTTTTTTTTGTTGTGTGTCTTTTTTTTTTTTTGAAGCATTCCACGATACAAGTCTGTGGGTGTAATTTTTCCGTCAAAACGAGGCGAAAAAATTTGCCCATCCCTAAATGTAAGTGAATATCTCTGACCTACCTCTCTAGAAAATCTGGATAGTGATATTGTTTCTCACTACCCAGCGCTGCCCCTGAAATTATGTATAGATAGAAGTATTAGCTAAGTACTGTCAAAAAGAATTTTTCATTTTCCATCAATTCTGCTCTTGCTTTAACACTTGTTTTTGCAGTATGCCCCCATACATATTATAAATGTAAACCACAGGACGACAATTTTCAGCTCCTGTGCCGCCTTCAGCAACTGAAGAAACTGAGTGCTATGCTATTATAGCTATATTAAATTAGATTTTTAATAGACATAGGCAATTCTGACAGTTCATATTATTCTTTCTTAAGGCACTATTTTTCCTTATCAATTTGCTTTGCTTTTTTTAATCACTTTGAAGCCACATACGATCTGTTCTTGGTAATATTTTAGAATTCTCTATAATAAAAGGCATGTTGAGGAAACAATAATGCACATGGTAAATTATTGTGTCTTTAGTATGGTTCAATTCAAATAGCATACACTTTTACTGAAACCTCTACTTAGATTTTAAGCACTAGGGTCCAAGGACCTTATGCCTTTCTGGCTTTTTGTGGTATGAGGCACTTAATCTTTCTGTTTAATGTTTCTCTTATTTAAATTTATTGGGAAGTTTGTTCTCCCATCTGTACTATTAATGTAGTGTAAATGTAAAAATGTGCAGTGCTGCAAATACAAGTTGTAATATATATATATATATATATATATATATATATAATAAACAAGGGAAAGTTGTGCTCACCACTATTTTTTAAAACCATTAGGAGGGGGTGCAATGAGGCTGTGACCACAAAATACATATAGTCAAACACAAGAGTCCTCTGCACTCAACCCATTATCAATATATTTAAGACAGCGACATTTTGTGCATACTGCTACTAAAAAATGCCTTACCCTTTAAACAAAACAGGGATTGTTTGTCCATATATTGCAATATATTTAAGCTGGCCAACTAAGTCAAAGTCATCCCATGTCTGGCCAGTCCTATGCTCAATTTTATCTGATTCATTAAGAATTCTGTTGCTTCATTATACATTTTACAAAGGGACTTGGTTTTACCTGCAACTTAACTTGCTGCTTTCAAAGTAAACCTCCATACTTGGCTGCCCTTTTATTAGACACCAGTGGGATCACCTGACTATAGCTGGGAAGGGTGGGAGCTACAACATGGAGCTGGTCACTGCTCCTGTATAAACTATAATAAACAAGGGAAAGTTGTGCTCACCACTATTTTTTAAAACCATTAGGCGGGGGTGCAATGAGGCTGTGACCACAAAATACATATAGTCAAACACAAGAGTCCTCTGCACTCAACCCATTATCAATATATTTAAGACAGCGACATTTTGTGCATACTGCTACTAAAAAATGCCTTACCCTTTAAACAAAACAGGGATTGTTTGTCCATATATTGCAATATATTTAAGCTGACCAACTACGTCAAAGTCATCCCATGTCTGGCCAGTCCTATGCTCAATTTTATCTGATTCATTAAGAATTCTGTTGCTTCATTATACATTTTACAAAGGGACTTGGTTTTACCTGCAACTTAACTTGCTGCTTTCAAAGTAAACCTGGCCAGCTTAAATATATTGCAATATATGGACAAACAATCCCTGTTTTGTTTAAAGGGTAAGGCATTTTTTAGTAGCAGTATGCACAAAATGTAGCTGTCTTAAATATATTGATAATGGGTTGAGTGCAGAGGACTCTTGTGTTTGACTATATGTATTTTGTGGTCACAGCCTCATTGCACCCCCGCCTAATGGTTTTAAAAAATAGTGGTGAGCACAACTTTCCCTTGTTTATTATAGTTTATACAGGAGCAGTGACCAGCTCCATGTTGTAGCTCCCACCCTTCCCAGCTATAGTCAGGTGATCCCACTGGTGTCTAATAAAAGGGCAGCCAAGTATGGAGGTTTACTTTGAAAGCAGCAAGTTAAGTTGCAGGTAAAACCAAGTCCCTTTGTAAAATGTATAATGAAGCAACAGAATTCTTAATGAATCAGATAAAATTGAGCATAGGACTGGCCAGACATGGGATGACTTTGACGTAGTTGGCCAGCTTAAATATATTGCAATATATGGACAAACAATCCCTGTTTTGTTTAAAGGGTAAGGCATTTTTTAGTAGCAGTATGCACAAAATGTCGCTGTCTTAAATATATTGATAATGGGTTAAGTGCAGAGGACTCTTGTGTTTGACTATATATATATATATATATATATATATATATATATATATATATATATATATATATATATATATATATATATATATATAAAGATATCTAATTGGACCAGTGTGTTTAGTGTAGTACTGCTGTACTGGCTATGTAACTTGTTTATTAATAACCTGGAGAAGGGCATTGAAAGTACTGTTTTTATTGTAGGCCCCCCTATGGCTTTAAATCCCTACACTTCCTGATTTCCCTAGTTGCTGGGCAGATGCCCATGTAGCAAGTTTTAATTTACATATCCCAGTTATTGGCCAGGAGGCGTTGTGACCATATCCTGTCACACTATGTGTAGTGAGTAATAAGGTGGAGTTTCCTCTTTGGCTCCTGGTGTCTGACCCATCCAGATGTTTCCAGGACACCTGGGTACAACAAGGCCCAGCAAAGCTGTGTGCCCTAGAGGGACCTGAACCTCTAGTGTTTAAGTTGGGGAGCAAGGACCCCATGAATGAGGCTAGTGAGATTCAAATAGAATCAAGGAGAGTAAGATAGTGAGGGAAGATAGAAAAAGCAGCTTTGTGCTCCATCAAGAAGGTGTGGCAGAGAGTAGCTTCCCAGGTTTTAAGACTTGCCTACAGTAAAAGGACCACAGTGGATAGGTTGTCAGGCTTTAGGTTCTCCTCCCTGACCACTACACTGGGTGAGATCCAGACCACGTGTGAGGAATTTCTGCCTAGAAGGAAGTTGTACTGCCTTGACTACATCCTCAGGAATCTACATCTACCTCTGATATACTGTTTGAGCTATGTGCCTATATGTTTTGCATATGCCTCTTTACTGATGTAGGCACCCTGTGGATCATTTGTCTCTGACAAATAAAAGTTTGTTCTGACTGCAAGAACCACCTAGTGCCCATTTCTTTATTGGTTAAAGCATAATAGCCTGTGTGAGTTGTAGTTGCTCTACACTGCACCTTCATTTCTTCCACTTTGCGAAGGCCCTGCCTTAAGTGTTAGAGTTCAGTGTAACCTATGCTCTAGTTTGCTAGCTGTTGATCAACCCCTATGCCCTGTATAGTACAGAATAGTGGACTGATGATACTAAATTGTGCAGAACTATAGGTTATAGTATGAAACATAGTGGTCTGTGTGCTGTCTCAGAGATCACCTGACCAGAAATACTACAACTCTAAGGGGCAGATTTATCAAGGGTTGAATTTCGAGTTTATGGGAGTTTCTAAAAACTCCCATCAACTCCCATAAGCGCAAAATTTAAAAAAAAATGACCAATTGAAATTAATTAATTTTTAAAAAATGGGTGAATAGGATCAAACTATAAATTCTCAAAATTCCACCAAATGACTCCAGATTGATTGCAGACGGTCCCCCATAGTCTAAAACACCAATTCAGCAGATTTTAGATGGATTCCAATTCTTAAAGGGACAGTACATGATACATTTCAAAATTCAAATTTTGAATTGTTTTTAAATTTGAATCGAATTTGGACTATTCCCTAGTTGAATTACACTAAGGGACAGATTTATCAAAGGTCGAAGTGAAAAAAAAATTTAATTTTGAGCTCATTTTTGAATTCGAAAAGAAAAATTGAAAATTAAAATTTACAAATGTATCATGAACTGTCTCTTTAAAAATTCAGCTTCAACCAATTGCCATTTAAAACCTGCCAAATTGCAATTTTAGCCTATGGGGGACCTCCTAGAACCTATTCGGAGTCAATTTTTTTGGTGGGAAAACTTTGATTTGTATGATTCGAATTCGCTATTACATCGAGCCATATTATTCGAATTCAATCGAAAATGGACCTATTCGATCGAAAATGTTTTTTTTTTATAAATTTCAGCTGGTCTTTTTAAATTCGAATTTCAAAGTTTTTTGTATACAAAATTTGACCCTTGATAAATCAGAGACACTAAATCCAAAAGGAAGAATGTGAGGATCTCCAATAATCAAGAGCTAAATATTTTTTTTAAAAAAGTAGAAAATGTATTAGGACATAAAACCTAACGTGTTTCGTGCCTGATAGGGCACTTACTCATAGGCTAAATGGCACACCCCTGTACACATCTTATAAAGGGGCTGTACCCAATCACAACAAAGCACCCATGTGTTACCACTTTTGTTACAAATTGTGAAGTTCCACCTAGTGGTTAAAAAACAAATTAATGCATACATACACAAAGCAATGTTACAAAGATACAGAAATACAAAATACAAAAGATACACCGCAAACAAAAACTAAACAAAAAAAAAAAAAAAGTGAAAAAGTGAAAGTGAAATAATGAATAATTGAAACCAAAAAATATAAGAAAAAATAAGGAAAATTTAAATTTAGAATAAACACTACAGTCACAATTTTGATAAGGTTTTCTTGGTATGGGTTTTTTTCTTCATATATAAATAAAGTGCATTAAATATATTTAATGCATATTCAGCACATAAGTAAGAATTTCATTAAGGTACAGCCCTTTATTAAAGCACTCATAGAGAATATATGTTGAGGTATGCATAATGTAGAAAATGAAGTACCAGCAGTAATATCTCAAAAAAAGCACATGACATCAAAGTCACTATTTAGACCAAGGGGTTTCCTACTTTTTAAGAATAATATCCACTTAGTTTCCAAGCGGAGTAGTTTAGGCAAAACGTCTCCTCCTCGTTTACCCCCCACCGCTCTATCAATGTCTAAAACAGACAGTTTAGTAATGTCTCCCCCCATTACACTCCTGGAAATGCTTTGCTACCTGGGAATCTCCATGTCCCTTCTTTATGTCCAAAATATGCTCTCTAATACGATTTTTCAATGGACGAGAAGTTTGACCTACATATTGGATGTTACAGACCTTGCACTCTGGAAGGTAAACTACAAATGAAGTATTACAGTTTATGTACCATCTAATGGTATACTCATGTCCAGTTACACTGGATCTAAAAAGTTTAGTCTTAGTGACATGCGCACAAGTTAGACATCTGGACGCACCACATTTATACATGCCCTTGGTGTTAAGCCAACTAGTGTTAGTAGTGGGTACTTGGACCAAGCTGGGAGCGAGTAAATTAAATATTGCACGGGTACGACGAGTGACTGTTTTATAGCCTAAATCTAGTACTTGATCTAGGGTTGGATCTGTTCTTAAAATGCTTAAATTTCTTTCAAATAGTTTCTTTATATTGTTGTATTGAGGGCTAAATTCTGTAACAAAATGAATAGAGTTACCTACTTGTCCTGTCTGCGCATTGATATTAACCAATGTGTTATTATCCGTCCTTGGACGGGGCATCTCCCGTTGTTCACTAGGGTGAAAATTGAGGGCTCTATAGAAAGCCTGGTTAAGATGTGTATCTAAGTAGCCCCTAGCTCGAAATCTTTGTTGTAATATTTCTGACTGGGATACAAATTCTTGTACATTAGTACATTATCTCCGCAATCTCATGAATTGCCCTATTGGTACTGCCTTACCAACATGTTTGGGATGACAGGATAAATCAGCCCCAAAAATAAATTCGAAGTTTGAATTTAAAAATTTAAATTTTCAATTCGACCCTTGATAAATCTGCCCCTAACTGTAACAGGAAGAAGTGTGGAAGCAAAAGACAGAACTCTGTCCGTTAATTGGCTCATGTGACTTAACAAGTATAGTTTGTTTGGTTTGTTTGTGTGCACCGTGAATCATACAATCCCAGTGGATGGCCCTTATTTTTTAAAATGGCAATTTTCTATTTATGACTACCCAATGACACATACTACTAAAAAAGTATATTATTATGAAAATGGTTTATTTACATGAAGCAGGGTTTTATATATGAGGTGTGTTATGCAATATCCTTTTATAGAGTTGTACATTGTTTGGGGGGTATAGATTGAAACTGTGGGCAAAATGCAGAATTGTGGGGAAAAAACATTGTAAAAAATGAGCCCAATTTTCCTGTGGCTGATACCCTTTTTTAAGTTTATTTATTTTTTTCATATGTGCATACAATCTTAACTATAAAGTGAAAAGAGGAATTTTATGTACTATATTTTGACAAGAATTGTTTTTATTTTCTCCTAATGAAGTGTTTAAATAACTGAAATTCGTACACACGTATATGTATAATTTACATAATTAAAGATAGTGCACTCTAGATGAATTTGGTTTGTGTTGAAGTTATTCTTTAAAATTGCACCATAAATGGCCACTATTTGTTTAATTAGTAAACACGTTGCTTCAATGAAACTTTTTCCTGTGCATTAGCAGGAAAAGTTATTTTCCCCTGGTGGGTAAGCAAAATAAGCTAAATTGATTAAATGCCCCCTCAAACTTATGAGACTGATTAAACAAGTGTTTTGCATACAAATCACTCTTTTTTTTGTTAATGTTCATTTGAAAAATCGAAGCACATTCCACAGAGTAAACACTAACTTATCACTGTAAATAAGTGTCACTCAGAACAAACAACAGACACACAAGATTTAATAACTAGGTTTCTCAACGACACACATCAGCTTCAAAGTTGCAATAAAATATTAGTATATCATTAGCAGAGTTTATAAAATAACTGTAAGTGGGACAGCAGAGTTAGGGAAATTTAAAAACAGATCTTAATTAGCCTCGCTATTAAATTCATTTTTTTTAAATATTACAAGTGCTTAAGAGCTACTGTGTTGTCCAGTACACAGTAAGAAGGCCAATTAATGAAAGCTGACAATGACATAACAAAAAGTCAAATGTAAAAATGATTACCAATAATACAGAAATAAAATATCTAAAGTTTCACTTATTTGAGCTAAACTCAATTCATAGGCAAGTATAAAAACATACACATGCTCACATAAAGAAATAGCAGGTCTTGACATTTGTGTAATTTCAGAACGATTTATGTTTGACAAAAAATTGTCTGTATATAACAGCCATGTAGACTAAATTCTGATATTATAATTAAAACTGTACACAATTTTGTGGAAGGCTGTTAAAATATATTACAAGGTTGCATGTTGCTTTAATATTCTAGTTCATCAATATATGAAAATATATCGTCAAACAAGTGTCACCAATGCTGGGGTAATGCCACTACATCCCAATATCCTTGTTTATCTCCATTTATTTTCTTGGAACCCTTCTTTCTGTTTTTGCTTCCCAGTAAAACAATAACAAACTTTGAGGACTCACCTGCCCTGCTGTGTCTGTCTTCGTTGGTGCCAGCTCCTTGAATGTGCATATTTCCAGGTTTGTGACGCTCGGCTGTTTTCAGATTTATCTGGAAATTGCAGAACGGGACATCATCGGCGACGTGAAATTCAAATATTTAAAGGGCATTCTGTGTAGTTTTCTTTGCCCAACTTAAAGGTCTAATTATTAGCTCCTTGGTGCAATTCTCTGTGTGTGTATACTAGTTTTGACCCTACCTGTTTTGACAAAGTCCAGTCTGCTGCCTGTCTTTGACCCCTGTCTGAATTCTCACCATTCTCTTGAATCCTGTTAACCCTTTCATATTTTGACTCGGCCTGTGACCTGATTACGCTTCTGACTATTTTGTACTGCGCTGCCCGTTTGCTAAACTGACATGGCTTGTGACCCCAATTACAATACCACCTACTGTTATTATTCTGCTCAGCTCATCTGATGTATTGACCCAGCCTGTGACCCCGACTACATTCCTGGTTCTCCTAGTCAGTTTAACGTGCTTTTCCCTTGCTTGCCTAAAACTTTTCCCTGGGTCCTCTCATACCTGGCGGCACCTGAGTAGAGGAGGGCTCATCCAACATGTTTGTTGGTCATTTGACCTATGAGCTGAATGTTGTATATATACCAGAGAACACCACAGCTTCATTGTAATCAGCTTGAAAAGGGAACTAAAATATTCTGAAAGCTTGCAATGATTATATTACTTAGCCAATAAAAGTATCACCCTTATACCACTTTTGTTATATTTTTTATTTCAAAGGGTTGCCCTGTAACATTTTTACTGGCTAACACAGTACAGCAACCTGCAAATAGACTTCATATTCAGAGAGAGAAAGGGAGCTCAGAACGGAAAAGGGGTCTAGACAAGGAAGTAACAAAAAGAGCTGCAGCTGAGCTGTTTCTAATAGAGAAATTAAATAAAATGGAATTCAGGAAGAAAGGTGTGTTATTCTGGGGTCTGTTTACTAACTAATCCTTTAACATTTGTCCCAGAATGCCTTACAGTTAGTGATGAGTTACATAGTGTAAATGATGCCCATACACTCCAATGGGAGACAAAATTGTTGAGCATCAAAAAAATGTTATCACCCATAGACTTCAATGCATTTTCAGCAATTTTTTTCAGTTTAGCCAATTTTTGGAGATGTGACATGGGTCAGATTCGCCCATCACTACTTACAATGACATTCACTATCTATCTAAATACTGATTGAATCTAAAGTTTCAAAAACTTAACATGCAGAAAAATGCTCTCCTCTGAACCCTGGAAAATTAACTGGGTTTATTTTGTATTTTAGAGTTTTCTTTGTCTTCCCCTGCAACAATACAAGATTACTGGAAGGAAGGTAGTTTAGAAGCCTTCTACAGAGGGACCCTTTGCACTGTCAGGCAACAGGGCTGGACTTTTGACAAAGATATCAGCACTCTGGAGCCCATTTTGCAGAAAATCTAAGCCTAATACAGTATGTATGCAGGGACAATTTATATTTAGAAAAAAAACATAATTATTGGCAAATTGTAGTAAGGAAAGGTTTCACACAATGATGGAAACCTTATAGTCTTCAAAAAAATATTTTCTTTAAAGATTTACTTAACACATATGTTTTTATTTAACTAAAAATAATAAATGTGACATCAGGAATCAACTGATTGCTAGTGATGAGCAAATGTGTCCTGTTTCTCCCAAAAAAAATTCTCGAAAAGGTGATAAAAATAACAAAATGCATTGAAGTCAATAAAGTAAAAAATTTTATGCTCAGAAATTATTCCTCACTCCAAATGCATTGCAGTGACGTTTTCGTCTTGGCGATTTTTTTGGTCATAGCGACTTTTTTGTCCAAATGCATTTTCTCGAAAGGACTTTCTCGAAATGATTTTCGGATGGTGAAGTGCATAATTTCACCTCAAATCCATGCATGCGGAAAAAATACGCTCATCACTACTGATTGCTTTATAATTTGGGATCATGCCCAGTAATGTATAGTAACAGACATTCTATAAACTCATAAATAAATAAAAGATAACATGTATTCTGCCTTGCATTTTTGTGATATATATCAAACTGTTAGTCAAATTTACCTTCCATACAGATGGTAATTAAAGAACTAAACCCTAAAAGGGAAAACGACTAGAAATATTTTATACAGTATACTGAACTTATTGAACCAGCCTAAAGGTTCAGCATCTCTATATTAATAATGATCCAGGCCATTAAGTTTGTCACTTGTTTGCGACACATACATGCTCAGTGAGTTTTAAGCAACAGTTGAGAAGCTAAGCTTAAAGGGATACTGTCATGGGAAGAAAATGCAAAACACATCAGTTAATAGTGCTGATCCAGCTGACTGCACTGAAATCCATTTCTCTAAAGAGCAAATATATTTTTTTATATTTAATACTGTCAGTTTCACAGCTGCCCCAATCATGTGACTTGTGCTCTGATAAACATCAGTCACTCTTTACTGCTGTACTGCAAGTTGGAATGATATCACCCCCCTCCCTTTCCACACAGCAGCCTAACAACATTACATTGTGAAGGTAACCAGATAGCAGCTCCATAACACAAGATAACAGCTGCCTGATAGACATAAGAACAGCACTCAGTAGTAAAATCCAGGTCCCACTGTGACACATTCATTTACATTGAGTAGGAGAAACAACAGCCTGCCAGAAAGCAGTTCGATAGTGCAGCACTGTCTCTTTTTGAAAGCACATGACCAGACAAAATGACCTGAAATGGCGCCGACACACCACTATTAAATACACTTGCTGGTTCAGGAATGAAATTTTATATTGAGTCAATTATTTGCAGTGTAAACAGTGTAATTTAGATATAAAAATAACATCATAAAAATCATGACAGAATCCCTTTAAGGATTGTTGCAAATCATCAAGCAAAAAATGAGGTTTGCCTGTTAGTGATGGGCGAATCTGTCCCATTTCGCTTCACCGAAAATTCACAAATAACCTGCATAATTTTGTTGCGGCAAATTTCCCACAGCAATTTTTCACCACAGTTTTGTAAAAACATTTGCGGCCGGCGAAATGCCGAAATTCACTGCAAACCCATGCTGGGCGAATGAATTCGCCCATCACTATTGCCTGTCAAATATCCTGGTGCTACAGGGCTGGTTATTGAATTCTGATGCTAATTGTGCAGATTTCTGGGCTGCCATGTACCAATTATCAGAATTATTTATTAATCAGCCTTATATTGTGACATTTAAATTATGTTTATTCAGTATCAGGAGTGTCTGTCCCTAAGCTCAGTAAGTGACAGCAGCACAGAGCATGTGCAGTGAATCAGCAGAAAGAAGATGGGGAGCTACTGGGGAATCTTTGGAGACACAGATCTTTAGTGATAAAGAACTGTGGTTCCCTCGGACTGATATAGGCGCCTAAAACATAATGTACAACATTTATGCCCTAGATTTTTAGTTAAGCTTTTAGGTTAAGGAAAAAAAGGGTGAAAATATCTTGATAAACAAGAGCCTCAATTTCCCTTTATTAATCATAACCATTTTTTAGACCCTTACTAGATACTGTATATATATATATATATATACATGTAAATATATATCATAGCTCCTAGCAAGAGTTGCAATATCATACTGTATATATCTACTATGACTTTCAGCAGAAGGGTTTTTAGTTGTAGAAAATTGCATGTTAATTACACCAATCTCTCAAAACATATCCCATCAATCACTGTTCTCTTTTTCTGACTGATGTGCTCCAACCAAATTTATTCTAGCATTTGCATTTTTATGAGTATCTAAGCATTGGTTACACTGCAAGTAACAGCTGTACATTTAATTAGCTTGATGTACTGTAGGAAAAAAATGGATTAAAAGTTTTTATAAGACAAATTATTCCATTATTTGCATCCAATAGTTTAAATTCCAGTAATTTTTAAATCTGGAAAGATCTAAATATTTAATTATTCATAATAATACCATGTAAAGAGTATTTATTTTTTTAAATCTGTGACTAATGTTGCCAATTTTTCAAGCTACCATAAAATGTCCTTTTATTCAAAGCATGCTACGCTATAAATCTCCCATGTATGAAATTCAGTTATTAATTAGCAGCTTTAAAAATTAGCTTTAGAATTTCCTTTTGCTTTTTTTTCCAGGATTCAGTAAATGATGCACATTTAAACCATGTTTTCATAATCTTTAGTTAGTTAACTCTAAATAGTTAGCCTAGAGTTCAAAAGCCACTGGGTTCAAAATTCATGTTATAAGGTTCCATAATTATTCATTTTTGTGCCTTAGCTATGAATATAATTATAATCTAATTATTTAATTTTGGCTTAAAAAAGTCTAAGCCATGCAGTATGTTTGATTTGTAAAACACTCAAGAGAATGCAAATTATTATTTGTATCCTCTACTTATTAACAGAAAATAGGACTATATTCTTGTCCACTTCCTAATTCTCAATGCTAAATACATAGGACGGTTGGTAAGGCAAAGTTGGTTTAGTAATATTTAAAACTTCATCATAATAAGCAATAATAATAATGCATAATATGACTAGAACCCCAATTTTAAAGATAAGGGAGTGAGAAAAGGAACTGAACAGTACATATTTAGCTTACATTCTAGATTACCTGTATGACTATGGCAAATATTGATTGCTACTTTTAGGGGCTGATTTACTAAAACTCAAATTTAGCTAAAACAAAACTCAAATTTATCTAAAACAAAGTCAACCTAACTCCCTTCCATGAATTGATCTAATTTATCAATAATTTTTCTCACAAAAATCAGTGAGACAGAACCTCACAACAAAATTAAGCATCAATTTGTATCCTAAGAAGACAAAACTCTACTTTTCAGATTATTTGACGAAAACCCTGATTTTTTTGGATTATCCAGCTCAGATCACAATGTCAAGGAACAACTTCAAGGACATCTGCCATTGACTTCTACATGACCTCAACAGGTTTGAGATGGCGCAGTTTTGGATTTATATTTTTAGCAGCTTTGAGGTCTAATAAATTTCAAAAACAAAATTTCAAAAAAAATTGTATCCCCTGTAAAAACATAGACCAGAAAAAAAATGAGGTTTAATAAATTAGCCCCTAATTCGACCATTTATAGGACCATGAATTTGCCATAAAGAATAAATAATTTTCACAAAAACATGCATTGCACATCCAAATACTCTCCCTTTCGATTTGGGTCAATATGCTACTGGGGATAAAAAAGATTACTCTTCGACTATGAAGATTTTCATTCATCCAGGTCATAGTATATCTAGTATAGGTCAATCTAAAAACAACTGGACTTGCTGAGTAATCAATGAAGACTCTTCATTTCATATGCTAAGTGGAAGATTTATCAAAGTTCAAATTTAGCGTTCATGGGAGTTTTTAAAAACTCCCATAAACTCCCATGAACTCGAAATTCAGAAATTTTTATTTTTCAAACTCTGGAAAATGTGGTCGATGTGCAGACTCCAATCGAATTCAAATCCAATTAGAACTGAATTGGATTTTAAAAAAATCAGAAAAAATACTTTATTTTCAGGAAGGCCGGAAACAACTCCAAATTGATCCCAGGATCCCTATAGGCTAAAACAGCAATTCAGCAGGTTTAAGGTGGCAAATAATCAAATTTTCATTCTGAAAAGGCCAGTACATGATACATTTTGAAAATCAAATTCAAATTTTTTGTAATCTATATTCAAATTTTAACTATTCCCTAGTCAAATTCCACTAAAAAAAATCCATAAATTAAAATGTTAAAATTTAAAATTCAAAATTTGAATTTTCACTTTGACCCTTGATAAATCTGCCCCAAGCTCTATTAATAAGATTCATTTTATCAAACCCAATCCTTAGTCAGGTTAAAAGTACATCTTACATGCAGTTCCATCTGTACATTTAAGTTTAGGTAACTAAACTGAAGCAACATTCCATTCAGTTTTCAAAATAGAAGCTTTTATGATTAAAAAAAACATAAAGCAATATAGTACAGGGACTAATTTAGCAAGAACGGGAACATTGCAAAAAGCTTGTAAACCTGTGTCATATTTTGCTTGCACCTTGTTGTTGCAGAAGCGTCTAGATTCAGTACTTATTTTTCACCTACTGATATTTGAGGATAGTTGTCCTCTTACATTTTATTTTATTGATTTTAGTGGTGTGTGGCCTTTTGCTTTAACTAAAAGGCATGGATGAAATCAAGGCAATTTTTCAGACAGATAGTGGGATCTGCTACAAAAGTTGATGATAGAAGCAACTTCCAGACACAAAAATATTAAATCTGAGCATGTTAAAATGCTGCACTCAATCATAAACTCATCAAAAATGCAACCTTAATTGTGCCAAAATTGTAATCACAATCAAAAGATTCACATTTTCCTAATTTTATGAGATTTATCAAAGAATAAATCTACACAGAAGTGAACAGGAAGCATATCTTCATCGTTAAAGGAGGCTGAAGATCTATTTTTTTTTGCGATTTGGTGAAAAATGCAATTCACATTTTTCTCCACGATTACATTCTTATAATCTACCAGTTTGGGAAGCTGCATTAAACTGCAACCATTTTTGATAATTGTGCCATGGTAATGGTATCCAAGTTTTCTTACATCTAGCTCCAATCCACTTGATTCAGGGCCTTTGGATTTCACCATGAACTCCCCTTTGATGTTAGATTAGACGACAATATCAGCAAGCCAAAAATACACTGTAA
Organism: Xenopus laevis; assembly: GCF_017654675.1. Lineage (NCBI taxonomy): Eukaryota > Metazoa > Chordata > Amphibia > Anura > Pipidae > Xenopus > Xenopus laevis. The sequence goes on from NC_054373.1 coordinate 18,637,721, forward strand.
TCTCTCTATATAAGAAAAAAAACAAGGTGACAAAATAGGCAGGATTCTAACTGGATAATCCTCTTGTATGTCTTTTTTTTAAAAAAAATTTACTCACACATGGAAACATTTTCTGAGTGTTTGTTCCTTCTTCGTGTTGGCTTCTTCGTGTAGCAAAAGTAGAACAAAATGCAATTTTCCAAAAATGATGAGCACAGTAACTGCATATTCAGTTATTATTTGACACTTTATACACATGATGCCATCAGGATTTTACATTTTGTCGAACCGTGTCCAGACACCATTTTTTGTGCTAAATCTTGCCTCTAGATGGTGCTAGAGTGCACTTTTTTGCACTACATTGCTTCTTCTAGGCTAAGACCATTGCAATCTAGCACCATCTAGAGGCAGGATTTAGCACAACAAAATGAAAGTGCGGAAAGAATTTGATGACTTCATCTGTATTCTAAATGAAGGGGTCAGAGAGTAAAAGCTGCCTGCACTGATCAGTCTTGTGAAATAGAATATTTTGACAGCAAAATAGTCTATAAAACCTAGAAAGTGACACCATTTATTGTGTGTTGCATGAAAGATGTTGGTTAATAATTAACAAACCAAAGATTTACCAAGTCCAACGAACCTGAGTTGTTTATGGAGTATTGACGAAGCAATGTATGTACTAAACATGTTTTATAGATGTAATAACACTGCCTTAGCTAGAAACTTAATTTGCTGCTTCACTGATAAACTTGATCATGAAGCTGAGTCAGACTCTGAAACATGAATATTCATTTTCATTAAGTTTTAAGAATTTTCCTTCACTGGATGTATAAAAAAAAACAACAGCGGGGAACATTAGTTAAGGCTGATTGCTTAATGAAATTTCTAATTGCATATTTCAAACGTTAATTTTTGAATCTATTTGAAAACTAACTGAAAACACAGCTGGGTAAAGATGTGCTTAAAATATATATTATACAGTTTATTGATACATTTAAAACATATTAAAACATAGTGTAAATGGGATCAATAGTTTGGTCACCTAAACGTCACCTTTCTCATGAACAAACATAAGCAACAGAATTTTCAACCTTTAATATGCTAGCCATAAAACTGGAAAGGGGCACCAAGACCTGGTTTGTCCTAAAGTAAAACATGCCTATTTATAACTTGAAACAGGACTGCCCATCATTTAAATGTTGCACTAGATCTTCGGGTGGTTTTAATAAGGATATAGACTACCACATTTTATTTTTAACCTGCTATGGTTGTCCCCATTTCGCTTTGCATTTATTCACTAGATTTCAAAACCTTAATATATTTTTTCACTCTGCAGACCCTGTGCTTAAAGAAAATATACATAAAAACATTAGTGTAAGCACCTTTGCAATTCATGCGATTTTTTTATTCTTAAGGTAATCACAATTTACACTAATATGCTAATACATAGCTTCTGGGACACCAGCTCTGAACTCCAGCAAACCACCAAAGGTTAATATATATACAGTTCTTTCCCTCCTTGAAAACGTTGTGCTTTAACATCTTAACAAGTCTAAGATGACGAGTAGATTGTCCATACTGCCTGGAGTCATTGCCTGCATCATTTCACTCTCTATTGGAGGGCCAGCCAAGCAGCTTAGAGCTGCTCTGTAGCTATATAAAACCATTAAAATCCTAAAAATTAAAAATTGCAAACCAACTCCTTGGATGTTGCTCCCAGTGCCCTCAAAGCAGGTGCTTATTTTTGAATTCTTTGTTTGGAGGCAAGTTTTGGTTTCATAAAGCTCAGTGTATACTGTCAAACAGAGCCTCCTTTATTTGTCATCCCAGGAATGTTTTTTCATGCGTGTGTTTCTCCCCTAAAAAGGTTGGGAATCCCTGCTTTAAAGGGGTTCTAGCACATGTAAAATTGGACAGTGTTTGTCTTTCTAAAATTAAAAAAGTAAAAACATACTGTACATTGATCTTGTTGGTTCCATAAATTTCTTTCAAATTCCACGTCTGACTTGGTGGGTATTGCTTTATCTGATTTTATTCAGTAGATTTTCTTTAGTAGTTCATGTTTATGACTCACCCAAGAGATTGCAGACAATGCAATTTCAGTTAATGGTTGATTGCATAAAACATAAGCCAAGTTTTTAATGACACTTGCTTAAAGGGAGTGCATAGGACTGCCTATTGTTTCAATCACAAAATGTCTATGGTTGTTGTTGCTTCTTTAGCAAAGTAGAGCAAAAAGGGAAATTTAAGTTATTCCATGCATTATCCTAGTTTTGTCCTTACATTTACTAAAACTTACATTTTTTAAATTGCTTCTACATGGTAAAAAAACTGAACCAAAAACAAGTGGAATGCAAAGTTTTATATTATAAACACATAAGAAAGTCTGTGGCCTCTCAGGCCAGTAAATGAACCCCAAAATTTGTTTAGACAATTCCTTAGTCTAACTAAACCCAAACAGCATCACCGCATCACAATTAAAAGGTGGGATAGGTGAGCTATCATACATAACTATGCAAGCTGCCAGGTCACATATAGCGGCCAATTAATTAACATTCAGATTTCCTTTTTTTTTTACAAATCTTATTTTTTCTCTAAAAAAAAGTTTTTTTTATTTCTCTAAAACATTAAAAAAATCTTAGATTTATTAAGTGTAAAAATTAAAATATTTCTCCAAGTAAAAGCAGTCAAGATCCCATAGAAGTCAATGGGAGCTGCACTGATCCTATTGGACATTTTTTTTAACCATTCAGAATTTTGAGGTTTTTTTTCATATGTAGGTTTTAAAGATGTTTGTATTTTTTTCGGATCAAACAGCAATTGTTTCTGTTTCTATTTGGATCTTTTAAAAACTTTCATGGCATTTGTGGTCTTAGAGAAATAGAGTTTAATTGTGGTTTGAAAAAGCTGAAATACTACTAAAAGTCAACCTTCAATAAATTGACCTCCTTGAGTTGCCACCTTTTCTTGAAAATATTTCCTTATTAATAACATTGGCATCAAGGATAATTTTTACCAGCCAGATCACAATCCTAGTCACACTACATATAACAATCTTTATTCTCGATACTACCTAATATAAAGCATGTTTATGCATCATTGAAACATTCCAAATGCAACCAACTCTAATCTTAGGCATTGATCCATTATCCCCCTTCTACATGCCAATATCACTATACTTTATGAACAATCATAAATACCACTCAGCTTACAGTATTCCTACAGTGTACAGTATTCTTTGTCATAATATATTGACTTGCCCCAGGTCAGAAATCAATGATTCATGAATTAAGTCAGATTCTTTGTATTACATTCTAGCATCTCATTTGGTGATTTTACATAGTGAACACATTGAACATATTTGACTGATACTAATCTTATAACTAAGGGGACTGAACTAGGAGATTATCAGTAATCCAAAAGGATTTAATTATTCTTGAGCACCTTAAGATTTATTTACCATTACAGTATATGTGTTTTAAATGCAAAGTATACAAAATTACTGGTTAACTTATATCCCAAAGGGGATAGGTCATAGCATTCATCAGTAGGTAAATTAATTTAATCTGTTGACGGCATGACAATCTTTTCCAGGCATATAGTACATAAAATAAAAGTGACAAAGGTCAATAAAGCAGTCTATAATATCTGTCACTGGTATGGATTTAATAAAAACAGAAACAAATGCTAAGAGTGCAAAGTGAAGAACTATATTTCATTGTCATATTTTGTTAGCACTATCTAAATGTCGCATCTATGAAACTGATGAGGTGACAGAAAATAAAGAGATTAAGTAGTTGGCTAACTAACTGTCTCAGTCTATAACAGGAAAAAGGAGAGAAAGGAGACATTTTGCTAGATGTATTTTCAAAATTATTTAACCTTATTTGATAGGATCAATTTAACATGCATGCAGTAATCATGGTTGCCTTGTAGGGCCAATATGTTCTAACTCTGTTGATGATAAATAATGATAAATAATAATCAGGAACTTTTGGAAGTTGGTGCCACACACCCTCATTCTTTCGCAGTTATCTTTTGGAAAAGAAACAGAAAATAAACAAGTACTGAACCATAATGTTGAGTTGGATCAGATTAGGGGCAGAGTTTTCATTTGGGTCTAACAGGGTGCAAACCAGTGGGATGTTCTGTTTAAGGTGGAAGACCAATGAATTAATGAGAAATACTAGCAGGTTATTAAACTAAAAACTGGCATAATAATGTTTAAATGTTTCTCTGTGCTTCAAAAAAAAAGCAGATAACTCTATTAGCTTGTGATGAGCAAATCTGTCCCACTTTGCTTCGCTGAAAAAACATTGAAGTCAATGGGCGTTTTTACGAGCAATTTTTTTTAACTTTTTTTATACTCAAAATGCGCTAGTCAATGCCATAGTCAAAATGCCATAGTTAATGGGCGTTTTTTTCATATGGAGACTTTTTTGTCCAAATGCATCCATGGCTGGCAAATAAATGAGCTCATTATTACTTTCAGCAAATGGGAACATTTTCAGGCATTTAGACAAAGGAGTGAGAAGAGACACAATGACACAGTCTTACTCAGGGCTCCATAAATATGAGAGGCTACTGCCTTTATGGTAAATTAGTGATTTCTCCTCAACTCTTGGTGGAACTAAGGTTAAAGACCCAATCCTAATTATTTGGTCTTCTTTTCTCTAATGGAGATTTGCAAAAGTAAAAGTACATGAAAGTATTCAAGGATCTATTCAAGTATACTTAAATCAAGTTCAATTAAATTATATTCATTAGTGCTAATGTTAATTTGTCTGAAGATGAGGTTGCAGAGTTCTAGAAGCTTTCAATGTATTTTATGCTATTTTAGTAACTAAAAAAATCTATATTTTTATATCTGAATGGGGTTGTTTTTGCTTTGAATGTATTCACCTATTTTTTTTAATTAGCGCCATTAAAAATATTTTAATGACCAGTTTAGAATGAGTAAAATGTTGAAATTTGCTAAAAAATTTGATAAATAGCTGAAGAATAGTTTAGAAAAAATGGTAAAATACCAGACAGGGACCAAGGTAGGAGGGATGCTAGAAATAGATAGGGTCTAGATCCTCCATAAGATGCATACACCCTGTGCCTGTGGTCTTTGGGTGATGCTCTTGCTAAGCTGACCTGTCTGACTCACAACTTCTATGAGTGCTAAGACAGAAACTGCCATCTACTACCTTTACCTTATTTACAGGATACCAATTTCCTGACTTCTCTACAGTTGTACTGTAGGTCAAAGCTTGATACAGGGTCTTCTGGTCCAGGCTTCCATCAAGCCTGCCCCAGGTAGTAGGTAGAGGCCAAAGCGGAAGAGCCATGTATTTAACAACATGTGCATTAATTTTTATAGATAATCTTTATTGATATTCTAAGGTCTGATGAATCCGTTGAAAAAATATGTTGCCAGTCATCAGAAGTAATTGACAAAGATATAGGCTTCCAGGAATTGAGTATTAGTAGGAAAGAAAAGAGCCTGATGGACTGTGTGGCTCAGGTGGCTGCCTAAGCACCCTTAAGTAACCTTAGCCTACTGAAGCCTAAACTATGCCTAAAACATAGGGTCATATCTTCCTCGTGAGTGCTACTTGCTGTGTATCCTTTACTGTACTTGCCTTCATAAGAATCACCATACTTAGATCTTAGACATTTTTCTTCTTTAGGTAAAATTAATAGATGATTCTTCATAAGATGGCATAAGTTATGTAAGTAAGTGTCCAGCCTGTCATTTAAAGGGGTTGTCCATCTTTGAATTAACCTTTAGAGTGATGTAGAGAGTGATATTCTGAGAAAATTTGCATTTTTTATTATTTATAGATTTTTATTCAACAGCTCTCCAGTTTGCAATTTCAGCAGTCTGGTTGCTAGGATCCTAATTAAATTAGCAATCATGCTATTTTAATTGTGCTTATTTTGGGGAGGGAAATAGGAGATGGGTAATGATAAAATAGAAAGGGACAATAATAAGAGTTTATGCCACACTAGTACTTCAGCATTTTATATTTTCCATTTGGCTAGTGCCTATAAATCTATTACTATATAATTACTATTCATGTATAATTAAATAAGTATCATTTGTTGGTAATGATTAATATACCACAACTAGTGTTTGTAAGTACAGTACAGTAAATTAGCATTGTAAAGCATTTTGACTGCACCATTAAGTTTCACATTGGTATTGCTGCTATTTTGTGCCCTTTTATAGCAGTCTGCTTCAATGCCAAAGAGCAGAAACATTTATTGAGACTGTACAAATGTATAATTTTATTAATTTTAGCAAACTTACCAATAATGAAATGGGTTTTGCATAAGAGTGCTGAGCAAGGGGCAAATTCACTTAGTGGGCAAATTTTCATCAGCGACCGACTCGCCACACTCCGCTTTGTCACACTCCACTCCGCCAGGAACAAATTTGTTATCACTACTCTAATTCACTAAAATGCCAGGTTGCGTCTCAGCAGCCAAACGCTGTTGAATTATTGCTAGCGTTGCATTGGCTGGACAGGCATTTTCATCTGATTCATTAAGAATTCAATTGCTTGATTATACATTTTACAAAGGGACTAAGTTTTACAATATATGGACAAACAATCCCTGTTTTGTTTAAAGGGTAAGGCATTTTTCAGTAGCAGTATGCACAAAATGTCTTAAATATATTGATAATGGGTTGAGTGCAGAGGACTCTTGTATTTGTCTATTTGTATTTTGTGGTCACAGCCTCATTGCACCCCCGCCTAATGTTTTTAAAATTAGTGGTGAGCACAACTTTCCCTTGTTTGTTATAGTTATACAGGAGCAGTGACCAGCTCCATGTTGTGGCTCCCACCCTTCCCATCTTTAGTCAGGTGATCCCACTGGTGTCTAATAAAAGGGCAGCCAAGTTTGGGAGTTTTACTTTGAAAGCAGCTAGTAAGTTGCAGGTAAAACTTAGTCCCTTTGTAAAATGTATAATGAAGCAATAGAATTCTTAATGAATCAGATGAAAATTAAGCGTAGGACTGGCCAGATATGGGATGACTTTGACGTAGTTGGCCAGCTTAAATATATTGCAATATATGGACAAACAATCCCTGTTTTGTTTAAAGGGTAAGGCATTTTTCAGTAGCAGTATGCACAAAATGTCTCTGTCTTAAATATATTGATAATGGGTTGAGTGCAGAGGACTCTTGTATTTGTCTATATGTATTTTGTGGTCACAGCCTCATTGCACCCCCGCCTAATGGTTTTAAAATTAGTGGTGAGCACAACTTTCCCTTATTTTTTATTTCAAAGTTTTTTACAGCTTTAATGCATTTTCAGCATACAGGATATGATGTCACTGACATAAGATTGAGGAAGATTTAGCTTTGTTGTATCATTTTGCCTGGTCTGAAGTGGCAAATTAAAGGTGACGTTCAATATAACTCGCTTAGTGAATTTGCGGAGTAACGGCCATTTGCCAGAGTGAAAAGTCGCTGGCAATAGGGTGTGAACATACACTACAGACGGTCTCGATCACTAGCGAAGTGTCCTCTACGCCTGTTAGTGAATTGGCGATGTCCCTGTGGATGAGATTTCTGGCAAATTGTCACTAGCACTGGCTACTTCGTCCTTTAGTGAATCTGCCCCCAAGAGTGCCAATTTGCAATTATGCAAGGACAATCACAGCACAAATAAAAAAATGCAATATGTTTGAACATTAAATACACAGATTTTGTCAACTTTAAAAATTCTTAAACACATGCAGCGCAAAAATGTTCACTGTGTATTTTGTGTTGTGCGCTAAGTGTATACAAATAAGCCCCAGATTTGCCACTTACTGTATAATTTAACTCTGAAATTAACAAAAAATAAACATCTGCCAAATAAACTGTGGATGTACATTTGACCTCACACACTGTAAGTAATTCATAAGGACACACATTATGTGAAATTCATTTTAAAACATCAAATATTTGAATAATATTAAATGTATTTTTTGCTGCTGCAAAAAATATTCAATTATGTCTTCCAAGCTTAAAACCATGTCATTATTTCAAGGAGAGTAGTATTTTGTTGATTACACAGGAAATTTAATGCAGCTTTGATGGGGACTGGCAAAAAAAAAGAAATCCTTTTTGGAACATACTTTAGAATGAATGGATTTTGTTAACTACAGTAAATTCTACTAAGATTTAGACAAATAATTTAGTATGTTTCTGGATGCCTATTCATTTTGATGCAATTTTATAGAAAGAGTGCACCTTTTTTATGAGCGCTAATCATTAAAATAATACTAGCTCATCTTGTATCATAAAGAGACTTTTTGGCAAACACATTTGAAAGACAAAAAAAGAAAAGAGATTCTACAGAAAAATAGCTTTGTACTATTATATGGCCATAATCAAAGTTTCAGAAAAAAAGACTGCATGTTCAACATAATTTTCTTCATCTCCTCATCCCACACTGATAAATTAGATGTTAGAGTGGTTCAGCTAATTAATCACTGAGAACAGCATTTAACATTTTCATTTTTTTTTTTTGCATAGATAGACCTTTGAAATCATTACCCGTGGCTGAACAATCACACAAAGAAGTTTGTTCTTCTGCAACTGTACAATGCTAATTTCTATTTATTCAAATTCCAACAATATTTTTTTTTTTCAATTTCTCCCTAAATATCCATGAAAACTTTATTAAAGGTACAGGTGCGGGACCTGTTATCTAGATTGCTGAGGATCTGGAGTTTTCTGGATAATGGATCTTTTTGTAATTTGAATCTTCATACCTCAAGTCTACTAAAACAACGTAAAACCTTCATTTGTGGACAAATGGGAACAAGAGTTAAACATACACCTTGAATTAGAAGATTGGGATAAAATATGTTGCAACAATTCAAAAATCTACTACTATGCAAGAAAATTGTTATAAGATTTTATCAAGATGGTATTTCACTCCAACCAAACTGAAGTACATATATGGGACTACTGATGTTTGTTGGACATGCAATAAAGAAATAGGTACATACGAACATATTTGGTTGGCTGTCATATATTAGAAAGCTTTTGAAAATCTGTACAAGACTTCATAGAAAAAATATTCCCAAACCAACTAGAACTACATACAACATCCATTCTTTTATTATATGATAATAATGAGAACATAACTATTACTAAACAATTGATTAAATGTATGATAACAGTTGTAAGAGCCTTAATTCCAAGAAAATGGAAAAAAGCTGATTCACCAGAAATATCTGAATGGGTAAAATTATTAGAAGAAACTAAATATAATGAAGAGCTGAAATCCTTTAAAAGAGGTACATTGTTTTAATTAAACATTATCAAAAGTGGAGATTATGGTCTGAATACGATAATCACTCTAAAGACAGCCCTTTAACATAAACATTTGCTATTGAACCATGAACAAATATTTATATACAATATCTATCTCTTGTATGAACAAAAGTAATGTTTTTCTTTTATTTGTAAATATAAAGATGTACCACTGTTAAAATATATAGTCATATGATGTGTAATTTAAAATATTCTTTTCTTTGTGTATGTGTTTCACACAACTTTTCACCTTATTTATTTTTTTGAAAAGTGAAAAATAAAAGAAATATTGATTTGAAAAAAATAATAATAATGTAAACCCAATAGGCTGGTTTTGCCTCCAATAAGGATTCATTATATTTTAATTTGGATCAAGTACAAGGTGCCAATCTATTATAACAGAGAAAAAGGAAATCATTTTTAAAAATATGGATTATTTGGATAAAATGGATAAAATGAAAGACAATCTTTCTGTAATTCTGAGCTTTCTGTATAATGTGTTTATGGATAACAGATCCCATACCTGTGTAGGAAACTAGTACTGTCACTATAAAATTTACTGTTCTGCCATCTGATCCACCACTGTTATTTTCTAGTACTGATTGTATGCAACACTTTTTTCCTCTGACTACTCTGTGTAACATAATGTATCTCAAACTCAAAACTAACTCCAAGGACCTGGTCACAGATCACTCTTCTGCCTATAGCAGCCACCTTTGGCTCACCATACACAGATTCCCGCAGGACTTGAGAGGCTGACTGTTGACTGTGAGAGGACCAAGGAGAAAGTTCTAAGCAGGCTTGGGAACCAAACGTTTGTAGAGTAGTCAAGGTTACAAGCCAAGGTCAAACCAAACAGTAGTGTGGTAAAAAATCAGGATCCAGAGAATAGTCAAAACTGGCTGAGGTCAGTACAAGAGTCAAGAGTGAGTTTATTGTCATTTCATCCATATACGTTTGTTCAGTACACAGTGAAACGAAACAACATTCCTCTAGGACCATGGTGCTACACAACACAACATAGATGTACCGGACAACAGACAAAAAGTGCAAGTGCAAAAATCCTGCAAGACAGGTCAGCACAGTACAGGGATAGGACAAGACAGTGCACACTCAGCAGATGTAATATGTTAAGTAAATATTGCTAAATGTCAGACAAGATGGGTGTATCATTGTGACATGACAGTAGCAAGAATATGATAAAGTACATGATAAAGTGCAGATGTGCTCATAGGGAACAACTGTATCCAATGGCTATTCATCCATACAATGGCGCACAGTGGCTGTGTAATGTTGTGGTATTTAGTAAGGTCAGATGGAGTGTGTGAGAGAGATCTGTCTGGTCCCTGAGAATTCAGGAGCCTTATGGCTTGGAGGAAGAAACTGTTACACAGTCTGGTAGTTAGGGCCCTAATGCTTCGGTACCTTTTTCCAGATGGCAGGAGTGTGAACAGTGAGTGTGAGGGGAGTGTTGGATCAGCCACAATGCTGGTGGCTTTACGAATGCAGCGAGTGGTGTAAATGTCCTTGATGGAAGGAAGAGAGACACCTATGATCTTCTCTGCTGTCTTCACTATCCTCTGTAGGGTTTTGCGCTCCATGACATGCAGTTCCCAGCCCAGACAGTGATACAGCTGCTCAGGATTCTCTCAATAGTCCCTCTGTAGAAGGTTTTGAGTATGGATGGTGGGAGATGGGATTTCCTCAGCTTGCGCAGGAAGTAGAGGCGCTGTTGGGCTTTCTTGGCTAAGTAGCTGGTGTTGTGGGACTAGGTGAGGTTCTCTGCCAGGTGGACACCAAGGAATTTGGTGCTTTTGACAATCTCCACATTAGAGCCGTCGATGTACAGTGGCAGGTGGTCACTCCTTCTTCCTAAAGTCACAACCATCTCCTTTGTTTTGTCAACATTGAGAGACAGGTTGTTGGCTCGGCACCAGTCTGTTAACAGCTGCACCTCCTCTCTGTATGGTGACTCGTCATTATTGCTGATGAGACCCACCACGATTGTGTCATCAGCGAACTTTATAATGGGATTTGTGCGGTGTGTGGCTGCACAGTCATGCGTCAGCAGAGTGAAGAGTAGAGGACTAAGCACACAGCCTTGAGGGGCTCCAGTGCTCAGTGTGGTGGTTCTGGAGATGATGTTTCCAATCCTGACTGACTGAGGTCTGTCGGTTAAGTCCAGAACCCAACTGCAGAGGGAGATGTTCAGTCCAAGCAGGCTCAGCTTTTCTATCAGATGCTGAGGAATTATAGTGTTGAATGCTGAAATGAAGTCTATGAACAGCATTCGAACATAGGTGTCTTTTTTGTCCAGATAAGAGAGGGCCAGATGGAGGGTTGTGGCTATTGCAGTTGTGTGCATAAATGAGTAGTAGCGAGTCTCAGCATGGGATAATTCTTGTTTCACTCAGGCCATAAAACCGTAAATTGTACTCTAAATGCATAATTGGTTATTATAGTCAAATGCACTTAAGTATATGAAAAGGGTTATGTTACTTCCAGTTGTTCTAGCCTGAGTTTTATGGCTTGAGTGAAACAAGAATTATCCCATGCTGAGACACACTACTACTCATTTATGCACACAACTGCAAGCACAGTGCTCTAAAATGGACTGTATTGAAAGAAGTATAAGTAGAATTTACAGAGACTGTACTGACATGTAGGAACATCTTTCATATGATCTGGCACAGAGGCAAGTAAATATAGAAGAGGAACTGAAATGGAAAGCTAAAAAATAACTGCAGAGACCTGGAGAACAGGTTACTCATGCAGAACCTCAGAATTATAGTAACCATTAAGGACATATAGAATGAGTTTTTATGACTTAAAAAAATACCATAAGTAACTATAGTTCTGTCCTAACTATACTATATCTGCCCTGATCTGCCAGATAATGCTTGGCACATTGATAACGCACATCGATAATTGAGCTAACGATTTGCTGATCTCTCATCAGTGACCTTAGCAAAAAGAAAAAAAACGTGAAACATATACACAAGTTTTACAGGATAATAAGATACAGTACCATACAGATGGGGTTATCCATTTAAATTTAAAGTAAAACATTAAGGATGTCCAGAGAAATTCAAAACTATACCCCATTAGGCCCATTTTACAAACTGGACTTAACAATTATGGCACACAAATACTGCCCTCTGTTTGTGGACTAGAGCCTCTGGAAACCAATGGGACAACATATACTACTTGGAGGCAGGATTTGTGACAATTGAGACCCTTATCCACCAACAGTATGTAGCTTTCTACAGAACGTTCACTTAGCATATGATCAGATCACCTTTTTATTATGCCAAAACATGTAAATATTAATAGAATAATAGTGGTAAGTAACATAGTTTGGCTTTATGATTCCATACGCCAAAACAAGTCCTCAAAACCCTGAAGACCAAATGAACTATAGATGGAAGCTAGAATTCATATAATCATATAATACTTAGGGGTAGATTTACTAAAGGACGAAGTGGCTAACGCTATCGACTTTTCACCATTCGTTGCCACCCACAAGGACATTGCCAATTTACTAACATGCGAAGGCGCTTCGCTAGCGAATGGGACTATCGCTAGCAGTAATTGGGACTCTATCGCCAGGCGACTTTTTGCTCTGGCGAACAGACGTTACTTCGCAAATTCACTTAAATATGAATTTTACTGAATGTTACCTCTTTCGGCAGAGTTGCTGTCGCCTCTTCAGACCAGGCAAAGTGCTATAAAGCAGCTAGATCTTCCTCAATATTCTGTCACTTACATCATATCCTGTGAACCGAAAATGCATTAAAGTTCCAAAAATGCTGGAGTCTTTTACTTTTTTTCAGCGTGATTGCCTGCGAAAGTCCTAACAAACGTTTAGGACATTCATTTTACAGTGGGCTTATGTGTAGGGCATTATAATAACTCTATTGTCTTTATTAAGGTTCACTGGACATGAGTTTTAAAAAGCAGAATTTTAAAAACAACTTTAAATTTCACACCTATGCAAATTGACCTGAGCGCAAAATCACTAGCGAATTTTCGCTTGGCAGAAATGAATTCTAGCGCATCTTCGCTTTGAAATCCTCACACTGCCAAAGTAATGATAGCAAAAAGTCACCAGCGTTCGGCGCCGCGGATGAAACTCCGTATATTAGTGAATTGGCGTAGTCTGAGCACATTTGCATCTGGTGAAGTGTTGTAATGGGTGCGAAACAGACGCTGGCGAAAATTCACCATTAAGTAAATCTGCCCCTTAGAAGTTAAACTAACCCCTCCAATATGACCAGTTTTATGCTTCCAACTTTAGCTTCCTAATCCAACAAATAAAAACTCTCCTACTGTATATCTATATCATGGATTGAAAATATAACATCTATACAATTGAGCATCTTACATGGACTTCTATATTTATTTTAAGCATTTTCATTTGCTCTCAAAAATTTTGAGATCACTACACTTAATTCCATAAATTTGTTTCAGGCTAAAATAAAATATCATAAAATACACTCATAAAATATCCCGATCAACTCTAGTGGCACCAATAAAATAAAAAAGACTTGGGGATCCCACAACTTCATAAATATTATAAAAATTATGTAAGACAGTTGCATAGAACCTCAAAAACAGTAGAGAATACATTGGTGTACCTTACCACATTAATGTGCTCATATATCCCCTATCATGATTCCTGCTATATGTTATAAACCATACACATATTCCACAAATATGGAATAGAATTTAACATAAACCAAACAAGACAAATGTCTAAGAGGTGGCCCTCTTCCACTATAGCCATATGTTAAAATACAGGCTTGGTTAACACTATTGAGAAGTTGCACTTTATCTACAAACTTGTTTTTCAGTACTTTTTATCTGAAATAACTTTTAAACAATGCAACTCCCCTAATATTTGTTCTGAGAGAAAATATATTTTGACAAACACAATATAACTCCTTTGAACAATCTAATGACTAAACTGTGCAAGATTACCAGAGCATGAGGCAGCTTGAATTGCTTTCCACAGCAAATTTTCTGAACACAGCAAAGACAGCAGATGGAAATTTATGCAAGGATACATTGTCTGTGATAAGTCAAATTCACATTGCATACAATGAATATACAACATATTTGTTATCAAATAAGGGTCCACCTAACTCTGGGCTGGGCTGCAAGTAACACACTTCTAATGAAGCATTGTATTCTATCTATATAGTAATGTTGCCAGAATAGTTAAGTAATTATGGCATCAACTCGTTCACCTAATTATACATGAGTGGTCATAAGCACAAAATTGTACTATAAATATTTTTTTTAAAAAAACAAACACAATTAAATAAATAGTTATCTTGTTTATTATTGACATTGGCTTTGCAGGGGACAGCATAATGGTTATTAATAATGAACTGCTTAACCTGTCGTATTAATGTTAGTGTTCTTCAACAAGAACGGGGTGATTAGGTTTTGCCATGGAAAAATGTTAAAAGGATTATCCAAGTAGTAAAACAAGATTAAAAAATATATAAATATTTAACTCAATCTACACTGCTTTGATAGCAGCATTCACACAGTTCTTTTGACTGCCACTCTTGGGCCCTATGCAGTTTTCAAGACACTTGTCTACCATGCAGCACCTCTGATTTTAAGAAGAAGACACTTGTCTTGTACGGTAACCTTTGGAGGGTGAAAGTAATATTGTCTCCTAAAGCTACTGTACTGAAGACAAGTTCATTCTGTTTTCAGTCAGTATAGGAGACAACTGCCTTGTTTAAAATCTGACATGGCCCTGTCTCTGAAAGCTATTGTATGGCAGACAGGTGACTTCTGTTTAAGAGCTGACTTACTGTATGGGAGACAATTACTTGTTTAAAATCTGACATGCCCCAGCAGCAGCAGCAGCAGAGAACAGAGCAGTTGGAGTGCTGCTGATAGACTAGAGGAAAGGGAGTCATAGATGTATATCCTTAAAACAGAAAAGATTTTTGAATTGAATGTATTTCGAAAAATGAAGTATTTTTGTTAATTTTTTATTGTGATAAATGTTAATGTCAAATCTAACTTATATTATATGATTGTAATTAGTGATGAGCGAATTAATTTGCCAGGCAGGAATTCACTGCAAATTTTCACACTTTGCCGCCGGCAAATAAATTCTCTTAAATTTGTCGAAAATTTGCTGACAGAAAATCCGCTGTGACAAAAAAAAATTGTTGTACGTCAGAATAGTCGTGCGCATAAAACTGACGCACATCACAATTATTCAGACACCCATTGACTTTAATGTATTTGGACAAAATAGTCGCTCATATAAAAATTGTCGAGCATCAAAATTACTTTGATGCCCATTGACTTCAATGTGTTTCGCATATTTTTTTGCTGCTTCGCAAATTTTTTAGTAAATTTGCAAATTTTTCAATGAAGCGAAACGGCACAGATTTGTTCATTACTAATTGTGATGTATTTATATAAATACAATGGAAGTGTGGCTGATCTGGCTAAATTTGCTAAAAGCATACCAAAAAGAGCGGGGATTGATCAGTGTGCATTATCTGGGCCTCTGTTTCATAAGTAATCTAGCATCTATGCAAGTGCATGTATTTTCAAATCAGGGGTTTTAGTTAAAAAATTATGATCAAAAAATTGGTAAGCCACCATAACACATCAAGGTAAACCAACTATGGTGGTCCTACCAATTTTAATCCGATCCTATTTTTTAAAGACTGGCACCTCCATGCATGGTAACATTTATATGGATAAGTGAGAGCTTAGTCCTTCCTCTGCATTATCTTTAAAGGAGAGAGATTTCCAAGAACACTGTATTGTTAGGATTTAGGTCCAGGAATTGGTGACTTTAAGACAAAGAAGAAAAGACAATTCACACAGGGTCTCAAATTTCAATAAAAGCACTTTGCTGCCTGCACTATTGGCCATGAATTCTGGGCAAAGGAATCTTCTGCCTGCAACTAAATGGTGTGAGTGAGAAACAGGGGCCAATTTGCCAGTTGCAAAGAGGACACTTGTCCAAGTACCACTGGCAGGTTTTTAAGCATAGCTTTAACTTGCACAAAGAGTTAACACTCAGGGCATAACATGAAGGGTGAACTTTGGGGGAATCTGAAGTCATAATCCAATCAACACTTAAGAGTCCTATTCATTTAAGAAAAATGTTAGTGGTTTTAGAGGTTTTTGAAACCACATTTCTCTAAAATCACAAATGCCATGAACGTTATTAAAAAGATCTGAATATAAAAAGTAAGAATGAAAAAAAACACTGAACGGTGTGCTAAATGATATGAAAACCTTTAAATATTTGAGTTTTTTTGACAATTGCTAGTAAACCCCCCCAAAAAACATCTAAAAATCTGAAAAGATAAAAAAAAAAGGACCTATACAGCAATGGGGTCCGTTAAACGGAAACCCATTATGCAGAAAGCTCTGAATTACGGAAAGGCCAATCTCCAGTAGACTCACTTTTATCCAAATAATCCACATTATTTCCCTTTTCTCTGTAATAATAAAAAAGTACCTTGTACTTGATCTAAACTAAGATATAATGAATCCTTATTGGAAGCAAAACCAGTCTATTGGTTTATTTAATGTTTACATTATTTTCTAGTAGATTCAAATTACGGAAAGATCCAATATCCAGAAAATCCTAGGTCCCAAGCATTCTGGATAACAGATTTACCTGTAGTATCAGCACAGCTACCATTGACATCTATGGGGCTTTTACTTGGTGCAATTTTGTATTAGAGTTGTTGTGGTTTTTATACTTGATAAATCTTGCATTTTAGGGTTTTAGAGAAATAAAAAAACACATTTTTAATATGATTCATTAAAAAGTTTTTTTTTCATGGTTTTATCATGTCAAAAATTAAAATGGATTCCTATTTCAATAAAATGCTGTTTCACACGTGCCTCCGTTATTCATGCTGAGTAATTTATGGAAAAGACCACAAATTCAGATATAAAAGAGTTTAGCTGATCATTTTGCTGCATTTTGCTATTTTATCTATGATACCCATGTCTAAAATAAATTATGCACAGCTTTGTACACTTAAGAGTTTTCCTTTTGCTCCAGTAAATGGTATTACAACCTATGACAAATCTAATCTCTTAGCTGTCAGTTTGGATTTATTTCATGTGTAAAACCCAAGTGTTACTGTATATATATCATATTGTGCTTGCAATTTACAATCTGATGGAGTGATGAATCAAAGACATTTTGGTGAAAGCCAGGGAGGTTTACTTTGATATGTTTTTTTTTCATTTGTTATATATTAATGTTTAATCTAAAAAACCATTGCAAAAAAGCAAGAAAAATAACCAAACCTAATGCTACATAAAATCGCTGTTCATCACCCTATCATCTGTTTTCTGTTTTTCCTACTACAAATCTTGAGACATATATTTTGTAGGAAGAATACTAATGGAAGGGAGGGGAAACTCAGCTTTAGTCCTAACATCAAATACAGTGAAACAATGTACAAAACATTTAAAGGATAACTGTTGAACTTACAATTAGCGATTAGTTGATAACTATGAGGATATGCAGATTTTTTTTTATTGCTTATCATTTTTTGAAAAGAGTGGAAACTGAAAAACAATAAGGAAGAGCAGTTGACTATAACATCTAATAAAGACTGAGCAATTTTAAGAGCAACTGCATCCAACATTACCCAAAAACAATTACACATGAAGCTGACATTTTACATTTTTCCTTTGGATTATTTAACATAGTTGGCAGGGTTGTCTCAACTAAATGTGGGGCCTAAGGCAAACAATAAACTTTGGACACCCGAAAAAATTTAAGGCAGTGCACATTTGACTTTCCATATTGATTCAAATATTCCTGTAAGACTTCTACAGAATATGGACAATGCACAGTATATTAACCCCAGACATGCCAATAAAATCATTGCAAAAGTTTCATAGGCCACATCTGTTTTTTTAACCACCCATTCTTTAACTACAGTGCAGTTTTATCCATATTATTTCAAACAAAAAAAAGTACAACAACTATGCAATAATTCCTAGGTATGTTTAATGGAAACCACTCTGATAACTATGTTGTATTGATGCTTTTTGACACCCATGTTTACAGAGTAGTATAAATTCAACACCAACTTTGTTCTTAATGTCCCCAGAATACCTGGCAGTATATGTGCAGAGTATACTTCATAGGTAATGTTCCAGCACACACAGCCAGTATAAATGCATTGATTTATAATGTACTGTGCTTTGTCTCACATTGCTTCATAATCATCATGCCTCAACATAGAGCTTTGCGAACTAGTGCTTTAATCTATCAACCTAGATTTAGGGGGTTATTTATCAAAATCCAAAAAGATCTCAAATATATTTTCTGAAATATACTCAGACCAATCCACACGGGTTATTTATCAATACATTTTACCAAAAATGTCCTGTGTGAGAAAAAACTTGAAAAACTTGTCAAATCACACAAATTTTTCGGATTTTCCACCAAAACCACTAAATCTTTGGATTATTGCATGAAACCCAGTGCAAATCACAATATCTTCGGGACTTCTCCCGTTGACTTATATACAACCTTGACAGGTCTGAGATGATGGATTCTCGGATTCAGACTTTTTCCATCCTCGGGGTATAATAAAACGTGAAAAACTGAGGTTTTTTTTTTTATAAAAAATTCGGATTTTATAGTAAAAAAACTAACATTTTTTGAGTTTTTGACATTCGGACTTTAATAAATAACCCCCCTAATATACTGACTGGTCACTAATGGGGTAGTCCCCTTTTAACAGAATCTTTTTGCCAAGACTGGCCAATGTGCACAGCAGAATGGCCCACCCCATACCCCACTGCTTTATTGCTTATGTGGGAGAACACCAAGGTTGCCTATCTGACAGGCTGTTCCTCTAGCCCCACACCAGGATTAGCACTTCCTTTGGTTTTAAAATTATACTGATCTGAGATACTCCTGCATTAGGTACAGGACCCACAATACTTGCCTATGCACTTACTAGTACCTCTTTTGTAAAGTGTGGATCACTGGCTGAGCAGTTCACTAATTGCACAGAATATGCAAATATAGGACAACATATATATAATATTTTGCATCATTTAGACCAAGTATCTGTGTTTGTTTTCTTTGGGGGAATATTTACTAAAGGCATATTTTTTCAGCAAACTAACACATTCCCTTGTGCTGGTGTGAATACATTGCCTGATAATGCCAGTAAATTGTACTCCACAACTGTATGGGGAAAATACCCTGGTAAATGCATGCGCCAAAGCAATGAGGTATGTGAGATATGTGGGATATGCTAGGAGCATGGAAGATATGACCAAGATGCTAAAATTACTACTACAGATGCAGCCACTTTGGTTTGTCTGTTTGACACAGAATAACTAAACACAGATATCCCATTTATCTCATTTAACACAGAAAACTGCGTCACAACATCCCATCTAATTAAAGCATTCACCATTGTTCACAATGGTGCTTTGGTATGCTAATGGAAAGGTTAAATGCATTAAATGAGTTAAGATGACTTTAGATAACGCAGTTTCTTCAATTAACCATGAGTCATGACGCATTTATCTCACAAATCCAAGTGGCTTCATCTGTATATCTTTTTAATGGTAGTTCACCAGCATACATCTGGCAAAATAAGTTACTGGCAACAAAACACATTGGCGGTTTTGAGAAATTGGTATAATTTGTATTTCTAGATAGAGTCATCCATGGCCACCAAAATACTCTGAATGTGCCCATGTCTCTGGTTAAAAAATTAGGCTATACAAACCTAAGTGTATCAAATGGCCATGTGTTATTATTTACCAAATTTGTGTTTTTCCCAGAGCTGCCTACAATGTCTACTTAGAACTGAGCAAACCATCTTGTAATGTGATGGGTCAGACAGATGGTATGGAACAGTTCAAACCATAGCTGGGTCAGTAAGATAAAAAAAAATTCTTCATTTTGGCATTACTATTAACCACCTTTATGATAATTTTTGACTGAAGGCATGCCATGTTTACAGCTACACTTCCCCTTATAAAATGTCTTCAGCAAAACAGTCTAAAATTTGATTGATATGGTAAGGGATCAATCCTCCTACTACACAATCAATGACCTATTTCTGCATGTGTCATCCATGGAGCATCCTTGAAACTGTTTTTTGTGACCATATTTTAATGTTAAAATGGGTGAATTATGACAGATACAAAAACAGATAGACGCCATAGACACCCACTATCCAGAAAAACTCCAAAATACAGTAATAGAATTTCCAGTAAACAAACTGTTATTCATTTTCACTGATTTTATTTTTTATGAGACAGTACCATATATTTGATGGTATCTATGTAAGTATAAACCAATAAACATAGCAAAAGAATCTGAATTTTTGTATAGTTTTTAATAGCCTTGAGGCGTTACACTTTATATTAAAGGGGTGGTTCACTTAAGTTATCTTTAAGTATGTTATAGGATGGCCAATTCTAAGCAACTTTTCAATTAATCTTCATCTTTTTATAGTTTTAGAATTATTTGCTTTTCCTTCTAACTCTTTCCAGCTTTCAAATATTGGATCACTGACCCCATCCAAAAAACAAATGCTCTGTAAGGCTACAAATGTATTGTTTTTGCTACTTTTTATTACTCATATTTCTATTTAGGCCTCTCCTTTTCAAATTCTAGTCACTTATTCAAATCAAAGTATGATTATTAGGGTGAACGACTCTTTTAAGGAACCCAAGGTCCCATTCTGTATAAAAGAAACCATATCTGTATAATCCCAGGAAAAAGTAAAAAAAGTATGGGGCTTATGTACTGACATTAAAATGTTTATTCTTTCAAAAATTAGTTTTTTTCTAATTTTTTTTCTAACTTCTTTAAAACTCTAAAAATTCAAGATGTAAAAAAAATACTAAAAACTCAAATACAAAACATCAAGTAAACAAGTAAAAGCAGTTGAGGTCTCATTAGAAGTCAACGGGAGCTGAGTTGATTTTATTTGAGCTTTTTTTAGGCATTCAGACTTTTAGGGGCAAATTTCTTAAAATGAGTTTATAGTTTAATAAATAAAAACTCACATTCTATTCATTTCTGTGGGATTTTTAGAACTGTATTTTTTAAATGGTGTGGTTTTTATTGCTAGTAATTGTCTTAAAACCCTCACATTTTTATAGTTTTCCTTATTTTTTAAAGCATCATTTAGCATTTATTTTTGTTCATACTTTTTATTTTCAAATCTTTTAATAAATGTCATAGCATTTGTGGTGTTAGAGAAAATGAGGTTATTTATGGTTTCAAAAACCTCTTAAGCATGTTGATAAATGGGACTCTATGGGGCAGATTTACTAAAGGGTGAATTGGCTAATGCTAACGCATTACCGCCCACAGGGACATTGGCAATTTACTAACGGGCGCAGATGACAATTTGCTAGCAAAAGAGACAGGCGCTAGCAGTCACTCTATCGCCAGGTTACAATTCGCTCTGGTGAATGGACCTTACTCAGCAAATTCGCTAAAATGTGGATTTTACTGAACGCCAGACTTGCCTTCCCCAGCTCAGACCAGGCGAAGTGCATAGATCTTCCCTAATCTTCACTTACATCATATTCTGTGAGTGGAAAATGCATCAAAGTTCAAAAAATGCTGGTGTTTTTTCCTTATTTCAGAGTGATAGGCTGCAAAAGTCCTTTTAAAAAAAAAAATTTTGGTAACTTTTTTTTCCCATACATTTTCTAACATATGGAACATTAACTTTACAGTGGGCTCATGTGTAGGGCATTATAACAACTCTATTGTCTTTATTAAGGTTCCCTGGACATGTGTTTTAAAAAGTGGAATTTGTAAGTATATGCACCAACATTTAACATTAAGACGTCCATACAACTTTAAATTTCCTACCCTATGCAACTTGACCTCAGTGCAAGATCCCTAGTGAAGTTTTGTTTTGGCAAAAATGAGCGCTAGTGCATCTTCACTACCAAATGCTCGCGTTGCCGAAGTAACACTAGCGAAAAGTGGCCCCCAATGAATGCATTTTAGTGAATTAGCGTAGTCTGAGAGAATCTTGCCTGGTAAAGTGTAGCACTGGGTGTGAAGTGGATGCTGGTGAATTTTCACTCGTTAGTAAATCTGCCCCTATGTCTTTTCATGTTTTTTTCTATGGTATGTTATACATTTGACTATTAAATATCAAGAAATTAATTTTAAAAAAATTCTTCCCTTAACCATAGACATATAAAGAGCTTTTCAACAACTAGCATTTTTTCACAAATAGGATGTCCATAATTCACTGCAGTGTATATTAGTATTACCCACAGATATTAGATAAGGAAATATTCAGAACATGCAGAGCAAGGGATTAAGTGGCAGCCATGAATGCTACATTATGAAAGCCTATACATGACATTTGCATTTGATACCTGATGATCATGCACAGTGCCTCTCCTTGACCATCTGCCTTCTTCTTAGCCATTGAAAGATAGTGAGCACATTATTCAGGCCATTTAGGGGAAAGCTCAGTTTCAAGTGGTTGGTGTGGAAGGCTAGGGGTATAATAATAAGGGTTATAGTAATAATGCATGTCTTTTCCTACAACAAAAGGCCTTTTATTTTAGTGAAACAAAATGCACAAAGACATGCAGAAAATTTTTGCTCAAATTTTTGTAATGTGCAGAATTTTATACATGTAAATAGAATGGATATTAAAATGGAAATGGGCATAATAGCTTCTATCTAACAAGGTATTTCTTTTGACCCATTGTGTGTTTGTCTTTATTTATCAATTCCCTTGTTGGAATAGTTTAGGTAGCTCTAACTTTGCAGGTTGCTCAACACTTTTGTTTAAAACCAAGGTAAACCTTTCGATTTTAGAGATAGATGTAAATAAAAATAAAAACTGTGGAAGACTGCTACTGATAGCTCTAGGGGCCCATAGGGTTAAAATACCCAATATTAGAAAATCCCCTAGTTGCCTTGTATCTGCATCTAAGTTACCTAATTGGGATATCTTTGTTTATTGGCCCATAGAGTTTGTGACTAATGATTGGCAAATTTGACCCGTTTTGCTTCACCAAAAATTCCAAAATGCATTGAAGTCTATGCATGACATATTTTGTGTGATGAACACAGCAGCACAACAAATGTTTTTGATGTGTGACCCACTAGAGTCTATGAGCACCATTTTCACTGCGAAACTTTGCAACAATTCCACTCATCCATGTTTGTGACCACATCGGGTCAGCTTTAATATAGCACTTGGGAAGGGTGATTCTTTCTCTTTGGCCTCCATCTTCTGACCCAAGAAGATGTGTGATGGTGAGCCTGGGTTCAACAGAACCCAGTAAAGAGTACTACCCTAGAGGAACCATGCTTCTAGAGAAGTCAGGGAGGAGGGACCCAGTGAACAAGGTTTAGACAGATGTAGCCTTATCTTTGTCACAGTCCGTTCAATAAACTTAAGATAGTAAGACTTAATTAAAAAGAGAAGCCTTGTACCCCATCTACAGATTTATAGCTGGAGGTAGCTCTCCTTTAGGCATAACTGGACTAATGTGAAGGGACCACAGCACAGTACTGGAGGGGATCCAACCCAGCTAGTGTCCTAAAATGTGAATCTTCAAACTACAAAGCATCTCCACAGTGGTGAAAGGGTTAAACTCTGCCTTGCACAGCTGGGTTAGTTATAGGTGGGCTATAGATATGTTTCTCCCAGGGTGTTATATAATACAACACCCTAGAACATGGAATAATTAATACAGACCAAAGGTAATTGCTGCAGCTAAAGTACCTGACTGACCTTGGGAGGAAGGACCCCTCCCACTTCAGAGTGAGAGAGTGAGTGAGAGAGAGTAGGAGCTGCACTGCTCAGGAAATGTACTGTTTAGCCAGCACTCTGGTGCAAGGGTTTATTTTTCCTTGTTTTTTGTGTGCATGTTACCAAAGACTGTGCAACAGAATAAACTGCAGGCCCTTGCCTTTAAGGAGAGTGATTTCTCTGACTGCTTTGTTTACACTAAAAGACTGTGTAAAGTGGCCCAAGACACTGACCCAGGTACCCCCACAGGTCTATATATGTTCTCACTATCTATTGTGTAATCTATTGTAAGTATAACCCTGTGGCATTTCCAAATAAAGCTTTGTTTATGAGAGGTGTAGTTGCACAACAACAACAAAAATAATGGTTGGTGCTACAGAATGAAAAGATAAATAGCTCACCAAGTTGATCATGTGGTCCAGGTGCAGCAGCCCCAGGGAGCGGCAAACCAATATACAGAGCAAAAAGATAGGCCTACCTGGCACTCAGAGGGATCCACAGGGCCAAAAGTATATGTTAAAAAAAGTCTTTATTGATCATAATTAAAAATTATAAATGCATCTCCATAGGCCCTACGTGTTTCGTACCTGCATGGTACTTAGTCATGGGCTAAAATCCCACCACAGGAATGTGTAGTTGTACCAGACATTCTCCCTTCCTCCTCCGAATAAGAAAATAGAGCCTAATGTAAACAATGTTCTAACAGCCTAGCCTGGTAAAGGTATTCTGAGCCAAGAAAGTGTAACATATCTCACATGGACAGGATAAATACTGAATCTGACCGTACCAACCTTACACCATTCTTTGTCAATTTTGAGGATTACATTGCCAACATCTATTCTCTTACAGAGAATAGATGTTGAATTTCAGTTATAAATGGGTGCCAGAGTCTAAATCCTGTGTGAATGCATCATGGGAGGAAATAAACATTGCTACAAAGTGGTAAGATCTAGGAGGGAGAAGAGGAGGCTTAATATCTTTGACATACTCAAACTATCCCCAGGCTCTTAGAGAGGCTTAATAAAAAGGTTGTCATTTTAAAGGGCATGTAAAGTCTAGACTAGAATAAGGCTAGAAATGCTGTATTTTGTATACTAAATATAAACATGAACTTACTGCACCACAAGCCTAATCAAAGAAATAATTTATACTTTCAAAGTTGGCTACAGGGGGTCACCATCTTGTAACTTTGTTATACATCTTTGTAAGACTAAGACTGTGCACATGCTCAGTGTGGTCTGGGCTGCTTAGGGATCATCATAAACAAAGCTGCTTGAGTTCTACATGGCTGGGAAGTAAGGTGGGAGCTCCCCCTGCTGTTCATAAGTACAGCTCAGCAGTTAGGGACCATCTGACAATTCCTATAAATGAAGGGAGAATTTCACTGCATACAGTCAGGTTTCTTATAAAAACGATACACATTTTTTAATTAAAGTATATTGGAAATAGGTTTCTTTTTCATTAAAGAAAGTAAAAATGGGATTTTATTGTTTTGCCTTTACATGCCCTTTAAGTTTTATGCTTCAGCATTTTGGTCAAAGGTCAAGACCTCCTCCACTTTCATCCAGAATTTATGAGACTTACTCTAACCAGTTTAGTATTTTATGGTGCACTTTCTGATATCTACACTGCAAATTCAATTAATACAGTTCAGTACCCACATAGCGCCTCTGGCCTTTTTTAATAAATGGATTTAGGCAAAAATATATATTTATCTCACCTCTTATAAGTATAGAACATGGCTCTAAAGAAAATGCTCATTTATACAACTTAGCAACCAATCAGCATGCATTATTTACTGGTCACCTGTTTGCTAACAAATCATCTAATTGAAAGATAAGGGTTTCTGGATTTAGTATCTGAGACTTTTATTACAAAACATCATAAGTCTTCTTATATGCAACTGCCATATGCCAAATTACTATAACCCTTAAAACAATCCTTATATAGTTGTACATTATTTCTATGTTTTAGTGTGGGTAGACTTTTGTGCTACCATCTCCACAAATGAAATACTGTAAAATACATAACATTTACAAGGTTTGCCAGGCCTGTAAAGAAAATGATGTGTCTGGCAAATATTCCTTTCATATTAAAATAAAATCAAGAATATAATGCTTCAGTTGTTGGTTATTATTATAGAATCTTGTTTTTTCAGAAATACTGTATACAGTATGTTCTTAATTCTTCTTAAAAAAACTACTAATAATAAGCATGCACATGGCCAGCACACTTAGCCCCTCAGGGTTTTTCTGTTCTTTGAATTTAATAGCAAATGCAGCAATATCTATATATATATGGTACAAAATGAAAGCACAAGAAAAATGAAATGATTGGGTGCATTGTTTTGTCAACATCTTAAAAATTCCACTATTTTTATAGCTCAAATGCAGCAGTTCAGCAATAAGTAATATTTTTGTCAACTGTGAGTGTTTGTAAGATGTTTTATATCTTTTTTCTTTAACACATCCAAGGACTATAGGCAGAAATAATACTAAAATTGCAGTTAGTATTGTGCCAGTATTACTGGTCAAAGGCTTCGTGCCATTAAAAGAAATTAGATGAATAGTGAAGGTGAATATATCAGAATATTACATTTTTATTATTAGACTTTCTTTACCACTGAACAGAAAAATATTTAAGGTTGGATCTATTTAAATAGTAATATGGCACATGAGATACCTGCTGATAATTTGTGGTAAACACGTGAAAGGAAAGGCATGAACGGTTGCAGGATAAGTTCTCACTGTTCATTGAAAATGTTGAACCATGAGCACTTGTACTCAACGACACCCGTTTTTGGAGCCCCAGAACTTTCTGCTACAGGACTGACAGGGAAACTGTACACTTTGAATTCAGGACCAGAGTACAGACAAGAATCAAGTAAAAATATAGTCAAGGACAAGCCAAAGGTCAGCATAGGGGGCAATATGCGTGGATCTTGCCCAGTTTGGGCAAGAGTACTATGCAGAAAAGGAATATATATATATATATATATATATATATATATATATACAGTATAATGGTGAAGGGGCTCCTAGAAGTGAACCTGCAGCATCAAAACATGATGCCTGGGGACCTGAGTAAAAGAAATTGTTTTACCATACATGCCAATGGCTACTGGACCTAAACCCGCTGGTGATTTGAATCTTTTTACCCTTGGGGCAGTATTATGTGGGTTTTTAATAAAGTTCCCATCTTAGCCTTGGATCCCTGATATAATAGGGCCTCTATGTGGTGATCACAACAGACTGCCTACTTGCAAGTGGGGCCTGGACTTTTGGATCATACACAGAGCGACCAAAAAGGCACCTGTAAAACTCTAGAGTCGTTACCATTAGCTGGGAGTCCCCAGCCCACAATGAATGATAGTAGCAGCGGCTGCTATGGGATGGGAGCAGTGCACTGTTCCGCCATTAGTAAAATGCTAACACCAGTCGCCTAGCAACAGTCTAGCTGCAAAAGGACAGCATACAGAACTCCGTTGCGCACACCCACTGCTATACTGCACAATGATTGGGTAAGAAGGCACTGGTTGCGCTCTAGAGAGGTTGCTGGGATATGGTCCTAAGGGGTAGCAATTATGTTGCATGGTAAACCATTTCCTTTTACCCAGACTCCTTACCGGGGTCTAGATTAACATAGCCCTTCTATTGAATTTTCAGCTTTTTGTCTTTTGTTTCCCTTACATTCTAACACATATATTATTTGTTCTACAAGAACTGACACCATCAACGGTTGCCTAGCAATGGAATTGGCGCCAAAAAATATTTGTGGGTTTTTAATTCTGTGGGATTATGGGATGTCTGGTTGTTTGTTTTGTATTCTCTTGACGAAGATCCCAGTAACGGATCAAAATGTTCAATAAATGATTTATTTTGCTTGCATAAAAGAAGTTCCATGAGTTTCGCTATTCTTCACACAAACACACACACACATATATATATATATATAAAATTGTCCAGAAGTGACCGCACGCATATCGTTGCCAGAGTTGCACGATCAAGGATTTATAATATAAACAAACAAAAGGATCGGCACTCTCTGTAATTTGTGAAATTATGCTCTTTTAACATCTCATCCAATGTTTTGGACTAACCTGGGGACCTTTCTTGAGGATGCCGCATATATATATATATATATATATATATATATATATATCGTATTGTTATATAAACTCTGCAATTAACCTTACACATAATCTGCCAATGTAATGATGTGTTAGATTTTCAAGATGCATTTTGCCATTGGCTGATTGGCATTGGCAAGATACGCGGTGGCTCGATATTAATGGAAGGTGACATTGACAAGTGGATTTCAATTTAATAAGGGCATGCAGGATACCTTTGAACAATATTCCATGACCAATCTTCTAATATATTTGATGCACCTGAATTAATGTTGACTATGGACATAAGTAAAACTGTATATTGAACAGTCTTCCCCAATACATTTTGTGCAGATTATAATGCAGATTATGGAGTATTTATTTAATCACCAATTCAAAGTATTGCAGCGACATAATATCACCTTTAGCACCTTTAATTTTAGTTTCGTACAGTAGATTATACTTTGCTATCATGGAGAAACAAATTCTACATATATCTGAATACTACAGCGACATCATAGTATGATGAATTTGTTCGTTTTATACTAGAAAGCCAGCCAAAAGTTAGAAGAAGACAAAAGCTACATATATCTAGGGGTACATTTACCTAGGGTCGAATATCAAGGGTTAATTAACCCTCGATATTCGACCGTCGAAGTAAGATCCTGCGACTTCGAATATCGAAGTCGAATGATTTTGCGCTATTCCTACGATCGAACGATCAAAGGAATGTTAGTTCGATCGAAGGATTAAATCCTTCAAAACGAAATATTCGAAGGATTTTAATTCATTGATCGAAGGATATTCCTTCGATCAGGAAATTGTTAGGAAGCCTATGGGGACCTTCCCCATAGGCTAAGATTGGCCTCGGTAGGTTTTAGGTGGCGAACTAGGGGGTCGAAGAAATTTTTAAAGAGACAGTACTTCGACTATTGAATGGTCGAATAGCCGAACGATTTTTAGTTCGAATCGTTCGATTCAAAGTCGAAGGTCGTAGTCGAAGGTCGAAGTAGCCCATTCGATGGTCGAAGTAGCCATATTCGACCATTCGAAATTCTAACTATTTTTCCTCTTTTCTTTCACTCGAACTAAGTAAATGGGCCCCCTAATGTTCTGCTATTTATGGAAGATTGCTGAAAGCATATTTAATACAAGCAACCATCCTTGGCTATTGCACATCAATTTACATCAATTTACTAATTCTTCCCTAACATTTTTCAGTTATTGCCGGGTTACAGACTCTTGTTTTGGACATATCTGATAAACAACAAGTTTTTTTGCTTTTCTACCCAGCTGTAGCTATCCAAAATATAAATAATGTGACTACTTCAGAAGAAGATAATTGGGTAAGAACTCCTACCTTCAATAGATGATATCATTTCATCTTTGTGTCTTTTATTCTTCTACTGTATTTCACTGTTACATTCATAATTACTTTATATATGCAAGATACTTGGAAAATGTTGGAGGGGCTGCTTTTCCTGTTTTGTTTCCATTCACGTAAAGAAAATTACTAGCCAACTTCAAGCTTTTTGTTTATCAGATAACAATAGAAACAATGGGCTAAAAAAAGAGAATATGAACATTAGTGGTAACCATTATAACTGAAATGAAATTGTTCAGATATCCTTGACAGGGTACAATTCTGGTCTGATATTGTAGAAGTAGTCTTGTAGAAGTAATGCAGCATCAGAAGATAAACAACCCTATCATTAATTTCAGTACAGGAAGCAATCAAATTATTTGTTCACATATTAATCATCCCCTGTTTATACAACACAACAAGCCATTATGGGCCTCCATTGCACACACTCATTCTATTGAATCTGCAAAAAGCCTATGCTGACTACTAATACATTTTCATATTAAATTAAAATTCCTGACTAGTGATAAGCAAATTGTAAAACTAAGGGAAAATGTATGAAAAGACAAAAATCTTCAAAATGCATTGAAGTCAATGTTTTTTTTTGTAGCACTTCTTTCTATACGCATTTTGTCAACTGTTTTTTTTTCACAGCAAATTTTTATAGCGTTTTTATGAAAATATGCAAAATTTTATAGTAAATCCATACCATGCAAAACATTTCTTTCATCACTATTCCTTACTCTGAAAACCTATAAATCATTTTAAAAGAATCCATTCTCAGCTTAATCTGTACAGACAAGTATTGATTTAGTCATGCAATGATCTTCTTAAACTTGAGTTCCTTGTAAATCTCTCTCTTGTAACCTTCTCAACTGATTACTTACTCAGATATAATCTTTTACATATTCCCCTGGAACTTACTTCTTCATCCAAGTCTACATACAACATTCTTAACTTTACAGTTGCCTTACACAAACCTTTACTGCTGAATGCAAAAGTGTTCCCACATCTTTCTGTTTCTGATATTCTATTAGCAAGCCTATAGGTACTGTATGGGGGTTATATACTAAAACACGAGTTTATCTCAGTTTTTTAGAAAAACTAATTTGACCTAGCTCCCATCCATGAATTTAATTAATTTGTCAATAATTCTTCTTTAAAAAGTCAGTATGAAAAAACGTTGTGAAAAATTTGTGCGACAATTCTAATAGTTTGATTGCCTATCCAAAAACTCTGCTTCATCGTATTTTTGCAGCAGAAATTCAACTTTTTTGGACGAAAACCAATGCTGATCGCAATGTCAACAAAAATCTTCAAGGACATCTGCCATTGACTTCTACATGACCTCAACAGGTTTGAGATGGATTATTTCCATATTTTAAGCAGCTTTGGGGTACATGTATGTGACCTGTTATCCAGAATGCTTGGGAGCATTCCATGGAGCATTCCATGTCATATAAATTGATGAGCGTCAAAAAAAATTGCAGTGCGTCAAAAAAATTAGTCATCCATAGATCTTTAATGCATTTTGGTGAATGCATTAAACGGGTCAAATTCGCCCATCCCTGTCCAGTTCTCTAGCAGTGAACTGTTGGGTCTAGCATGACAGGCAACCTAGTGGTAAGTTCACCTTGCTTTAACCTGTACAACAAATCTACATCCACAAGAGGGTGGCTAGCTTTGCTGGCAATTGCACACCATCATAAATTATTTGATATCTATTTCAAAAAAGGAATGGAGAGACTGCACCTTAGGAAGGACTGAAAATGCCATTTAGATTTCAAATATATTGTAGAAAAGGAAAATACATAGACATTTATCATATATTCAATAAAAATGCAAAGGAGAAAGCATTCTTGTTAAGAGAGTCCTAAAATGATATGGTTTTCCTGCCTGATCATGTAAATGTAAAAAATTTTTTTCAATTTTTACTCATCAAAATATTTAAAATTTGATGAGTCAGTTTCTAAGATAGCTGGCCACTGTATGCCAAAAGCAAACATCAACTTGAGTTTCTATGTTAGTGCAAAAGCAAAGTATTTTAACAATTAAGTTTTAATAAATTCATAAGACAAGCACCATAAACACAATCAAAATTAGCTAAAATATCACATCTTTGAGAATACATTAGAATAATGAAAACTATGCACAAATAAGTTTAGACAGAAGTGCTTGTTCCAAATTAAAATGCATCTAAATTTTATAGAGAAAAAAATATACAGCTGAGGTGGGATATAGGTGAAATGACTGCATATTTAAGGGAGTAAACAGAAAAGATGCTAGTATTGTAGAACAATTTCTCACACTGGAGTGTAGCAGTCCATGCAGACAATGCTTTCCAACATTATGTAAAAAACATGCTTTTGTGCAGTAGTTTCCCTTGAGAGAAAATTATTGGGCATTGAATAATACTGTTTCTGTCAACAGTTAAGGGGATTTTAAAAAGTTGGCATGAGCATTTGACTATCCAACCAAAAAAGCAATGTACTTGAGACCTTGCTACAGACTTTTCAGTCAGGTAAGGCAAATATATTGTAGACCCTCCAGACTCACTTATTTTTTTCGATGTAATTTATGGCCGAGATACAGAAACAGTTCTTGTATTACATAAAGTTCTTGTATTACATAAAGGGGCAGATTTATTAAATGTCGAGGTGAATTTTCAAATTCAAAAAATTAAAATTTTGAGATTTTTTTTGTGTACTTTGACTAGGGAATAGTCCAAATTCGATTTGAATTTGAAAAAATTGGAAAATTTGATTATCAAAATTTATCATGTACTGTCTCTTTAAAAATTTGACTTCGACCATTCACCATCTAAAACCTGCCAAATTGCTGTTTTAACCTATGGGGGACCTCTTAGAACCTATTTGATTGGTCAATTGGTGGACTTTAAAAATCAAAGTTTTTTTTGGGAAAAACAACGATTCAAATTCAATGGAATGCAATATTACTTCGATTCGTACAATTTTAATTCGGCCGAATACAGATCTATTCGATCAAAAACTGACCTATTCAGCCAAAAAAAACCTTCGGTTGGTCTTTTAGAATTTGAATGTCAACGTTTTTCAAATTCGAAATTCGACCCTTGATAAATATGCCCCAAAATGTTATGTGTAAAAAAATGTTTTAACACCTGGTGCCTGGACACAAACTGAATATATTGCCTGGGTCCTAGTTTGCAGCACAAAGGCTCTGGCCATTTGAAAAAAATAAATTAAATAAATAAATAAATATATATATATATATATATATATATATATATACATATATATATATATCTTTTGTGTTGTTTTTATTGTTCTCTCTCACTCTCTAATCTCAATAATAGTTATTTTTGTGTTTCATTGTAATGAAATGTGCACTGGGACTGAAAATAAATTTACATATATATTAGGGTTTAAGCAACAGGACATGTAATATTGGTTTAAAAAAATATACAAAATACAAACACGACTGCAAGTCGTGCTACAAAGAGTATAGCATTATACTATACAGGGCATGTATGCTTCTATATATAGGGATGGGCGAATAAATTCGCCATGGTTAAATTCGCGGCGAATTTCTGCGTTTCGCCGCGGGCGAATTTTTCGCGAAATTGTGGCAAAAATTCGCCTCGCGACTCGTTTCGCCGCGCGTCGAAATTTTCGTCGCGCGACGAGCCGCGACGCCGCTAATGCGCGTCAAAACAAAAAGACGCGCGACAAACTAAACATCACCCACAGCAGCCAATAAGATGTGAGCCATCCCTGAGCCAACCCACTGGCTATATAAGGAGCTGCAGAGGCGGCCATTACTCGTGGCGTTTCTGGTAGAGGTAGAGAGAGCAGGATAGTGAGAGATTTGTGTGTGATTTAGCTAGTGGAGTTTGTGTAGAGAGCTTTTTTTTTTTCTGAGTCAGTGCAAGTGGAGGTTGTGGATTTCAGTTTACTGTTTTCCCTCTTCTGCTTGCCTGCTCACCACCCAATAGCCCTTTTTAGGGCTAACTGTCTTTGTCTTTGTCTGTGCTGGTGTGTGTACTCCTTGTGGGTGCACACTTCTGCTGAGGGGATTTAGTTGAGGGTTTTATTTTTTTCTCCTTTCCTTCCCCGAAATATCCAAACCCCCCCCTTATATATATATTTTTTTTTTTAAGTTTAGTTGCCCAATATGACGGGCCGTGGGAGAGGGGGGATGGGTGGTGGTGGTGGTGGTGGGAAGAAGGGTGGGATAGGGAGGGGTGGCCGAGGAAGAGGCCGTGGTGCTGGCCTTGGGCATCCAACCCCACAACAGCCATGTGCCATGCCCAGTCTGGGCACTGTAAATCAGTCGCAGCACAAGCTGCCATCAAAGCAGCTGCCATCACAGCAGCAGCTGCAACAACAACAGCAGCAGCTGCAACAACAACAGCAGCAGCTGCAACAACAACAGCAGCAGCAGCCGCAACAACAGCAGCAGCAAATGCCACAGCAGCAGGTGGCTGTGGGTCGCAGCAGCGGGGCAACTGGTCCATGTAGGACTGTGCCCGATTTTTTTGCCACTGCTTCGCGACCCATACGGTCGCAGCAGGCAGAGGCAGTGGTAGACTGGCTGACCCAGGCTACCTCATCTGCAGCGGGCACCAGTGAGCGGCAGGAGGTGGCATCACCTGCTAGCTCAGTGTGGGATGACACCCCATCTCTCTTATTTGATCCTGAGGTGGACTTGGGCCCAGACACCCTGGATCTTTTTGATGATCAGGCAGGAATGGGGGGGCATTCATGTCTGATGAAGAGGAGGAGGTGGTCATGTCACAGCCCACATCAATAGGGGATATTGGGCAGGGTCCCCTTATGGCAGGGCAGCAAGTTGCTGGTGTGGGGTCAGACACCAGCATGCTGGATGTGGGTATTGATGCCATGTATGAGGCAGGGTCTGGTCTGGGGGAGGACGATGACAGGGACAGACCCTGGGAGCCGGCTCCAGAGGATAACAGCAGCAGTTCAGGGGGGGAACTGTTTGTTGTTGATGAGGATGAAGAGCCGGCTCCACCGACCACTGCTAGGGGGGGCAGGCAACAGGGCAGCACTGCGCCTAGGTCCAAAGCCTATGTGCGTACGGGTGGGGACCATCCTCAACCCTCCACAGCAGGCAAGGCAGTGGCCCGCACTTCAGCAGTGTGGGCTTTTTTCACGTGCCAGGCAGAGGACCAGGCAATAGCAGTGTGCCAGCTCTGCCGGCAGAAGGTTCGAAGGGGGCAGGCAGGGTCACATATGGGAACATCAGCTTTAAGTTCCCATATGAAACGTCATCACAGGATGACGTGGGAGCAGCACCAAAGTGGCAGGGCACCGGGTGGCAGTGGTGCTTCCTGTCCACCTCCTCCCATTCCTCAGGGAAGAGGTGCTAGCTCCCCAGACCCTGCAGCAGGTGAAGAGGATTCTGGGGCTCACAGTCGGAGGCAGCCACTGTGTAGCTCAGCCTCTTCTGCAGCCTCCTCCTCCTCAATGCGGCCCCTGTCCCGCCAGGTTTCCCTCCCCAGTTCCTCAGCCGCAAGACGCCTCTCTCCCCCAGCCACCCCCAAGTGCAGAGGCTTAATGGCTGCCTGGCAAAGCTTCTGGCAGTGCAGCTGCTGCCCTATCAGCTAGTCGAAGCAGCCCCCTTCCGACAGCTGATGGCTTGCGCTGCCCCTAACTGGCGGATCCCCAGCCGCCATTATTTTGCCAGGAAGGCCGTCCCTGCCATCCACCAGCATGTGGTTGAGAATGTGTCCCTGTCGCTGGATCATGCTGTTGGCGGCAGGGTGCACTGCACCACTGACACGTGGACCAGCAGGCATGGGCAGGGGAGGTACATAACCTACACTGCGCACTGGGTCACCCTCATGAGTGCTGGGGAGGGTGCAAGCCGGGGCGCTCCCCTCAGGCTACAGGTGCCTCCCCGTGGGGTACAGGGCAAACCCCACATGTCCACTTCCTCCTCCTCCTCCTCCACTATGGATGAGCCACCCCTGAAGCGTCCCCGCAGCTACGCTTCAGTGCAGCACAGGCGATGTCAGGCTGTGCTGCAACTCCTCTCCCTGGGCGAGAGGAGTCATACTGCACCTGAGCTCATGGCTGCCTTCCAGACTCAGGTGCAGCGGTGGTTCACTCCCCGCCAGCTCCAAGCAGGTAATATTGTTTGCGACAACGGTCGCAACCTGCTGGCCGCCATCCGCCTAGGGCACCTGACCCACATGCCTTGCTTTGCACATGTCCTCAACCTTGTGGTGCAGCGCTTCCTCAAGAGCTACCAAGGGTTGGGTGACATGCTGGAGAAGGTACGTAGGGTATGTGCCCATTTTCGCAGGTCCCCCACCGCCAGCGCGTCTTTGGCACGGATGCAGCGGCAGCATAGTCTGCCACCCCACCGGCTCATCTGTGACCTGCCGACGCGCTGGAATTCCACCCTGCACATGGTGGAGCGCCTCGTAGAGCAGCGCTGGGCGGTCAGCAATTACCTGCTGGAGCACAGTGCCAGGGGTACTCAGGGGGCGGATTTGGGGTACTTTAGTGCAGAGCAGTGGCAGCAAATGAGGCAGCTCTGCCAAGTACTTGCCCCCTTTGAGCAGGCGACACGCTTTGTTAGCAGGGACAATGCGTGTCTTAGCGATGTCATACCCCTGGTGTTCCTCCTCAAGCGCACGTACTCTGTGCTCAAAATTAGTGGAGGCCTTCCCCCAGTCTGACACTTCTCAGGCCTCCACTACTCCACACACCCAGCAGAGACGGGGGCCTAGCAGCAGCAGCAGCAGCAGCAGCAAGGGCGGAGATCTCATGGGTGTGTGGAAGAGCTTTTTCGAGCCTCAACGGCCAACAGCAGGCCCAGTCAGCACCCAAAGCCACCACCAGCAGCGGGTGGAGCATATGGTGGCTGACTACATGGGGTCAGTCAGCGTGCAGGATGCCATTCGCCCTGACGATGACCCCATGCATTATTGGGTCTCGAGGCTCGACCAGTGGCCAGAACTGGCACAGTACGCTCTGGAGGTGCTGGCTTGCCCCCCTGCCAGTGTCCTGTCAGAGCGTGTCTTCAGTGCCGCAGGTGGGGTGGTCACTGAGAAGCGGACACGGCTATCCACTGGCAGCGTGGATAAGCTGACATTCATTAAAATGAATGAGGCATGGATAAGCGGGGATATCCAAGTGCCCATTGCAGACAGCAGAGACTAGCCTCCTCTCCTCCTTCTCCTCCACAGATTTATCCTCCTCTCTCCATTGCTGCCCATACTCTCCTCCTCAGTAGTATTGCCCATTCCCCATCTGTCTGCACCTGCTGCCCTTGCTGCTGCTGCTGCTGCTGCTGTAGCCTGCTACTAGCCCTAGTAGTACTGCTGCTGTGCTGCATTGTCGGCAATTTTTTTATGGTGGGGGCCTATCAAAGCTCCTACTGCTATCGTAGATACTACTGCTGCATTGTCGGCAAATTTTTTTAGTAGTTGAGGCCTAACATGGCCTCTAAATATGTTTCTTCGAATACTGCCACATTGTTGGCTAATTTCTTCTGGTTGAGGCCTAACATGGCTTCTAAAAATGTTTCTACGAATACTGCCACATTGTTGGCTAATTTCTTCTGGTTGAGGCCTAACATGGCTTCTAAATATGTTGCTTCTAATTTTGCCGCTAAGTTGGCTAATTTCTTCTGGTTGAGGCCTAACATGGCTTCTAAAAATGTTTCTTCGAATACTGCCACATTGTTGGCTAATTTCTTCTGGTGGTTGAGGCCTAACATGGCTTCTAAAAATGTTTTTTCGAATACTGCCATATTGTTGGCTAATTTCTTCTGGGGGTTGAGACCTATCATGGCTTCTAAAAATGTTTCTTCGAATACTGCCACATTGTTTGGCTAATTTCTTCTGGGGGTTGAGGCCTAACATGATTTCTAAATAGGTTGCTTTTAATTTTGCCGCTAAGTTGGCTAATGTCTTCTGGTGGTTGAGGCCTATCATGGCTTCTAAAACTGTTTCTTCGAATACTGCCATATTGTTGGCTAATTTCTTCTGGGGGTTGAGGCCTATCATGGCTTCTAAATAGGTTGCTTGTAATTTTGCCGCTAAGTTGGCTAATGTCTTCTGGTGGTTGAGGCCTATCATGGCTTCTAAAAATGTTTCTTTGAATACAGCCCCATTGTTTGGCTAATTTCTTCTGGGGGTTGAGGCCTGCCTCATTTAATTCTTCTGGCTCTAATAAAATTGATTACAACAATGCTTGCTGCTTGGTTGTCAAATGTATTCACACTATTATTACCCCTGAAACGACTGCGGCCAAAAGTCCTTTGCCTCTGTCATTATTCTTTCTTTTGAAATGATAGGAGTGCTCTAAAAAATGTATACAGGGAGGGCATGTGTGTATAGCAGTAACTGAGTGGAACATAGGTGCGAATTGCTCTTCCCATTGATTCCAAAGCAAAACATGGCATATATACATTCATCACTGTGTACAAAAGTAAGGGAAATGTTTTAATGGTAGTCCCAAAGCCATGTCTGGTCTGGGAGTCAAAATAGGCCCTTGCATTCAAATTACACAGAGGCCCAAACAGGCCCCAAACATCAGCCCAGTAAATTTGACTGGAAACCAACCAACCTGGCAACCCTGGCTGACACAAACATAGCCATAAACTCTACTTAAATTCATGCTGTAAGTAATAATTTAGATTGAATTTGTCCTCTATGAATGCTTTTGTCCTTGAGTTAAATAAACGAGACAACACAGTTTGCTTAATGGAAAGAGGAATTTCATTCCTAGATGATGTCCATCTTACATCCCACTTTCAGCTGCATCTGCTATTTTCCGACTTTCAACTTCACAAGCAGTCTTGTCCCAGTTTGCTGTCCATAACCTTCAAAGAGAACACACGCCATCCTTTGTTTCCAAACACTTTACACAACGTATTCATAGATCCAGTGCAAAGCCCTTAAAGGGGTGGTTCACCTTTAAGGAAACTTTTAGTATGCAATAGTATGGCAAATTCTAAGCAACTTTTAATTTGGTTTTATTATTTGCCTTTTTCTTCTAAGTTCTGACTCTTTGCAGCTTTTAAATGTGGGTCAATGAGTTGACCCCAACTAAAAAGCAAATACTATGTCAGGCTACAAATGTATTGTTAGTCATTGCTACTTTTTTACATTTAGGCCTCTCCTATTCATATTCCAGTCTCTTATTTAAATCAATGTATGATTGCTAGGGGAATAATGTTACTTCTAATAGTGCCTAATTGCCAAATATAGTGTGACTTAATATCATAATTTATTTTAAAAAATCAATGTATTTGAGTGTTACAGTAGTCAATTTATCAATTTCGTCACCGTCGCGACGAGGTTCGTCAGGTACCTGCACCAGGAGGGATACGACAATATCCCTCCTGGAGTGAGAGGAATCCAGGCGCTCCGGAGGAGCATAATGGAGAGATTGAGGCGCAGGCTGCGGAGGGAGTACCGCCTGAGCTTAAGTTTGCGGGAGCTCCAGAGGATCTGGAGCGATCTCAAAAGACGCCACAGCGCGTTTGTTGATGAGCTGCGCGTGGAGGTGGAAGGTAGAGTTATTTAAAAAGAAAACATCTTATAATGATTTGCTATTTTACAGCAAAAATGTATTTAAGTGAATACTGTAATTAGGATTGGAACAGTTGACTTTGACTGACTGACATAATTGCAGACAAGTTAAATAACAAGTAAATGAGCTGTCAAATGGAGATTATTTAAACAGATTATAATAGATTTATTTAAATGCAATACATGAGTTTCCCTTCTTAACTACAATAAAGCCACTTGATTCCCATTTATTTTGGTATTTTGGAGCAAATGTGTATTTGTTTAGGCCTGTGACAAGGCTAATAAGAATTTTACTTCACATAAAGGTAGATTTATTTAAACGGAAAAAATAGGTTTCCCTTCTTAACTACAATAAAGCCACTTGATCAGGCTCGGATCTGTGGAAAGGCCACCAAGGCCCGGGCCTAGGGCTGGAAGATTTTAGGGTGGCGGCATGCTGCCCAACCACACCCATATTGGTTCAGAAAAACTGGGGATGCACAGGAGATACAATAGTTTCCCATGCAGCAATCCCCATTGCTCCTGTCCAGATGATAAAAATTTGCCCGAATAAAGGGGAGGGGACAGGGGCGACGAATGGCAGTGGGCCTAGGGGTGCCTACTATGTAAATCTTGCCCTGCACTTGATTCCTATTTATTTTGGTATTTTGGAGCAAATGTGTATTTGTTTAGGCCTGTGACAAGGCTAATAAGAATTTTACTTCACATAAAGGTAGATTTATTTAAACGGAAAAAATAGGTTTCCCTTCTTAACTACAATAAAGTTAATTTTCCTGTAGTTACAACATGACACCTTATCCTGTATAATTTATACTATACAAATGCAATTGCTGTGTTACTCAAACTGAAATTTATTCATTGCCAGCTGAATGGATCCAAGATGATCCTGATGATGGGGAAGTACCACCACCACCACCTGACCAGGCAGCACCGCCTCCACCTGATGAGGCAGCACCGCCTCCACCTGATGAGGCAGCACCGCCTCCACCACCTGTCCAGGCGGCACCACCACCTCACCAGGCGGCACCACCACCTCACCAGGCGGCACCACCACCTCACCAGGCGGCACGACCAGTGGACGACCAGGGGCTCAGTGTAGGCACTCAGACAGAGCATGCCTACTACGACCAGACTGAGCTCCTGGTCACCCTAGTCCACCAAGTTAATGCCATGCGGCAGGAGCTGGGAGAGGTTAGGGACATTGTAGACAACCTGCAGAGGGTAGTTGCTCCTCCTCCTCCTCCACTTTAATTTATTTATTGTTTGTTACAGCACCGTTGTGCTATATGTTGTAAATTAAAAATTTTTTTTATATCTCTATATTTTGAGTTCATTTTTCATTTGACTAAACTAATACTCACATGGTACTTGGAATTGTTTGGATTCTAATAACACAACGATGACTATTCTTAATCGGAGTCATTAAAATTACATTACATAGTATTTCAGAATCATTACAATTACATGATGTAAATATAAGGTTCATTCACATAAACATATGGTTTATTCATTTTTATCTGAGATACAAAGCATCCAGATACTATCTGTTCAGATTTATTAGTTGTACTTGTGTTAGTAATCTACTATTAGATATATGAAGTACAGATGGTACTTTTTGGTTAAACAGAGATATAGAGTAGTAGTAGATACCATTACCAGTTGACCAGAGGTAATGTGAAAAAATCCACAAACGTTAAAAGTTTAAGAAACTTGCAAAATGGGAGCCATTTTTTCAAGATAGGAGTCCTCTAACAATGCAGGGCATGTGTGTAGCAGTATACTAAGTGAAACACGCATGTGTATTGGTCTTCCCATGGAGTCCAATCCAATTCAGCACATTCAGACACAAAGCAAAAGATACCATGTTCATTTATCATCACAGACTACAAAGCTTGAAACTAAGGGGAACATTTTTATTTGTAGGCCCAAAGATGAAAAAAGGTTATACAAACAAAACACCCATAGAAGATGGGCTTCATCAAATTGCACTGCGCGTCAAAAATAACGTCGCGCGTTAAAACACATACTTGCGTCCGCGACAAAATATTTTGACACGCGACAAAATCGGGCCGCGCGACTCGTTTCGCGAATTTTTCGCCGTTTCGCGAATTTCACTGGAAATTCGCGAATTATTCAGCGAAGCGAAACGCGACAGATTCGCCCATCACTATCTATATATTTAAAGTGCTAAAATAAGCTTTGGACACTATAAACCATTAATAGATTACCTACATTTAGAATACATTACTTACACAGATGGCCAATTTTTTCCACTCATAATGCACTTTTTTTCTTTACAACACTAGACTCTCAAACCATATCCAAGATATAAGGATTTTTAAATAGGGAACACAATAAAAAGAAATTCCATTAATCCAACAGCTGAATCTGTTTTTATTGTACAAATTGAGATATTGATGTTTTCTGATATTTGCACGTTTTCTGAGATATAATTTTTGCTGTTTTTCCTAGAAAGCATGGTCCAAAAGTAAGAACATAATATCAAATATCAAGGAAAATGAAAGAAATAAAGCTGTTGGGTAGAAAGATGGCCTCCTGTCCTTATAGTTATGTATCTATTGAGAAATAAATCGTTAGATATTTACCAAAATACTGGAAGCACTTGGGTAATGTGAAGGCCTATTTATCAACAGTCTCATTTTTGTAGTTTTAGAGTTTTTTAAACCATGACTAAACTCACTCTCTCTAAAACCACAGTTGTCATGAGATTTGTTAAAAAACCTGAATTGAAAAAGCACTAATGGGAAAAGACAATAACTATGACTTTTTCGTATTGATGCACAAAAGTCAGTGTCAAAAAACACCCTAAATCTACAAATCAAAGAAAGATCTTCCAGTTGTAAAAGGAACATCTGCCCTGACATTGTTTTGCCATGAGTATTTTCATATTCAGAATTGTTTCCATTTTTCCACATAATAAAGTCACACTTTTGCCCCCATAACTTTTTTTTTAGATTTTTGGCATTAAAAAGCTTGAAACAGTCACAGCTTAATGCATCAGCCCTTTATATATACAGTATAATAGTGTCTGAAAACAAGTGTTCAAAATGGCATGGCTCTTGAGTGATTTAATAAATAACATTGCTGTGAAATATGTTGTCTCTCTAAAAATACGTTATTAATAATAATAAAAAAATCCCAACATGTTTAAGGTAAAAATTATGAGATTGCAAGTTAAGATCTCATGCTAATATGTTAAGTTCTAGTTTGCAATCTACAGCAATATATCACCTGTTGAGGTGATGTTGATGTGGTGGAAGTCTGAAATAAAGATGTCATCAGAAAATGGCAATACAGGAACATTCTCTAATTTAAAATCCAGGCCTTATTTATAAATTATAATTAAACATTTATACAAACATTTACAGAGATTCATATCAATATCTACCCCCAATGGAGTTTCTATTGTGTTTACACACATATGCACTAGGGTACGTTTCATCAAGAAACTGCAAAATACATTTTCATTATAATTTTATGGAACAAGACCAATAGGCATCCTCAGGCCTTGCCAGATTTGTAGAAGAGTTCACAAATGAGACTGACAAAACAGTTTGAGAAATAATAATTTAGAGTTTAAGTAGGCAAGTATGTCACCAGCTCCACCCTATAGTACATTTTAGAGGATGTCCTTTGATAACTGGTTTACAAGGATTTAATAGAACACAGTAGATAATATACACCACACCAGCATAATGTGTAGTCCTTGGAGTAGAGTAAGTCAGGCTACCTCAAACACTCAGGAGCAAACAACAGAAAAAAACACATTAAAGAGTCAGACTGCCAGGGCCTAACTGCTCTTGAGTCTGGAAAGTCCAGACCAAGGAGGAAGTGCAAGACTCAGAGTCCAATTCATTGTGATCAAGGGGTTAAGAAGAGTTGTAGTCATAAAGCAGGCAAAGGTTCAAGACAGGGAGAAAACAGAAGTGGTCAGGAGGGCCAGAAGTAGAGAATTTAAGAACTCCCAAGAACACTAACAAATGTGACCTATAATCAAGCATAGAACTCGTGACCTTCGAATCCTTTTACTGTTGACACGTGGTGACATGCAAGTGCGGCCCTGGGCACCACCATCTTAGATTACAAGTGGAGCTTTACGCAAGGAGTGCTCCTGACACAGACCTCAAGAACAGAGAAGCATAAACAAATACTGCTTTTTCTTAGCACTTACAATTACAAATAACATCAAAAATATACATTGGGAAGTTGCTTAAAAATTATTTTCTTTCATCATTATGCAAAAACAGTGATTTGATATTTTTTATGAAGCATTTAACAAGTTTTTATATGATTTCAAACACAATGTGACGTCTTGTCCAACAACAATGTTGATGTTTGCACTTAATAACCATTTAAATTCTTTACTGCAGCTGATCAATCATGAGACTTACCCGGAGGAAATACGTGTCAATCAATGATAGAAAAGAATAACAAATGATTTTTTTTCTTACTCATTCACATAATTCAGTTGGAACTGAGGATACATTTATTATACTCATTAATGGAATAAGTAAATTTTGTGATATAAAAAAGGTTTGAGAAAAATTAAATACACATTGCAAAGTAAAAACAAAATGTAATATATTACTAAAATAGGAAGGGGTTGTTATTTACTGCCAAGTTTACAAGTATAAATCCTAAATTATAGCACATTTGTCCAGGATCACTAATGGTAATTTGTTTAGCTTCTTGAATATTTACAAGTACCTAGTATGTTAAATTACAAGATGTTAATTATATATTAAAAGAGCTGACATGGAAGAAAAATCCCATAAATGCCTCTGAGAGATATTAATGAATATAGGATGGTAAATCTTGTGTTTTTGTGTCCAAAGTATTAACGATTTCTAGCTTTAAAGGATGATTGAATGTAAATAAGACTTTTCCTTGAATTCCTTACATTTTTATTTTCTGCCCGGTTTATTTCATGAAAAAAATAATAAGTAAAATTAATATTTTTTTCTACTGTCTTTTGCTCGCTCACATGGTTTATCAGTCCCAAAGAGAAACTCTACTTTTTTTGAAAAACCACTGCAGTAATATAAGATTTGATAATCACCAGAATAACGTTACAGAGGAAAAATTTCTGCTGATTTTAGGTGATCATTTTGTCAAAA
Source organism: Xenopus laevis (assembly GCF_017654675.1). Taxonomy (NCBI): domain Eukaryota; kingdom Metazoa; phylum Chordata; class Amphibia; order Anura; family Pipidae; genus Xenopus; species Xenopus laevis. The sequence goes on from NC_054373.1 coordinate 18,681,968, forward strand.
TGAAACACAAGCAATTCACCCAAATCTAGATGAAACAAATCAGCTGAGAACATCAACATTTTATAATATATGTATGAAGGTGTATACATAAACTATGAGGCCTATTTATCAACAGTCTTATTGTAGTGGTCTTAGTGGTTTTTGAAACCATAACTAAACTCACTTTCTCTAAAAACCACAAATGTCATGAAATGTATTTTCCGAACTGAAAAAGCACAGGAAAAGTAACTACTACTTTTTTGCATTGTCGTACAAAAGCAAGTGTCAAAAACACCAGAAAACCTCTAAAACCATGAAAACCACAAAGAAAGATCTTCCAGTTGGAAACGGGACATCTGCCATTGACTTCTACATGATTTAGACAGGTTTTAGTATTTTTGGATTCAGAATTGTTGCAGTTTTCTGACATAATAAAACACAGAAAAGTTGTGCATTTTTTTGTTAATTTTTAGGATTTTTGGTTTCAAAAATCATGACCCAAAAAGTTGTGGTTTAAGAAATTGGCCCCTGTATATCATAGTTTACTTTACACATTCATCACATATCATTTGAAATGAAGTTTCAGGTTAGAGCTGGCTAATGTACAGAAGTTAATTAAAATTGGATAATGTACATGAACCAGAAGGAAGAAACAGTCAAAAAGATTGCAAAAATTTGGCAGAACACAACATGCAATGCCAATGGCATTTCATGTTTTTATATCTCAGCCCAGCTCGCAGTGAAATTAAACTCTTATTTAGATGGCATTTTTCAAAAAGCTGTTTTCTATTTTTAGCTGTGCTACACTTGATTAAGTACCTACTGGGATCTATTTTGGGTATGTGTGTGCATATAACCAATTAGAGCTTTGGCACCTTTCCAATTCAAATGTCAACGTCTGAATGTAACAAGAACAGCAGCACATTTTATATAAGAAAAACACATAAAATGGTAACAAATTCGATGCGTGTTTTTCAGAGAATGAGAAGGCTAAAGAGCTGGCAATGCCAAGAAACATTTTTAAAAGTTCATTTTACCTCAGAATCTCTAGATCATAAGTGGATAAGACATGTTTGTGTCTACTGTATGCCTGTTGTTCTAAAATTGACTTTTACAGCTTTTTTACTGACTCCTTCCAATAATTTGCTTGCAACTAGAGGATAGCATTGAAAGCCACATATCTGTGTTCATGACACAAAAGTTTGCAAGGCCATTGAATCTAGCCAATATCTTTCTTGTAGAGATATCTGAATGATCTGGGTGATTAAGTTGTAAATTAGATTCATTGTTGATTAGTGTCATGTTAGGCAACTTGGTTTTAAACATATAAAGGCCACTTATAACTAATATATTAAAAACTATATATTAAACCATGAATGAAGAAAATCCTTGATCCTTGAAAATCCAAAGATGTCCTCTGAGGAAGAGGTTGGGAGTAGTTCTTCTCTTGTACAAAAATCTAATAAGGCATCTTTTAGAATATGTAATGGTCCCTCGTACTCATAAAGGACATTTTTATAAAAGAGAAATTCCATAAACTATATGGATATATGGAATGTCTCTGTTGTGTAAAGACTGCCCAATGTGGGCTTGTTTACAGTGGAGAAGAGTTACTTAGGGGAAAAAAGGGAACCGTATTATGACCTTCTTATTTAGAATAGATCCTTCAAGTGTACACAAAAGCATCCATTAAGATTAGAAAAATGAGGTTCCATTGTAAACTGTGAAATAGTTTTTAATGTAAGAATTGTAAACATATGTAATTCTCCATCTTAAGCCATTGTACTGGCATATACATTAGATAGTAAAGGTTAAAAGTCTTTTTAGCAAGTGAGAAAATAAAGGTTTCTGAAATCAACTCTTAGCACAAAGTTGATCAAATCGCTAGTTAATTTTGTAGTCAGGGTGGTATTTTTCACGCTGTGATACAAATTGCAGAGGGAACTTTTTTTGCCTTCATCTAGTTAGGCAAGTTTTTTTGAGCAAAAGTCTAAACTTAATGGACTCGTGCATTTTTTAACCTCATCTACACATTACTATGTAACAGATATAAAATATAGAATAAAAGCTTATTATTCTAACAATTTTTTAGCCCCCAGCAAAAATCTGAGAGGTAAAAAAAGTGCACATTTAGGGGCAGATTTATCAAAGGTCGAGGTGAATTTTCAAATTCAATTTTTTTTAAAATTTTAAAATTCGACATCGACCATTCACCATCTAAAACCTGACAAATTGCTGTTTTAGCCTATGGGTTTGGGGTCAATTGGCGGAATTCGGCCTAATATGGACCTATTTGATCGAAAACGGACCTATTTGACCTAAAAAAACTTTGACTTAATTTCGGTTGGTCTTTTTGAATTCGAATTTTGAAGTTTTTCCAGATCAAAATTCGACCCTTGATAAATATGCCCCCTAAAGAATCAAATAATAGATTGTGATAAAAATAAACAAGGCAGTATATGTCATATGATATTTTGTTTCCACCAGATTTCACTTGCATTTACCATTCTAAAATGACATTTCTTTACTTGTAATTTAAACTGTGCAACTCATGCTCTCAAAAGTTTTCATATTAAAAATGTATAAAATCTTTATTTTTTTCTTCTTACTTATCCTTATTTATAGCCAATATTTTGTAATACCACCTGTACAGTTACAGCTAAAATCCAGGTAAGGCATCACCTTGAGTTGCATTTGGTCCCAAGTTCTAAAGTAGGATATCAATGAGCTGGAAAGACTTTCAACAAAACAGGTAAAAGGCATTCAACATTTAGCATGGCTGAGGTTGTTTTCTCTGGAGAAAAGGCACTTGCTAGAAGACATGGTTCCTTGCAAGTACATGAGAGGATTAGTGATGGGCGAATTTATTCGCCAGGCGCGAATTTGCGCAATCCGCCGCCAGCGAATAAATTCGCCCATTTCTAGGCGAAGCGAAAAGGTGCAAATTCGCCCATCACTAGAGAGGATATTATATACATAGCGGGGTTTCATATTCACAAAGAAAAGAACAAGAGGCCACTCATTTAGAGTTTAAGAAACTGAAGCTTCACTTGAAATTTCATAAACGGTTAAAGTCTTACTTTGCATTCTAATAAGGATTAATTTATATATGAGTTGGGATATTTTTGATTACATAGAAAAAGGAAATCATTTTTAAAAATGAGATACAAATATATGGTGTTATTCGAATTTTAAAAATGATATCCTTTTTCTATGTAGTCAAGTAAGATACTGAAACCTATTCTGATTGTTCCAATGTTTCAGTGTCTTGTTGATTCCTTTCCTCACTGTTATTGCAAAGGCAAGCAATTTCAATAGAAGAGTTCTTATGTGTAATCTGTGAGTACTGTAAAGCTTTTATATGCTAATTAATGATACTGCTTGCTAGTAGTTTCATAAGTGCTCCAGGCTTTCCTTGGTATGCGTAAGAATATACAGTATATGAATTTGTGTTCCTGGTCATACTGAGTTTTCTTGATTTGTATTGTTCTTAAAATGAAATTGAGCATTTTTTACTTCCGTTTTTCAGCAACATTGTATTCAAATATGCAGGCTTTTTTTCTGCTTGAGTGAATACATTTTTCTTTTTGATTTTTGAAAAGCTGAAAAAATATTTTAGACAGCCACATAAACAGCCATTTGTGCATTCATTTTTAGCTTATCTGCATACCTTCCTGTAGTATTTCTCATGGGACAATACATAATATTTTATATTAACAATGATGTTTGTTTCAGCTGTATTATACTCTAGTGATGTCATATATCATTTGTCAGTCCTGATTTAAAGGCTTTCTCTTCTATAGCTTGACATGTAACTGCCTGTGTTTGCTTGCAGTTTAAAGTTCAATATATATTTGCCTATTTTAAAGTTTTTTGCCAGTGATGAATTTGTATGAAATGTTCGGGGAGTGCTTTGGAATATCCAGGGAGTGCTTGAGAATTAACTGAGAATTACCTACATTCATCAAGATGTCTACTGTGTTCCAAATATTCCATAGAATTAAACTTTCAGTCTATTTAAATATCAGTCCAGAATGTAATTTTTATTCAGTCAGTCTCCAGTACAAACCAAAATATTTACTGAACATAATTGCCTCTACACAATTATATTTTGAGCATAAATTGTGCAGAATTTTAAGTTCCATGCAGGATGTTGCCACTTTGCTGTGAGTGATTTGACTATACTCGAAAACTGGGCAGCAAACTGGAAAATGATAAATGCAAAGTTATGTACTTATTTATAATATAAATTCAAGTTATACACTAAGGGGCAGATTTATCAAAGCTTGAATTTCGAAGTTATGTGGATTTTTTTTAACTCTTATACATTCAAAACTAACTCACAATTCGAATGGGAGTTTATTCATGTAAGTACATGAATGTCTAATATTCGATCGAATATGAACAACCCAAAAATTTGAATTTGGATCAACTTTTCCTCCGGAAAAAAAACTTGAATACCAGGAAGGAAATTAACATATTAAAATGGTTCAATGAACCTCCGCCACTAATTTGTAAATGAACTCAGCAGATTTTAGGTGGAAAATATTAGCATTAGAACTGTTACAGGGTCGAGGTGTGATAAATCTCACATTCAAATTCTAGTTGGTGAATTAAAATTTCACAGTTTTGACCACATTTTCGAAAATTTGAATTTACCATTCAAACGTTAATAAATCTGCCCTAAATGGCAGTGTTTCCTTAATTGAGAAGGATCTAGGGGTTTTTGTAGATAATAAGTTGTCTTATTCGAGGCAGTGTCATTCTGTGGCTACTGAAGCAAATAAAGTTCTGTGTTGCATTAAAAAGGGTATTAACTCAAGGAATGAAAACTTAATTCTGCCTCTTTATAGGTCACTGGTAAGGCCTCATCTGGAGTATGCAATGCAGTCTTGGGCTCCGGTCTTTAAAAGGTATGTAAATGAGCTTAAGACGCTGGGGATGGAAGATTTAAACTATAAGGGTATATTGTCAAGGTTGGGGTTGATTTCTTGAACAAGCATAATATCCAAAGCTATAGTGATATTAAAATCTACAGTTAATATAGATACTGGTAAATATAGTTTCAGTGGGTGTGTGTAGGTATGTGTGTTGGAATTCATTTGGAGGGGTTAAACTTGATGGAGTCTGGCTTTTTTTTAACCTGACTTAACTATGTATATAGAATTATTTGGATATTTTCATTGCATCTGAGCTTTTAATGAAAATAACATTTTCAGTAGAAATTTGTTACAGGACAAAATACAGAAAAATGCTCTTAGCAGTTAAAAGGCAAAACCCTACTTTTAGTATATTGGTCAGTAAGACAATTTTTATTCATGGCAACAGTGTGTTGCCATTTTCCTTCCTAAAAAAATCTACAGAAACCTTCTCTTCTGTTAGTATGTGAATTGTGCATATTATTTATGGCAGACATGGTCCTTTATATACAGTATGTTGCCCATCCATCCCTACAACCCTTTGCACCATTTTTATGTTTATGTTCATTATTGTAGGCAAAAAAAAAACTGACTGGTTAAGTATCTTTGACCAACTGCAAAAATTAACGTATTTGACTAAAACTATACAAATGAACTTAATTGGCTAAAAAAAAAAAAAGATTTTTGTATCATCATGTGGTTAAACCTGCAGCCATTACAACTTGACAGCATTATTTAACTAGGGAAATATTTATAGAGTTCCTTCCCATCTTTACTATAAGGAATTGCATATATTTGAAAGGAATTGTTCTCATGAAAGCTCCAGATTATGTGTTTGCCACCCAAAGTATGATATGAAGGCTTATTTTTGCAATAGATGGCTGTGTAGTTTATGGAAGAAAATATGACAAGGTATCATTTACTCTTTCTTATTCACTGGCATTACTATTATAACATTGATAAGAACTTAAACTGGAATGTAAATATGTGGCCAAAGCACAGTAATCCCAGGAACCTTACATTCATGGGTTTAAAGTAACAGAGAGCAGCTGAAGATATGCCTGTATAAGAGGTAGAACCAAACACATGATGTTACTGGTTTTAGTACCCAGAAAACAGCACATGAGCTTACTGGTTTGGACTTGTTTTACTCTTTTTATGTATATTGTATTCTCTTTCTACTTGGCAACCTTGAGCATAAAATGGACAGAATCCATGAAGTAAAAAATATATGATGGAGCCCTTGCACTGACCAGTTCCTTACCTTTGCTTTAGGCATTAAATATACATAAGCAGAAGACTGTCATTGTTGAACAGCCACTGGATTTAGCATCAGGTAATTAAGTGGTCAAATTGCTATATCACTTTTGAAAGGCCAAAGAAAGGTTTCACACACACTTTAACAGTTGGGGCAAAAAAAAATTCGATACATTACATGACTAATCGTAGTTTCTTCCAACAAGGCATTGTTTTATGGAAATGCATTGGCTGATAAATATGTGGATGGACAATTGTTAAAAAGCTTTACAATTTTTGGCATTTTGTCACTTATGTCACTGTATGTATGATCCCTATTTTACCATTTATTATTAATTAGGACCTTTTTATGGTTGGTGTTTTACTTGACAAAATCAAAATGAAGGCAGGTCTTGCATGAACAGAATAATGGCCATCATGTAAGTATAGTTACATTATGGGGTTTATTTACTAAACTTTGAATGCAAAATCACAAACAATTCATAATTTTTTTTAAATAAAATATGACTTTTGAAAAATCACAAATTTTTCAGAATTTATTAAACCCCGAGGATGGGGGGTCCTAATCTGAACATCCGGCATCTCAGACCTGCCGAGATTGCATTTAAGTCAATGGGAGAAGTCCCAATGATTTTTTGATGTGTGCTAGGTTCCATGCAATACCCTGAAGTTTTCGGGTGAAAATTCTAAAAAAATCGTGAAAATCTGATGGAAAAATCCCAAAAAGCATGAAAATCTGTTTTTTATGCTGCAAAGCAAATTTTCGGGAAAAGGTAAAAATAAATAAGTGTAAAAAACTGAGCGGATTTGATCAGAGTTTGAAGCAGAAAATATTGAGATAAAGTCAGACTTTGATAAATAACCCCCTAAAGTAATCCAAGCATAGATTCTGGTAAAAACATTCTTAAAACACTTAATTTCACAAAAAATATAAAGTGAAATATTGATATTGTCCATACCAAAATGATACCTAAAACTTAGGGGCACATTTACTTAGGGTCGAATATCGAGGGTTAATTAACCCTCGATATTTGACCGTCAAAGTAAAATCGAAGGATTTAGCGCTATTTGTTTGATCGACTGATCGAAGGAATAATCGTTCGATCGAACTATTAAATCCTTCAGATCGAATGATTCAAAATATTTTAATCCATCGATCAAACGATTTTTCTTCGATCAGAAATTGGCTAGAAAGCCTATGGGGACCTTCCCCATAGGTTAACATTGATGCTCAGTAGGTTTTTAGAACTTCGACTATCGAATGGTCGAATAGTTGAACGATTTTTAGTTTGAATCATTTGATTCGAAGTCGAAGTTGTAGTCGACGGTCGAAGTAACTAATTCGATGGTCGAAGTAGCCAAAAAAATACTTCAAAATTCGAAGTATTTTTTATTCTATTCCTTCACTCGAGCCCCACATGTTTCGCATTTTTAAATCTCATCTTAGAATAAAAATAATGCAACATGGGAACTTTGCACCTCAAAATGTTTATGTTCTAAATTAGATAGTATTGCAGAGGTTCAGGATGTGAGTTATAGACTTCTGCAGGAAGTCTATAACTCACATAGAACTCAAATATGGATTAGAAAACAGATTTACTGCCAATGTTTTAAAACAATTATTCTATCAGCAAGACAATTACACAACAATTTAGACAGATTGCAATACACTAGGGCCAATTTCATAAAGGACCAGTTTACCTTTCTGTATTTGTTTGACATATTAATGACATTAGCTCTAACACAAACTCAATACTTCAGGCTATGGTTGGTGTACAAAAGTCACATTTTTTAACAGTCATATATTTATTGTAAAGTAACAATGTGTCTTGAAACAGTAGTCTTTGCGCTAGCCACCCATCAGCATTTATTACTGGCTCAAGTCTGCAATAGTAATCATAAAAAAACATGAAGGAAAATACGTATTTATACATTTTTTCACAGCATTGTTGTTAAAATAAACAATGACAATAAGTAGAATAAATACATTCATGAGGAAAGAAATTAAATTGCAAACTATTGTACACCCACTCACACATCCTAGTTTTAATATTTTATTTCAACAGGTCATTATTACTGGTCTTAAAATACAATTTTCAGCACAATTGAGTTACTTTACACATTTGAAATGTGTATCACATTATTTTGACTGTTAAAAGAACTCAGCATCTGCCTAGAGGTATTCTTATTCAGAATTAATTTTGGATATGAATATAGTAATGTAACAATAATGCTGGGCTACCTGATGATGAGTCATGTTTGTTTTAAAAATATGTTTTAAATCTCATGATGGTCAGGCTACAGGTTTTACAATTTAGTCTACAACAAAGCAGCTGCACGTCTTTTGATAGCTTTATTAATTAACTGAACATATGTAGACACAGTTCACAAATACCTAAATGGAAGTCCTTCACTAGCACTATTTGACCATTTCATACATGCCCTGTCTCTGAACTTGTCCCTGATCTGAAGTTGTTATGTGTTTATCTATAATAAAACTTGATCTTAACACATTGACTCCATATAAATAACATATTAACTCTTAGACAATGGCACATCTGGGTCTCCTGCTGCCTGACTACAAAGCCAATGTATATACCCCCTTACCCCTCTAACACATGGACAGATGCAAGGACATAAGAATAGTTAGTGAAGTATATATATATTTGGTCTCTATTAAAGTTAGAGATGCAAGGAAATAAGAATAGTTAGTGAAGTATATATATATTTGGTCTCTATTAAAGTTCTGTCTAAGGCAAGGTTCTCAACTTTTCTCATTACAGAATCGATAATGAATAGAATATTATGCTAATAATAAACGTCTACTCTTTATTATTATATTTATTATATTATATTTTAACTCAAGGAAAAAAACTGCATACCCTACCTAACAACTGAGGAGACCTAAGGAGAAATGTAATAACATGTGTAAAATTTTCTACCAGCCTAAGACCTGGCTTCATTGCCTAATTGTAAGTCTTTTTTGGAAAGTTGCTGAGTGTGCTCTAAATTTTATTTGTCTGCTGTTTTCAACAGTTCCTGGCTAATCTAATTGCTGTCTGCTCTGACCATTGTGGTATTCTGACTATAAGTCTGACCTCACCATCTTTATTGAATTGTGTTCTGTCTGTTCACCAGGGTCAACTGCCTTCACAGCCCAGAGACAGTTTAATAGGATGTGTGGCCCTGACATTAAAAAAGTATGTGTCAAAAATTATGTTATAGTTTCAAAAATATTCAAACTCTGAAAACATATATTTGTTGCAAAGTTCCCTTAATTAACCTTCAGGAAACACTTCAATATCACACCCTAACTGGCCTTCAAGCTGCCCCTTCCCTTGTTATATTTTCAACACATACACATACTTAAACAGGTTTACAATGAGATGCTGATGCCTAGCTGACCAATGGCCACTGCTTACTTTTTACATCTGTTTATATTTCTTATAGGCTGGCTTGGTTGCATTCCTTGCAAAAATTGTCTCCTGGTCAGGGCATTGGTCCTAGTACCCTGCCATTGGTTTTATAGGAGAGAGATTGCCATGACCAAAGCAATGATTCCACAGGCTTAATCCTATCTTTTGGCTTTTAAAGTAGGGATATTGCCCAGACCAAAATATTTTCTAAAAGTCATTTAAGGCTTCAACCCTGGGGTGGGGAGGGGTGAATTAAAACACAAGGAGGAATAGAGAATAGAAAAGTAGAAATATAAGAGTTAGAAAATATTTTTTGATGTTTTAAAGTTTAAAGTACCTTCTTTTAGGTATGAATTTCAGCTGAATGCTTCAGGATGGTATTTTACAGGAGAGGAAAATAATTGTATCTATATAAAAAAATCCTTTCATAGATATTTATGTATATAGTCGACAACACCTTTTTTTATATGATATCCTATTAATTGATATGAGAAAATGCCTAGAGATCATCATATAGTCCGGTTTGTCCTAGTTTTTGAGATGGAGAGGTGAAAATTTAAAAATAAATTGAAGGGTCAGGGTATTGGAAGGCTTCCAGATGGGATGCTCTTAACTTGAATTGTGGTTGTTTAACCTCCATCAGTATTTGAAAATGTTAGCATATGTATGTTTTAGAATTACATTTGCAGTACCAATTTACTACACTGTAATTTTTGAAATGTTAAACATTTACATCTATGATATCTTGACACGATTAATGAAAGACTTTCTTTGCCAAGAAAAATGTAAAAAGGAGTACAAGTAAAGTAAAACATACTGTGAGTGCCAAGTTGTGAAAAATATGAACTACACAAAAGAAAAATGCATGATTTATTTCATATTTTTCATATGTATTTCTATATTTTAAGGCAAAATTATTAGATATATTTTTCTCATCCAACTGAAACTGACAAAGTATTTTAGTAAACTACATCCTGACTTTGGTTTTCCTCAGCATAAAGGTGTCAGCAGACTATGATCTCAACATTTTAGGCACATTGGAATATGGATGGGGAAAGACTGTAAAAAGTATGAAAAGAAAAACTATAAATGAGAACCTCTCTATAATTGCTTTGGGACAGCACCTCACAATCACCAAGGAGAAAAATGTATCTACTCTACCTTATCTGTAAACATGTGTGAGGTCCTAGAGAACAGCAGTAAAGAATACTAGAGAAGAAATCCAAAAAAAGCAAGGCTTTATAGGTAGATTGAAGCATACAGGAAAAATATATACTTAATGCCCTAATCAGTGACCATATAAAGAGTCCCAACTAAAAATGTTTACCAAAAATAACAGGAAGTACACAAAAGTACTAAAATTGGTATTCTCAAAAATGGGTTTTGAATTGGGATGAAGCATCAGGCAAAGGTCCAGAGCAAAGTCCACAGTGCATTTTACAAATAGTTTACTAATGCACCAATTGAGTTTATCTTGTAAGCATCAGGCTTAAACTTCAAGGTACAGGTTTGGGATCAATTATCATGAATACTTGGGTCCTGAGATAATGGATCTTTCTGAAATTTGGATCATCATACCTTCATATCTAGTCTACTAGAAAATCATGTAAACATTAAATAAACTAATATGCTGGTTTTGCTTCCAATAAGGATTAATTATATCTCAATTGGGATTAAGGTACTATATTATTATTACAGAGAAAAAGGAAATTATTTTTAATAATTTGGATTATTTGGATAAAATGGGGTCTATGGGAGACAGACTTTCTGTAATTCAGAGCTTTCTGGATAATGGGTTTCTGAATAGTGGATCACATTCCTGTACCAAAGAATTACCTGATTACTTGCTTGCCTATTATCACCGACAAGATATTTGGTAATTTGCTGAGGAACAATTTTCTCATTGACAAGCAGAAATTTTGCTTCTGGTTTAAGATGGTTCTGGCATTGGGAAAAATAAATAAAAGAAACTTTGGTATGGGTATATTGACTATAAAATAGCATTTTACAGTTTCTAACTAGCAAGACACTCTGCAAATGTGGTTGTATTGAAAGCTGGAAGTTGTTAAATCTGAAAACATCTAGTTTGACAAAAAACTTTATAACTGACCTCAACCAGGGAGAGCTACAGTACAGTATATACTGGGGTAGAATATTATTCCTTTAGCCCCAGGTTGTACCCCAGCTCCACCCTCTTACCAAGCTTTAAAATTAGGAGTTGACAGTATGTGCAATATGTGCCATTCATTTATTAAGCTTATAAGCATAAGATAAGGGATGCTCTAAATTCAAGATTCATTTTGGGATTTGGCCAAATTGGAGTACCTGGCAGAACCCTTTAAATGAAATTAAATTAGACCATGTGACTATGGAAATTGCCATTTTTACTGAGTGAAAAATGTGTGGATTTTTTTCACAAAGGAGTTAACTAATTTAAAATTAGAAATTGAAATTGAAAATTAGGATTCGCCAGATACCTTTTGTGGAATATCTGGTATTTGGCTGAATCCGAGAAAGTGGATTTGGTGCATCCCTAAAACAAATAAAAATATTAATTTACATTAACTATAGCCACAGGCATAACAATGAAATTCACAAAAGACAAAGTGTTAAAAAAAACTAATCACAGGTGATTCAATTTCTGTCTATTGTGCACTCATGTCATCCACCTATCCGTTTTTTTTTTTTAGGATTTATAATCTAATATAAGTTAATCATATAAAAATAAGCAACTGACAATGTATAATTTGCAGTGTAAATGGCAAAGAACTTGAGATGCATAATTAAGTTTGTAAGCATGGAATCTGAGAGTGATAATCATTCAGTGTCTTATCTCTCAGTTCAGATGAAAAAGTTTTAGCTAAATAAATGTGCTTTGTAAAACAGTAACAAGTTTTCTGAAAAACTATTTAGAATTATGTTTTAAATAGAATTAAATATATTTTATGTTGTGTGGCCATCTCTATGACAACAGTCAAGCAATGTGTTGTATTAATAGGGAAATGCACCTTAAAATTATCTTTTATTATATTTTAGTTTTTTTGATTAGTTTTGTTTTTTGATGTTTTATTTAAAACAAATATTAGCTTAACAGAGATTTTTCATGATTGCAAAATTTCTAGTTGTGGGTCAGCACTTACAAGTCTATATTTGAATCCCATGGACATGATAACTATAATTAATTTTTTCGGCAACCATCTAGCTAGCATATGGGATGCCCTACCTTTTAAGCACACTGTGCATACTTCTGATGTTTACTATCCCCAAAATGATAAAATGATTTATTTATTTTGGCAGAGGATACAACAAACAATTAACTTAGAAGGTTTGAAAAAAAAAATCTATAGTGTACCATGAAACATTGTCATACCACATTTAAAATTTGAAGGGAGGCAAGAAAACCATTGTAAATATTTGGTTTCCATTTGAAACAGACTGTAAGATTGTGCAGAAAGACTAAAGAGGTCATTTACAACCACAAACATAGTTGCAGTAGCATAAAGGTAATTTAGTCTACATACACTACTTTCACTTTAGCATAGTTGCACTTGACACATAGCTGCCTGACTTCTAGCTCCTGTTCTAAATAGGGATGCACCGAATCCAGGATTCGGTTCGGGATTCGGCCAGGATTCGGCCTTTTTCAGCCGAATACTTCTCCCCACCTGAACAGAATCCAACTCCTAATTTGCTTATTGAAATTAGGGGTGGGGAGGGAAATCACGTGACTTTTTGTCACAAAACAAGTGACAAAATTTCAGATTCAGATTTTGTTCGTTATTTGGACGAATCTTTTGCAAAGGGTTTCGGACGAATCAAAAATAGTGGATTCAGTGCATCCCTAGTTCTAAATTTAATGCAGTTGTACCTAATGGACCCTGGAGCTACAGTTACCTCTGGACTAGAGCTTCAGGATCCCTATAGCCTCCTGTATCAATACTTGCAGTATGGATGTGCTAAAAGAATATGTTATATATGTCACTCTCACCCAAACACTGATGACACCAATACACATTGGATTTTCAGTGCAATTGCATCCAAAACACATCAAGGTCGAATGTAGTTTCAATGCATGGGCCACAACTGGTGCATCTCTGTTAAGCTGAGCATTGTGGTTAAAAACAAGATGACTGTAGTCAAAATGGCACACTGCACTTGCTGTTGTGAATGATCCCTTCAATCTCACTCCACAAATGAGGGCACCACAAAACATATCTTTGCCTAATTATTAACTAATTATTTACCTAATGATGAGAGGAAACTTAATTGTAGCACTGGGTCAGATTCAATTCAATGAGACAAAGTTTTATCTTGTGAGAAGTCAATTTCAATTTGAGATGCAATTCAATTCAGATAAACTTATCTCACAGTTTATCACATGAAAACTCTATAGAGCTCTACAGGAGAAAACTGAAAATGAACTTGGAGAAAAGTTTTTTCTCCTTGAATTGAATCCCGTCCATGAGTTTTCACTTGATAAACCTGGAGATAACTTTTTTCTCACAGAATTGAATCTGGCTCATTATCTGATATGACCTAAACTCCCCTAAAGTCCTCTAAAAAATATATTTTTGCACAATATTCCAATTCTTTAATTTCCCAAGTCTCCACTACAATTTAATTAGGCAGTTTTATATTCCATACAAGGCACTCCAGTACCCAAATAAGTGTGATTTACATGCTTCAACATTAAGCTGTTTCCTCAGGTGCTTGTGTGGCCTTGTATATGTAAGAAAAACAAGTCACCTAACCTGGGCAAATTAGTTTGAATACTCTAGAAATAAAGCCACCTATGTATCATGCAATTTCAGAGAGTATAGTTACAGCACATTTTAATTAAGATGACAAACACTATAAGAATATTTTCTATCAAGAGAAGTGACAGATACATTATTACAAAGTGAATTACACTGCATATAGAAATTGGATATATTATACCCTGGGGTCTTGATAGTGAAACATGTTATTATAAAGGTTTTTTTGGTGGATGGACATCTTTTCTGACCTTGTTTATAAGACTCCAGAATCAATACGACACCAATGATCTCAATAATACAAACATAAAAGAGTAAAAATTCATTCTGATTTTATAAGGTATCATTTTACATGTTTGATGCATGTTGGATGCTGCTGCAGCGGCAGGAGGCCTCAGTAAGTGACTGAGGTGAAGAGAGGGCTGAGGACTTTGAGGATTTTTAATAAGGTACAGTTAGGCCCATAAATCTTTGGACAGAGACAACTTTTTTCTAATTTCTGTATATTACCACAATGAATTTTAAATTAAAACAACTCAGATGCAGTTGAACTGCAGACTTTCCACCTTAATTCAGTGGGTTGAAGTAAAAGATTGCATAAAAATGTGAAGAAATAAGGCCTTTTTTTTAACACAATCACTTCATTTCAGGGGCTCAAAAGCAATTAGACAAATTACAAAACTGTAATTCATTTCTAATACTTGTTTGAAAACCCTTTGCTGGCAATGACAGCCTGAAGTCTACAACTCATGGACAGATTTTGCGGTTCCTCCTTTTTAATGCTCTGCCAGGCCTTTACTGCAGAAGCTTTCAGTTGCTGTTTGTTTGTGGGCCTTTCTGTCTGAAATTTAGTCTTCAACAAGTGAATTGCATGGGTTCAGATTAGGTGACTGACTCGGCCATTCCAGAGTATTCCACTTCTTTGCTTTAATAAACTCCTGGGTTGCTTTGACTGTATGTTTTGGGTCATTGTCCATCTGTATTATGAAATGCCTCCCAATCAATTTGACTGCATTTAGCTGGATTTGAGCAGACAGTATGTCTTTGAACACCTCAGCATTCATTCTGCTGCTTGTGTCCTTTGTCACATCATCGATAAACACTAACGTTCCAGTGTCGCTGGCAGCCATGCAAGCCCAAGCCATCACACTGCCTACGCAATGTTTTGCAGATGATGGTATGCTTTGGATCATGAGCTGCTCCATGCCTTCTCCATACTTTTTTCTTGCCATCATTCTGGTAGAGGTTGATCTTGGTTTCATCTTTCATCTGTTTTTACAGAAATGTGCTGGCTTTTATATATGTTTTTTTTTAGCAAATTCCAATCTAGCCTTTCTATTATTGATGCTTATGAGTGTCTTGCACCTTGCAGTCTTCTCTTTATGGTGGACATGGATATTGATACGCCTACCTCCTGGAGAGTGTTGTTCACTTGTTTAGCTGTTGTGAATGGGGTTCTCTTCACCATGGAAATGATTCCACGATCATCCACCACTGTTCCATGTACGTCCAGGTCTTTTTGCGTTTCTGAGTTCACCAGTGCTTTCTTTCTTTCTCAGGATGTACCAAATGGTAGATTTTGTGACCCCTAATATTGTAGCAATTTCTCAAAGGGTTTTTTCTGTTTTTGCAGCTTAAGGATGGCTTGTTTCACCTGCATGGAGAGCTCCTTTGACCGAATGTTGTCTGTTCACAGCAAAATCTTTCACATACAAGCACCCCCTCAAATAAACTCCAGGGCTTTTATCTAATGACATAATGAAGGAATTGCCCACACCTGCCCATGAAATTGTCCAAATGCTTTTGAGCCCCTGAAATGAAGCGATTGTTTTAAAATAAAAGGCTTTAGTTCCTCACATTTTCATGCAATCTTTTTGTTCAACCCACTAAATTAAAGCTGAAAGTCTGTAGTTCAACTGCATGTGAGTTGTTTTATATAAAAGTCATTGTGGTAATGTACAGAACTAAAATTAGAAAAAGGGTGTCTCTGTCCAAAGATTTATGGGCCTAACTGTGACTGAAGGTGAAGTAAGTAACAGGATAACAATAGAGCACTCTAGGAATATTAGCCAGACTGAGCTAGTACAGCAGTTTGTTGCTCCACCATGGTTATAGAAGTGTGGTTAGGCAACACCTGGAGAAAAAAAAGGACTTCAATGCTTTTGGCAAAATTTCACCATTTTGAAAATTTCTCAGTGAAGCAAAATGAGGCAGTATTGCTCATCACTAATAGGAAATAATCTTTGTATTGTATTAACCCAGGTAGCACAGGAGACTCTAGTAAAAACATCCTTCAAATGTCTCTCTTAGAATATAAAACACTTAGAATCTACATATCTTTTAATATTCCTAGACTTGAAAAATTCAATTTCATAAACTTCACACTAATGACCAATAACAATTTGCAAGTTATTATATTTGGAAAAAAAAAACCTAGATACCCATACTCTATACAATGTAAGTAGAGTTGTATGGAATTACTCTAAACCTATCACTTGTTACACTCTTCATTTGCATTTGATTTATATAGCTTTAGTAAATGCTCTTTGAATGTCTTTGAACATATAATTTAATATCATATATTTTCTTCCATTAATAACTTATCACAGGTTATAGAATGTAATAATTGTTCAAGCGCTTGAAGAACTTAATATCATAACTTTAACAGCTCTCAAGTTATTAATGAGCTTCTATTAATATAACAGATATAAATGAACTGTGTAACCCATGCTATATATTAAAGCTCATTAACATACTGTCACAAACTCAATAGTTTTAAATGATAAATTCATCAGTACCAATTAATATGTAATTTCAATCCAATTACAATGATCATTTTCAACACTTTAATTGCTATGTTTTTAATCATCCAATTATATAATTAGAATTTAATTAACTGTGTATCACAAGCTGACAAATGAAACAAAGACATTTTAAACATTTTAGAATAAATATATTACGCCAATCCCAGCAGAAATAGCAATGTGCAGTATGGTTCTTAGTATATCCAAATATTGAGAAATATGAAGGGAATGGGCAGACCTCTTTAATGTAAGAAGAAGGAACATCACTGATGTATTTCTCGACTTCTAAAATGCGTCATTGAAGGTTGCATTTTATTTATAAATTTATCACATTAAATTACAATGTGCAATTATACATTACAATTTTAACATTATGTATAGGTCATATATGGAAGAGTATCATGGCATGTTACATTGCACCCAATGTCAGTATAGAGAAGAAAAAACAAGAGATCCTATGCACTAGCTTCCAAATGGTTTCCCTTTTTATTGGACACCTCTAGGATCACCTGACTGTATCAAGGGATCAAGCAAAGTTATGCTCACAAATAAAGAGTTTTAAACCATTAGACTGGTTGCATTGAGGGTATGGCAAGACAAGAGTTACTCTGCACTCCCTACAATAAAAATTGCATCAAGACATTTTGTGCATCTAGCTACCAAAAATGCTTTCCCTTTTAAACAAATTATGCATGGTTTGTCCACATATAGCAATATATTCAAGTTGACCACCCATGTCAAAGTCACTCCTGTTTTTTCCAGTACTGAACTCACTTTCATCCAGGGAAAATATTTGGAAGTTTAACCTTGGAAAGCAAGTTGCAGGTAAAATGTAGTCTCTGTGAATAATGTATAATGATTCAGTTATACAATTCTTAATGAATAAGATAAAAGTAAGTGTAGGATTGGCCAGACTAGTTGGCAAGTTTGAATATATTGTGATACATGGATAAACAATAAATGCCATTCTGTAAATGGCCCCTATACAGTGAATGTTAAAAGTAGATTAATCAGATGCTATTACGGATAACAGCTAAACATTACATATACATGTAATTTATGATACAACCGATCACCTATCATTTGACTATTAAATTAGAGATTACTATGTATAAACTGTGCATACATTAGGACGATCCTGTTTATCTCTGAAGGGAAAGGTTAAGTTAATAGGCTTGTCTTCACCAAATTCACTTCACTGCAATTGTTTGACAAGCAACTCAACTTACTTTTACTCGTGAAGCTAGCCACAATCATTTACTATAATGGTTTATAGGGTGGAAGAAAGACATCCTTTATCAGAACAGAACTGGATGGAAAAACTGATTTATAATGCTCAAATACTATGAGCCTATCAGCATAACAATGCACAGAGTGTTGTGCCCCTGCACTACTGCAAAGCAGCTGCACCTTTTCCCCAGGTCATTTGTGCATTAAATGAAGAATGCACTACAAGTCTCAGTGAGCATCTACCCTGAGCTTCTTGCATCTCCTGCAATTTCTTCTTTGAGTTTCATAAAGGACACACAACCAAAAGGTTTGTGAGGGGAGCCAGTCTTTCTTCTGTGCCACAGTATACAGCACATCTTACAAAAAGCACAAAGAAAGAAGGCAGTCTTTTAAGTTCAATAAAGTTATTACCTTGTGGAGAGTCGGAGGCGTGGATAACTGTTAACAATTAAATATGAATAAAGTGCATGTGCTAATAATAGAATTAATTGCTTAATTAAAAACCTTCTATTGAGTTGATTAAATATTAAGCAAATTTCGAACAACCAGTTCAAAAGGGCATAAAATTGCTATTTTTGTAAGTATTCAAAATAGCTAGTGCTAACTTGATGTTGAGATTATGCTGTGTCTGTTGACAATTAATTCAAAATAGTAATAATTTATAAAGTGCCCGTGCTAAATTAATTACAGTCTCAGACTGCTTGTGGTTCAAAATTGATAATTTTTGCAAGGGCTAGTGCATTATATAATACGATCGAGAGGTAATTCATTAAAAAAAAAAAAAAATTTGTTAAAAAAGATCCAGGACCGTCATTTAAGAAACATTGAGTAGGAAAAAGAAAATAGTGTAGAGGTGGAGAAGTCCCAAAGAAACTGCTGCCTATTAATTTTCTATGCCCTGGGACCCCACACGGGGAGAAAGTAGTACACTGAGGACTGTGGTCTCGTATATTACATAGCCTATCTCATTTGAAGAGCTAAAATTTCCTAAAAAAAACACAAATCCACCAGTGCCAGAGAAATAACAGAGAATGAGAGAAATTGAATGTGGTTTCCTGGATCAAGCTATAGGTGTTCAAATTCGGTTAAAATTGTACCAAAGTAATCAAGTAAATTATAAAGATCTAAGCAACATATAAAATCAAAAAATTAAAAACATTTACTATCTTTTCCTTCCTTTGAATACAGCACATCTTGTCGGGGACCAGGTGTATTGTCAGCAAAAAACATGGAGCTTTCTATCCCTTCTAATTGATAAATGAGCCCTATAATGCTTAAGAATAGACTAATGCACAGATAGGGACTTAAAAAATGTATAGACAAATACAACCATAGCATTACTTATCTGAGAGCTTAATTAAAGATAATTTCTACAGCTTGTTTTGTTGCAGATATGAAAATTAAATTCAGAAGTCCAAGACACTTTTATTTTAAATGCATTTTTACAGCCATGACAATACTTTCCATGACAATTTTTGTGAAACTATGAATTACACGGTTTTATACTTTATTAGAAACCAAATTTATTTAAATTAATATCTTATTACAGTTTATCTTATGAAAATAAGAATATGAGAACTTGGTGTTACCTATAGTTAATAGTGTTTTTACTTTATCAACTACACATCAACAAGCAAGTTTGCAAATAAAAAGCTTTTACATCTGCTTGTATTTTCAGCTCTTGTGTCTTTGTTATTTGTCCTACAGGCTTTTAGAAAGAATACGTGATTGCAATGTTGCTTGTTGAAGACTCTTTCCAGGTACAGATGTTTTAATAAACAGTGTTTATAGTCATTATGCCACATTCTGATGAAATCTAACACCCTTAATTAACACGTGGTGTTACTGCTCTTTTAAGTAAAAATGTCAAAAGATTATTTGTTTTATTGTAATGCTTTATATAGTATCCATGGAGTATGGGTGTTGAAAGCTTTAGTAATGTCTAATTCTGTTTCATTTTAGGGTTATTAAAAGTGAAATTGGGTGGAGGTTAGAAAAGTTTTACTTTTTTAAAAGTATTCCTTTATGTGCAGATGGTTGCCCCTTGTCTTAAACGTTGCATAATATGAGGAGTTATTTATAAAGTGCACAGTACTATGCAAAGTAACAAAAAAGGCAAACTGACATATTTATTGCATGTTTGTTCCCTGCTTCACATGTAAGGGATAACAATAGTTTAACTTGTTGAAATAGTGGTATTTTTTGTTCCACTCACTAGATGGCACTGTATGGTAGGGGACCAACCCCCCAATGAAGTTCTATAGCAGGCTCTCTTTGTGGCACTTGAAGGGGATCTTCCAGAGAGGCTACATAAAGGAGAGAGCAGTGTGCCACTTCTTTGGATGATGTGAGAAGAGGAGTGAATTATGCCATGGAGCCAGAAGTGAGTTAGAAGTTATGTTACCTAATGGTAGGTTAGGCCCATAGAGTCTAACCTAACAGGTGGTGAAGGGGATGGAAAACAGTGGTAGGCCAGCTAGTTGAACAGCTGAGGCTCCAACATGGAGTAAGGAAGGGGCCAGTTCCCTTGCAATATCTCCTCAGATAGGGATTCTAGCGAGGGCCTAGGTCACCAAGCACAGATTATACCTATGCCTGTGGTCTGTAAACCACCTTTTAATTGATAATAACTTTGGCATTGGTATGAATATTGTAGAAGCTATACTGTGATTTGTTCCTGTGTTGATCTGCAAGATCGTTTGTACCTTCAGTTTATTCTCCCCTTGTGTGTAACTATAGGTCCCTTAATTTTGTGAATGTTGTGTGTACCCTACAGGGTTCATTTGACCATTGATTAAAAAATGATATTGGCTACCAAGTTACAAACAGTTTGCACCATTGATGCAGGTACAGTATTTGTGCTTCAAAATGAAGCAAAAAGAACTTCACTATCCTTACGAGTACAGAACTGCTGGTGCCCAGTGCTTCTCAGGGACAGGCTGATGTAGGCACTTTAAAATCTGCCACCTCATCCCCTAACTTGGGTGACACAAAACTAAATACACAAACACACAAAGTATCAGCAAGTGCAGGGTGCAAAGGATCCCTGCATTTTAGTAGGGTTACATTTTTACCTACTATATAAAATTGTTTAATGCTGTAGTAAACAGATGCTCCCATACATTACAATATAGAGGTAAATTGTGAAGAATCCAGAAACAAGCGCAAAAAAACTAAGGGTGGAAGGACATGCCCCATAGTGCTCATTCAGTGTACTCTGACCAAGCTTTTAAATGAATATATAAAATCCAGTTTTATGTGTAACGATTGCATAGAGAAGATTGAAAAACATAAAGGTGACATGCAGTTGCATTTCTATGGATTTCTAATAAAGTCTAAAACTGGCATATACTTAACATGTTTCATGTTGCATATTTGGCTAGATAGACTTTCTGCTTCCTTAAGATTATATAATAGAAAACATGAAAACCCATATTATAACAACATATCATAATTATTAATCTTTTGTTTTCAGTTTTTACTTTACTTCATGATTAACTTTTTAGGGGAAAACAATTTAAATGTCCAGTTCCAAGAAACATCAATATTATGCTGTAAAATTGGTTATCTAGTATCAACAAGTTTAATGGATATGTCAGCAGAAGATTGATCTTGTGCAATCATTGGTTGTGGATTCGAACATATAGAACCACTTGAAATATGAAGTCATTGTTCTGCTTTTAAAATACAAGATTCTTAGTAAGGTAACACCAATCAGATAATATAATTTACACTGTTTAATAATATACTGTATATTGATATATATTTCAGCATAAAATATGTTTGATACTGTGTATATAATCTGTAAACTAATTTTGTAGCAAATTAAGTAATTTGTTTGTATAATACATTAAGGGGGCTTTTTATTAAAGTCCAAATGCCAAAAACATTAAATCTACATTTTTAGTGGAAAAAAAGCCTTAAATCTTTCGAGATTTATTAAACCCTGAGGATGGAAAAAGTCTGAATCTGAAATTTTGGCATCTCAGACCTGCCAAGGTTGTATATAAGTCAATAGAAGAGGTCCCTGTCATCAGTAAATCTTTTTGTACAAAAATAAAAAAAAATCTGACTTTTTTTGGGAAAAAGTCCAAAATAATCAAGCGATTTGGGAACAAAATCAGAAAAAAAAATCATACGATTCAAATTTTTGCTCGATATTTTCTTGATTGTCCCAATCCAATAAAATCGTGATTTTTGTAATAATAAATACTGTCCAATCATGGATTCTAGTTTGATCGGACTTTTTTCATTAAAAGTTAGATCAATTTGGACTTTGATAAATAAGGCCCCATGTTAATCTTACCCTGATGAGATGAATAAAAAGGCAAACATAATGCATATTATACACAGTTTATGTCATTCTGAACCATGTAAGTGATGACAAAACTTACAGGGTAGATTCTAGTTTGGTCGGATTTTTTTTATTTAAAAAAATCAGAAAAATTTGGACTTTGATAAATAGCCCCCTTAATTTTAGATTAAAATAAGATTAATCTCAATATATGGATCATATAGGAGTAGTTGTTAGATAAAAAATAATGCTACATTCAATCAAACAAAAATTGATGTAGTTATGAAATTTTCATATTAAAAATACGTGTGCTCCTTGCATGTCCCTATAGTTGAACTTGAAACTATTCTGAATCTCTCAAAGGGGGACTATTGCTGCAAAAGAACCTCAAAGGTGGCAGTTACTACAAGGTGCCCACAATGGTCTGCGTCAATACACACAGCATACTTTCATTTAAAGATTCATGTAAAAACTTAATTTTGACACTGAGCCATAGACATGATGACATTCCACAATTATTTCTGATTCATGTAAAAAGGCAAGTATAATTGCATGCAATATTAATGCATTGCACATTTTTCTTGTCAAGAGCAACTCCCCCAGGCTGCAGTTTTGCTAGGAATACTACATTCTGAGCAAATAAACCTCAAATTGCACCTGAAAATGTACTTTATACCTATACCTCATGTTTATTATGTTTATATTACAGTATATTACTCTAGTAGTACCAGACAAATTAGTAACCTAAGAATACAGAACAAAGAATCCAATGACTGCTATATTTTTGTACATAATAAACTACAGATTTGTTACCGGGTTTCTTTAAAAACCCAATTTATGTAGCCTACAGTACCTATGCCTAAAATCTTTCTGCTGGGTGATGGCATAAAAGGGGTGGTTCACCTTTAAGATAACTTTTAGTATGTTATAGAATGTCCAATTCTCAGCAACTTTTCAATTGGTCTTAATTTTTGTAAATATTTTTTTCAATTATTTGCCTTCTTTTTCTGACACTTTCCATCTTTCAAATGGGGGTCACTGACCCCATCTAAGATAGTAATTTAGGTTGAAAAAAGACACACAACCATCAAGTTTAACCTTTTAAGTCTATGTATAACCTGCCTAACTACTAGTTGATCTAGAAGGCAAACAAACTGAAGCCTCTACAATTAGCCTCAGAGGCCTCTTGACTCCAAGATGGCCAGTCCCTAGATCAACTTGTTCTATGAGCTATCTTTCATAACTCTGTATTCCCTTATTTGCTAAAAAGCCATCCAACCCCTTATTTCTAATTCATCAGCCAGTCCATCTGATTTGGGGAGAGAATTTCACATCTTCACAGCTCTCACTATAAACAAAACCCTTACAAACCTCCTTTCTTCTAATTGGAATTGCTGCCCTCTTGTCAGCTGGAAGGACCTACTGGTAAATAAAGCATTAAAGAGGTTATTGCACATGAAGTACTCCAACTTGGCCAGTCTTTCCTCATAGCTGAGATTTTCCATACCTTTTACCAGCTTAGTTGCCCTTCTCTGGACCCTTTCTAATTCAATAATGTCCTGTTTGAGTGATGGAGACCAAAACTGTACAGCTTTCTCTAGATGGGGCCTTACCAGTGCTCTGTACATTGGAAGAATAACCCCCTTCTCCCAAGAATCTATGCCCCTTTAAATACAGCTCAAGACCTTGTTTGCCTTTGAAGATGCTGACTGGCATTGCTTGTCACAGCCAAATTTCTTATCTACAAGGACTCCAAGGTCCTTTTCCATTATGGAATTGCCTAGTTCAGTTCCATTAAGGTTATAAGTAGCTTGCATATTTTTACATTCCTGGTGCATGACTTTGCACTTATCAACATTGAATCTCATCTGGCCCTTTGTTAAGATCATGCTGCAAGAAAGTTGAATCCTGGATGGAGTTGGGCTGCAAAATTTTGTGTCATTACTTACAATACCTTCCCCTAAATCATTGATGTATAAGTTAAATAAAAGTGGGCCCAACACAGAACCCTGAGGGACCTCACTAAGAACCATCTCCAAGTAGAGAATGTACCATTAACAACCACCAGCTGTTCCCGACCCTTACTTAACGCATCATAAAAAGCAAATTTGACTGACATGACCTATCCTTCATAAAGCCATGCTGATTGCTGCTAATAATGCCATTCACTAAGACAACATTTTGAATGTGATCTCTTAACACAATCACAAAACAGATATCCTGTAAAGTTCCACATTTAATGTTACTGCAACTTTTTATTACTCATCTTTCTTTCCAGTCCCTCTCCTATTTATATTTCAGTCTCTTATTGAAATCAACTGATGGGTGATAGAGTAATTTGGACCCTAGCAACCAGATTGAAGAAATTGCATACTGGAGAGATGCTACATAACTCAAAAACCACAAATATTAAAGGCCTAACAGCTTGATCTCATCCTTCTTTACCGAGTATTTAAAACTTGTTGGGCTTAGCATATTGATCTCATCTTTCTTTACTAAGTATTTAAAATTGTAACCAACACTTATCTTATGATGTTTTTCAGTAGCCTAACAGGGCATTTTTGATAGACTTAAACTGGTACTTGGAAAGAACTAAATAGATTATTTAACACATCTTTACATCGGAGTTTACATCTGAGTTCTCTTGTAGCCCTCTTTGAAGTAGTGCAATATACAGTACATTACACTTCCCATTACTTCAAAAATAAACATCATATAAAGGCATTTTATCGCTGTGATGTGAATGATATAAAACCTCTTTAAAGCACTAAGCAAATGGTATACAAGTAAAGAATAATAATATCATCCCACCCCAGAAAAGTTCAGTTAGAAATGGAGCACAAGGCATGCCGATGTTTGTCTTAAAAAGATGAAATTAATTTAAAGATTATTAAAAGGTACAACCACATGCCTCGGACATATCGCAGGCTGTACTCTTTAAGTGTGCAGCCTATGATACAGTATGTCCGAGGCATGCAATTGTTACTTTTCAATAAATTTCACTTTTTAATTGTCAAACATTGACTTCCCTGGTCCCCCATTACTAACTGAACTTTTGTTGAATCTGACTGCTTGGGGTCACAGTGGATATGCAGCATGTTGGAGCTGAACAGTGACTGGTAAGTGCTCCCACTAATATACCTTGCTGGATCATCCCACCCCAGTAGTTATTGCAGCAGAAGGAACATCTTCCTTAATAAATCAAATGGTTGTCAAACATTATAGCATTATGAGCGCAGGCTCACCCAGGCTGAGTAATGTTTTCTATTGTGTATTCAAATGGAAAAAAAAGTCTTTAATGTATGCAACCTAAATGTCCAGATGTCTTGCTTGACAGTAAAACACATTTATAATGCCATGCTTCCATCTTCTAAAAATTCAGGTATAAAAATAAAACGTCTTCTTGAAAATTTCATTTGCATTATAATAAATATATTCCTGTAAAACCTTTCCAGTGCTTATCAGCGACTCTTTCTAATTTGCCTCTGCAATTCCATTATTAAAAGCACTTTGTTTTACACAGGAACATATTGCTGCACAGATGCAATTCACACAACATTAGCTAGAAACATGTACGACTTGATCCTGCTATTTGTAGTGAGGATATCAATTTAAATTAGACAGCAACTCAGCCCTTTCTCATATACTGTATTATAGCTTTGGGATCACTTCATCTTACCAAAAGAAAAAAATCAACTTTCCATGCTGGCCCTTAATACAACTTCTCCTCATTAGACTTCAAACATTATATTTTGTAGAAATAAAACTCAGATGGATTTGTTTTGCTATAATCGAGGACAAAAGGTTTACTTGCACCTACAACAATTTACAGCATGTATGTGTTCTGCCTTTTTTAAAGAGTAGAGATAAGTATTGAGCACCAACTCTTCAGAAAGGAGCTCCTTCTATAAAATAGTAGCCATTCAGTTATCATCATTTTACAGTATTGCGTAAACTAAGTTTTAAAATACATGTGAAGGTTGCTAATGGTAACAGTCAAAGGAAAAAATATAATGGTGGAAATAGAGAGGAAAAATAAACAGAAAGTAATAATATAATTAACTGTGTTTGTGTTGACAGTTGGACCTTCAGTTTTGTCTTCACTGTAGTGCCCAGAATTGCTACTTTATTTTTTATAATAAGCTTTTTAGTGGAGGGTGCTATAATTTTCTTCCCACTGAAACATAACAAAGCATGCTAGGGCATAGAGAGTCATCTTTTAATGGAATGTCTTTGTTTGTAAACCATTATATGTACTTTGCCATTTTTAACATGTATACTGAAATATTGCTTATTGTATGCATAGCATTGTACCATGTAAACAACATAATAACAAACAGCTCATATGTATGCAAAAAGGGGACCTTCCTCAAATATACAGGGAAATGTGTGCACTATCCATTGTAGTGTAAAATCTATAAGTAAAGCTAGAATTAACAGCCAGTGTGTGTTCTGGATCAGCAGAAACATACACACAGCAACTCCGTGTTTCAGAACTCTGATTTGGGCAACAGCAATAGTGGGACTCATTGCTACTCTAAGGGGCACATTTACTTAGCTCGAGTGAAGGAATAGAATAAAAAATACTTTGAATATCGAAGTATTTTTTTGGCTACTTCGACCATCGAATTGGCTACTTCGACTTCGAACCGAACGATTCAAACTAAAAATCAATCGAAGTACTGTCTCTTTAAAAAAAACTTTGACCACCTACTTCGCCACCTAAAACCTACTGAGCATCAATGTTAGCCTATGGGGAAGGTCCCCATAGGCTTTCCTAGCTTTTTTTGATCGAAGGAAAATCGTTCGATCGAAGGATTAAAATCATTCGAATCGTTCGATCGATGGATTAAAATCCTATTCGAAGTAGAAGGATTTTACTTTGACGGTCGAATATCGAGGGTTAATTAACCCTCAATATTCAACCCTAAGTAAATGTGCCCCTTACTTTAAACACCTTTGGTCTTTGAGGAGTTGTATAATTCTCCTGGAGAACTAGAAAACTTTACACACTTCAGTGGAGCTACAACCTACTTACTAATCCGCATTCAGTACCTTTAGCTCCTAGAGAACCTAGAGGTAGGATCTAATCCTCACTACTAAATTTTTATTTATGGGATTCCATGTCCAAGCTTCTGTGAAGCATCTTTTCCATGTGATTACCCTTCATTGCTCTCTTGAACTACAGACTTGGTTCCCAAAGGAAAAACATAACATGCTCTTTCTTTTATACGTGGAGGACACTTGGGCAGCAATAAACTTTTTTGTAACTTGTATTTTTATTACATTTTTAAATCAAGAAAAACATGCAATAGAAAGCAATAGACATTTATTCCAATGGAATTTATGACCTTTGGATATATGCTTCTACCTCTTTATTGGTTTTTAGCTGCCTGTATAAGCTCTGCCATGTTCAGCCACCTTGCCATACCTGATCTAATGCATCCAGCATTGTAATTAACACTCCTGATCTGCTCCAAAGCCCTAGGTGAAAACACTTCAAGAATTTTGAAATACAGTTATCAGGCTTTATAGAAATCTTGACAAAATTTTCACTAGTGCATGCATAGTGAACATTACAGGGGTTATATACTAAACTGAATGCTGAAAATCTGAATTTGTTTTGTTTTTTTAGTATAAAATCGGAATTATAAAAAACACAAATTTTTAATTAATTATACCCCGAGGATGGAAAAAGTCAGAATCCGAAAATCTGGCATCTCAGACCTGTCGAGGTTGCATATAAGTCAATGGGAGAAGTTCCAAAGATTTTTTAAATCTGCGCTGGGTTTCTTGCAATAATCCAAAATTTTCAGGGTTTTCAGGCAAGAATCTGAAAAAAATCGGAGTTTACAGAAAATTCGTATTTTTCATAATTTTATTTGGATTTTTTCCCGCAAACAACATTTTTGCGAAAGTGTATTAATAAATAACCCAAAAAAAACTGTGTGGATTTGGTCAGAGTTTTTTTTAGAAAATGTTGAGATAAATTTGAACTTTGATAAATAACCCCCTACATGTAAATGCTTTTAGGGCATTTTAATTTCCTGGCAGTACTGGTCTTTGCCAGGAAAATATAGCAATGAGTTTTGTACATAATAAAAAATATGTGCTATTGCGTTTCTTTAAAAACACTATTTATATACTGTAGCCTCCCTATTCCTGAAAGGCTTCTACTGGGTGATGAATAAAAAAATATTTGTCTCTTAATAAAAGATTTTATTTTGCTGGGCTTAAAACACATTATCAGAGTGTACATGAGAGAGTGTGTGCCATCGCAGTCTAGGTCTCGCAGGATTAGGGGTTTTATTTTCATGTTCAACTTTATGTGAAAAGCCTTAATTTATTTCTTTTATATGCTTTATCAAATAAAGTTCCCACTGAGAATCCATTACATTCATTTCCAAAAATCAATTTAGTAAGGGGTTCTGTCACACGAAAACATGTTTTTTTCAGAATTCTGCACTGAAATCTGTTTTTTAAAAGGGCAGACAGATGTGTTTGTATGTAATTTTAAAATCTGACATGGGGCTAGACATGTTGTCTGTTTTCCATGTGCCCCCAGTCATGTGACTTGTGCTCTAATAAACTTCAGCCATTTTTTACTGCTGCGCTGCAAGTTGGAGTGATATCACCCCTTCCCAGCAATCTAACAACAGAACAATAGGAATGTAACAAGATTGTAGCTCCCTAGTAGATATGAGAATCAATGAAAAGCAAGTTCCACTGCAACTCCAACAGTTACATTGAGTTGAAGAAACAATAGCTTAACTGAAAACAGTCCAATCATGAAGTGCTGGCTCTTTCTGAAAGCACAGGTTCAGGCACATAAGGTGGCTCCCTACACACTAGTATTAAAGATAAAAAAATATACCTGGTTCAGGAATAAAATTATATACGATAGTAAATTATTTGCAGTGTAAACAATTTTATTTAGAAATAAAAACTACACCATACAAATCATGACAAACTCCCTTTAAAAAAGAATGTAGCAAATGTTTATTCAGGTAAATATTTGCCCTCAGGAAAAAAACTAAATATTAAAAATACATTTTTCAGTTCTGTTTGCTTTTTTTATTTAGCTTTCCTTAAATTTGAGATTGAGCCTTTAGAAATATATTAATGCTGGAGCCACTAGGTGGTGTCCAGGGTCTATTTAACAAAATATTTTAAAATAAATGATTTAACACTGAAGTATCCTGTCAACCTGTAAAGCACATTTTAACAGCAGGGTAACAAAAAAAGGTGTTTTGATACATCAGAATAACTGATGAAAAACAACAGACAACAATGTTCAGTGTAGTATTCCTGAACAATTGTAAAGGTCATTGAAGAGAATCATTTCATGTTAGTAAAAATGTAATATTCACAGTGTATACATTATTTATGGAAAAAATGATCTTTCCTTGATACTCGGATGCTTGATGCAGTGTTATTTTTTAGCTGTGTGGAAAATATGGTTTTCTGATGAATTTATCACTCCTGTTAAATTCAGATCAAAAAAGTTCAGGGTTTGTGATTGCATGCCAGTTTCAACTACAATTTCTTAAAATGTGCGTATAAATTGAAATGTAATTGAAACAAATAATACAGATTTGATTAAAAACTTACCATTTAGAAGTGTTTCTAATATGTTTTAAACAAAAAAGGCAAAGCAGGATTATGATCACTAAGTGCATTTTTTAAAATGTTGAAGATAAGATTTAGGATTCAAAATAATGTCCAACATTGTCTCTTATGGAACAATGAATTTTGTGAGTACTGTTTCCTCCCACACCAAAAATATCCAGGCAAATTAAAGTCAGACACATTTCATTTTTAATCATTGAAATAAGTCCCTATCGCAGTGGAGCTTGCAGTCTAATAGGTAGTATACATTCACACATACTAAGGTCAGTTTAATCAGGAACCAACCTACTAACATTTGATCAAGATGTATCTGTGGTGGTTCATATGACATCTGGCCAACCCACCCCATATGTATGTATGTATTTATAGAAATAAGTCAAATCAACTGGACTTGCTGTGTTTTTTTCCTTGAAGATGTTTCACCAGTCATCCAACTGGTTTTCTCAATTCAGAATTACTTGTAAATCTTCCTTCGAGAATAGATATCCTCTGGAATGTTGCTCCAATCAGCATAATCTGTTTATCATAATCCACAAAGATTGGAGCTCTGATGTGTTATTAAACCTTCCAGGGGGAGGTTCCAAAACACTCAGCCATGTACCTACATCTAAAATAAAAAGGACACATGTTTGAAGACTGCCAAGTCCAGATTCTTGATCGGGAGAGTGACTGGTTTAAAAAAGGTGTTAAAGAAGCCATATATGTAACAACTGAAAAACCAAGTCTGAATAGAGGTGGGGGGGGTGCAACATCTATTCAATAGATGTCTGCCACATACAATGCTGGTTTGGCACCTCTCTCTGGAAGGTTTAATAACCAAAGGACAGTCAATGGAAATATGGCCGCTCAAGACTCACCCTACCATGGCATGTCCCTTCAGTCAGCTCAGTAAGCTCCATGTGCTCAGCCACCAGCATTCCAACTGTAATATGATCCAAATGAGCAATATAGGCTTATGCCTATGATTAAGGGAATGTTTTCTCAAAATGCTTAAGGCAATGTTATTACCTTGATATGCTACAATAAACCTCCTCATATTCATCTGGAGTGCCAGATGTATTGCTCGTTTGGATTAATAACCAAAGCACCAATCTTAATAATACAATCAACACCTAATTTAATGACATCATTGTGGATTATGATAAACAGATTATGCTGAATGGAGCAACATTCTAGAGGATATATATTCTCGAAGGAAGATTTACAAATTATTCTGAATTGAGAAAGCCAGTTGGATGACTGGTAAAACATCTTCAAGGAAAAAAAAAACAGCAAGTCCAGTTGATTTGACTAATTTCTATAGATATACCATGACCTGGATGAATGAGAATCTTCACAAACATTTATGTATGTATTTATTTAATAATTGGGTTCAAATCTAAAAACATTGGTCAAGATGTTGTTTACCTCATAAAAATACCACAAATATAGGAACATTTGTGATTCCTTCATTTTTATCTAGTTTCAAATTGACTTCAAGTTAGACTTGGGCTAGGATCTAGTGAAAAATAAAACATCCTGCATTAGGTCATATAATCAAATAACAATGGAAAACCAAGAATGCTGTTTTGTTTAATAGGGCTTGCCAAATACCAAATATACCAGTATTAAAAAACGTAATATCCAGTCACAAACACATTTATTCAAAAATATCAAAAAGATTTATACAGTTAAACCTTTTTTAAACATTTATATGGTTCTTGAGTGCTCTATTTATTTTTGGTTATTCATGATCTTTTTTTTCCCTATGATCTGTTAATTTACATGAATGGAGAGAATATAGATAGATGATAGATAGATGATAGACAGATGATTGATAGATAGATAGATAGATAGATAGATAGATAGATAGATAGATAGATAGTAAGAGAGGTGTTAGTTGGAAAGTAGTGGATGGAGTGCATATCTTAAAATCATAGCCTGGGGTATGCTGTACATTACATATGATTCAATAAGATATCTATCTCTTTCTTCAGATTTGAATGTTCTTATTGTTATTGAGTTACATATGCACTTAAAGGGCATGTAAAGGCAAAAAAAATCTTTAATGAAAAAGAAACCTATGTCCAATGTACTTTAAATAAAAAATGTGTACTGTTTTATAAGAAACCAGACTGTATGCAGTGAAATTCTCCCTTCATTTACTGCTGTGGATAGGAATAGTTAGATGACCCCTAAATGTTCCGCAGGGAAACAATCATACTTATGAACAGCAGGGGGAGCCCCCACCTTACTTCCCAGCCATGCAGAACTCAAGCAACTTTGTTTGTTTCCCTGTAGACCAGTCAGCGACTATGTAGAGATTTGTATTGGATCTTATTTTTGCCTTTACATCCCCTTTATCGTTTCCAACTCCAGCTGCAGGGACAAAGATCATGGAGCCAGATTTAAACATATAAACTGGGATCTATTTGGAGGATTATTTTGCTGCAGCCACTGGTTCGGCAGAATTGGAATTTGTATTAAACAATACAAAAACTAAAAAATCCACATTTGATTACCTGACAACACAGGAGACAGTGCAATCTGCCTATTTTGATTATTAATCAGTCTTGCCGTATTGACTTCTTGCAGATATTATTTGACTTGTGCAGTTTTGATAATTTATGATGATCCCTAAGCAGCCCAGACCACACTGAGCATGTGCACAGTCTTAGTCTTGCAAAGATGTTTAAAAAAAGTTACAAGATGGTGATCCCCTGTGGCTAACTTTGAAAGCATAAATCGTTTGTTTGATTAGGCTTGTGGTGCAGTAAGTTCATGTTTATGTTTAGTATACAAAATACAGCATTTCTAGCCTTATTCTATTTTAGACGTTACTTCCCCTTTAATATATATTTTGGCTTATAAAATAATTAATTGAACATCATTAAGAATGACCTTGATATTTCAAATGCCCTCTTTGTGCTATATACAGCAATAAATTTATGCATTAACAAGAAATAATTTCAAATCTTTTGCTTGATGCTTATGTTCTATAATAAAGAAATGCTAGCAACAGAAATAGCAGGGTAACAATTACTGGCTGATGCAACTGCTTATTTTCATAAACTCCTGTAAAGACTGCTCCAGATACTTTACAATAAATAAATCACATTTCAAAACTGGCTGACAAATATACAGTTAATATTATGTATCCTGCCCAGAAATACATTTTAGATTGACACTTGTTCGAATTCTTGGATTTATATTGTATGCATTAAAGGGAGAACAAAAAGAGTATTGACAAAACTGTACCTAAATACCTAAATATGATTCAGAATTACTTGTAAATCTTCCTTCGAGAATAGATATCCTCTGGAATGTTGCTCCAATCAGCATAATCTGTTTATCATAATCCACAAAGATTGGAGCTCTGATGTGTTATTAAACCTTCCAGGGGGAGGTTCCAAAACACTCAGCCATGTACCTACATCTAAAATAAAAAGGACACATGTTTGAAGACTGCCAAGTCCAGATTCTTGATCGGGAGAGTGACTGGTTTAAAAAAGGTGTTAAAGAAGCCATATATGTAACAACTGAAAAACCAAGTCTGAATAGAGGTGGGGGGGGGTGCAACATCTATTCAATAGATGTCTGCCACATACAATGCTGGTTTGGCACCTCTCTCTGGAAGGTTTAATAACCAAAGGACAGTCAATGGAAATATGGCCGCTCAAGACTCACCCTACCATGGCATGTCCCTTCAGTCAGCTCAGTAAGCTCCATGTGCTCAGCCACCAGCATTCCAACTGTAATATGATCCAAATGAGCAATATAGGCTTATGCCTATGATTAAGGGAATGTTTTCTCAAAATGCTTAAGGCAATGTTATTACCTTGATATGCTACAATAAACCTCCTCATATTCATCTGGAGTGCCAGATGTATTGCTCGTTTGGATTAATAACCAAAGCACCAATCTTAATAATACAATCAACACCTAATTTAATGACATCATTGTGGATTATGATAAACAGATTATGCTGAATGGAGCAACATTCTAGAGGATATATATTCTCGAAGGAAGATTTACAAATTATTCTGAATTGAGAAAGCCAGTTGGATGACTGGTAAAACATCTTCAAGGAAAAAAAAAAACAGCAAGTCCAGTTGATTTGACTAATTTCTATAGATATACCATGACCTGGATGAATGAGAATCTTCACAAACATTTATGTATGTATTTATTTAATAATTGGGTTCAAATCTAAAAACATTGGTCAAGATGTTGTTTACCTCATAAAAATACCACAAATATAGGAACATTTGTGATTCCTTCATTTTTATCTAGTTTCAAATTGACTTCAAGTTAGACTTGGGCTAGGATCTAGTGAAAAATAAAACATCCTGCATTAGGTCATATAATCAAATAACAATGGAAAACCAAGAATGCTGTTTTGTTTAATAGGGCTTGCCAAATACCAAATATACCAGTATTAAAAAACGTAATATCCAGTCACAAACACATTTATTCAAAAATATCAAAAAGATTTATACAGTTAAACCTTTTTTAAACATTTATATGGTTCTTGAGTGCTCTATTTATTTTTGGTTATTCATGATCTTTTTTTTCCCTATGATCTGTTAATTTACATGAATGGAGAGAATATAGATAGATGATAGATAGATGATAGACAGATGATTGATAGATAGATAGATAGATAGATAGATAGATAGATAGATAGATAGATAGTAAGAGAGGTGTTAGTTGGAAAGTAGTGGATGGAGTGCATATCTTAAAATCATAGCCTGGGGTATGCTGTACATTACATATGATTCAATAAGATATCTATCTCTTTCTTCAGATTTGAATGTTCTTATTGTTATTGAGTTACATATGCACTTAAAGGGCATGTAAAGGCAAAAAAAATCTTTAATGAAAAAGAAACCTATGTCCAATGTACTTTAAATAAAAAATGTGTACTGTTTTATAAGAAACCAGACTGTATGCAGTGAAATTCTCCCTTCATTTACTGCTGTGGATAGGAATAGTTAGATGACCCCTAAATGTTCCGCAGGGAAACAATCATACTTATGAACAGCAGGGGGAGCCCCCACCTTACTTCCCAGCCATGCAGAACTCAAGCAACTTTGTTTGTTTCCCTGTAGACCAGTCAGCGACTATGTAGAGATTTGTATTGGATCTTATTTTTGCCTTTACATCCCCTTTATCGTTTCCAACTCCAGCTGCAGGGACAAAGATCATGGAGCCAGATTTAAACATATAAACTGGGATCTATTTGGAGGATTATTTTGCTGCAGCCACTGGTTCGGCAGAATTGGAATTTGTATTAAACAATACAAAAACTAAAAAATCCACATTTGATTACCTGACAACACAGGAGACAGTGCAATCTGCCTATTTTGATTATTAATCAGTCTTGCCGTATTGACTTCTTGCAGATATTATTTGACTTGTGCAGTTTTGATAATTTATGATGATCCCTAAGCAGCCCAGACCACACTGAGCATGTGCACAGTCTTAGTCTTGCAAAGATGTTTAAAAAAAGTTACAAGATGGTGATCCCCTGTGGCTAACTTTGAAAGCATAAATCGTTTGTTTGATTAGGCTTGTGGTGCAGTAAGTTCATGTTTATGTTTAGTATACAAAATACAGCATTTCTAGCCTTATTCTATTTTAGACGTTACTTCCCCTTTAATATATATTTTGGCTTATAAAATAATTAATTGAACATCATTAAGAATGACCTTGATATTTCAAATGCCCTCTTTGTGCTATATACAGCAATAAATTTATGCATTAACAAGAAATAATTTCAAATCTTTTGCTTGATGCTTATGTTCTATAATAAAGAAATGCTAGCAACAGAAATAGCAGGGTAACAATTACTGGCTGATGCAACTGCTTATTTTCATAAACTCCTGTAAAGACTGCTCCAGATACTTTACAATAAATAAATCACATTTCAAAACTGGCTGACAAATATACAGTTAATATTATGTATCCTGCCCAGAAATACATTTTAGATTGACACTTGTTCGAATTCTTGGATTTATATTGTATGCATTAAAGGGAGAACAAAAAGAGTATTGACAAAACTGTACCTAAATATTTAAAACATATGACTATATAGACAGATGTGTATTCATATTTAATTACCATGATAAGTTAGATTAAATTTGATGAAATTCTGTTGAGGCTTAGAATTTGATTAGGCGGAACACTTTTAAGCTTTAATTATATATAATTATATTGGAATCCAAAAGCTTGCAAGGCTATGTTGAAGTCAATGGGAGCTGTCCTAGGCAAAATTTAAACTATATATTTAATTCTAGTTTTTTTTTGTTTTTTTTTTAAATTGAGTTTATAAGCTTACAAATCCAGGGTATTAAGGGGTTTTCCACCATTTTATTCAACTATAGGATTATGATTTGTTAATAAATGTGCAAACATTTGAGTTTTTTTAAAATGTGAGTTTATTTGAAGTAGAGAAAATAAAATTACACAAATCAGTGGCATAACTAGATGCTACTGGGCCCCACAGCAAATTAATTTTAGTGCCCCCAACATCTCCAGAGGTTGTCCTTTTTTCCTAATACAGTATACAGTATATTGAAATTGCTCGTTAATTAGGGCCTCATGTGGCCCACTGTACCTTTTGGGTCCCACTGCAGCCACAGGGTCTTCTTCCTCTGTAGTTACGCCCCTGACACAAATCCTAATTTTGATAAAAAGGCTTCTTACATTCATGTGATTTTACAGCTCTGGACAATAAAATGTTATGCACCCATGGACTGGGGTCAATTGTGAGTATATTTTTCTCCCCTTACTTTCGTTGCCCTCATTATTAGATACTAATTCATAATAGTGCTGCTATTGACAATTTGCATAAATGTTGTTATTTTACAACAAAATGTTTGCAAATGATTCTATTTTTTATTTATTTTGAATATGAATATTGAGGTTTGGATTTGGTCAAATCTTTTGTAGGGGATTTAAAATTTGTCTGACTCCAATATTTAGGATATTCCTAGAGTTAAAAATTATACATGTGCAGATTTTTTAATTGATAGTTATAAAAAATGGTTTAAATCTGGTTGTGAAATTAACAGAATGAACAGAGTTCTTAAGGTATCTTTGTAATTTGGAACATCTCAAATGCCCTGGAATATCTCAAATGCCCTGAAACCCTATTTTATTTTGAAAATTGAAAGAAAAAGTTCTGGTTACAATGACTCTTAAAAAGTTACTATGTTTGCTTATTTTATCAGCAATATTTAAAATCATCCATTAATCTGTTTCAGTTGTTATAAAATATTATTTTTATCTAGTAATGTTAATCAAACTTTAATTTCACATACAATAAAATGCCAAACTACTTGATAGTTAATGATAATGACTAATTAAAAAGTATTGTAACATGATTGCTCTTTAGACTAATGTAAGGTAGACACCTTCCCATAATGATCTGTTAAATTTGAGAAGTCACAATTTTTTAATTTAAAGGTGGTTTAATCCCAAGTAGAAATTAGTGTAAAACAGAGATTTTAAATCATACACATCAGTTCCTGTACCAATAGAGCTTTTAGTCTATGGTCCCGATCTTGTTCATATGACTGGCAGATTTTATCAGTTAAACTCTCTAAAGGATTTGTTATTCCATACAATGTACATGTCTAGTACATTGTCATTAGTTAAACACAGATTATTTTTTGTCTTAAAAAAAAAAATAATAGAGAGCACACAATGGAAACCTTTAATAATGTATCAACAAGTAGCTAGATAAAGAATTCCAAATTAGACTTTACCAATTAGCAATTCATTTATATGTTTTTTTATATTGTCAAGGGGTTATATTTTATGGACTTTAGGAACTCTCCTACCTGCTTAAGATGCTATCTGAACACTGCTACCATGCTCCATACCAAAATGTCCTTCTCTACAGCCATATTTGCAGGAGATACATTTTTACATAATGGAGGTCTTCAGGGCTGCCTCCTTACCACCGTCTTTGATTCCTTACTTGGCAAAGATGCATCTATAATTGAGGTTCAGATGAAATGTTGCCCTGAAAGTATTACTTACCCGTAATCATACAGGAAGAGAGCCATGGAAGAAGAGCCATAAAAGGAAATCATACATATTTTTTTAAACAGACAAAAATTATTTTAGATCAATATAATACAGTTCCACAAATTCAGAAAAAAGTTGGGCATTAAAAAGTTTGGCATTAAAAGTAGGCATACTAAGTGCAGTAAAAAGCTGAGTATGTGACAGATCCCAGCACAATTTTTACATCATGTTTCTAGCTTACACCTAATTTTATATGGCAATGCAATAAAAATAATTAAACATACTTATACCTATGTGGGGATTTTATGTATCATACTATGGCATTAATGTAGCAGTTTGGAGCACTTCAATGTTACATTTTTACTCGAAAAAATATTTTTCCAGCGAACTGTCTTTCAAGCATAGTTTAAATAAGAAATCCATTAAAAAAGAGAAAAAAAACAAATAAAATCATTTCACAGAATGAACTGTGATAAAGTAAATGGTAATTATTTTGAAATAGTGCTTATGTTAATACTTTTTATGTTA
This sequence comes from Xenopus laevis, assembly GCF_017654675.1. Lineage (NCBI taxonomy): Eukaryota > Metazoa > Chordata > Amphibia > Anura > Pipidae > Xenopus > Xenopus laevis. Next base: position 18,720,794 of record NC_054373.1, read on the forward strand.
ATGAAATTATCTGGCAAAGTAGAAGAAATGATGTTAAAAGAAACTTAAACACTGATTTCTTTTTCTCCACATTTGGGCTACATCCAGCGATAATTTTTCTGACCTTATATTGCAAGTCATGCAAATATTGATGCAGACTGCCAAGAATCCAGATTAATGCATTGCCAACGGCAATTTATTTAAAGTGTATGAAATGTGAAGCTATGTAAATAAAAAAAACTTTCTTTTAATCAGAAATTTCTGTTTCCTTTGTTCAGTTCAGTAGAACTTTTTTTCCTGTGAACTAAAATCTGGCATGTCAGAAATACATTTTTCCTTTAAAATACATAAGGATGAGCTGGGGTCATAACAGTGAGTCATTTTTGTCAGCGTATATAATTTTGGTCAGGTTATATGAGGATTTCTAAGATATCTGATATTTTTAAAGTTCATTCTAAGGCTTTAAAGTCCATCAAAAAGATTAGTGTATAGACCATATTTATACCAATATTTTTTTCAGAGTAAAGCAAAAAACCGTCCTCCAAAAAGGGGTAATAGATTTTGTCATAATATCACCATGAACATAAATCAGTAATTACAATTTTCCTTGGATCATTTAATGATGTTCTAAAATGTTATTAATAGTAATAAAGTAAAATAATCCCTATTAGGGTATTGTGGCACATTTTGGAGCACCATTAAATAAACTCAATAGGATTTTTTTGCCTCCAGACAGAATGAATTATATCTTAGATGAAATCAAGAACAAGATATTGTTTTGAATTATTTGTTTAAAATGGACTCTATGGTGCAGATTTACTAAGTGACAAACCTTAGCGACGATTCTTCAGCGTTACCACCTGCAGGGGTAGGCTTTTAAAGCAATTCGGTAGGTTTAAGGTGGCGAAGTAGGCAGTCGAAGTATTTTTAAAAGAGACAGTACTTCTACTATCGAATGGGCGAATAGTCGCAGCGTTTTTTCACTCGATCAATTCGAATCATTCTACTCAGCGAATTTACGCCAATTCGATAGTCGAGGAGCACAAAAACCTACTCGAAATTCGAGTATTTTTCCCTCTATTCATTCACCCGAGCTTGGTGAATGTGTCCCCTAGGTGTGATTGCAATCTATTGCCAGGCGACTTTTCGCTCGTGGCGAAGGACATTACTCTGCAAATTCACTAAAATGAGGATTTTACTGAATGTTACCTATTTCGCCAGACCTCAATCTTCAGTTACTTATCATATCATATTTTATAAGTGGAAAAACTTCTAAGTTCGTTTTTTCAGTGTGATAGGCTACAAAAGTCCTACAAATTTTTTTTTAGTGTAACTGGTTTCCCCCATACATTTTCTAACATATGGGAATATTATTTTACCGTGGGCTTATGTGTAGGGCATTATAACAACTCGATTGACTTTATTAAGGTTCCCTGGACATGTCTAGTTATCAGTGTCAATGTAATGCATTAGATGCAACATATAATGTAAAGAGGTACATTCAACTTTACATTTCCTGCCATATGCAAATTAGACTGAGCGCAAGACCTCTAATGAATTTGCGAAAAATCGTCAGCGTTTGTTGGCCAAGACGAAACTTCTCATTTTAGTAAAGCAGCATTTCCTAGCAAATTTTTGCCTGGCAAAGTTGCGATGAGTGCGAAGCCATAAATTTTTGCCACTTTAGGAGATTTACCCCAAAGGGAGATGGCCTTACTGTAATTTGGAGCTGTCTGGATAATGAGTTTCCAGATAATAAAAACCTATCAAAATAAAGAAAACATGAAAATTGCACCCATTTTTGTACTTAACTTCCTTCTTTAGAGATGCCCATCTGAATAAGCTTAAATCCCTTAGGGGGTTATTTATTGAAGTCCGATTTTATCTTTTTACTCTTATTTATTATTACATTTTCCCGAAAATTGGCTTTGCAGGGAAAAAATCATATTTTCGCAATTTTTTCGGATTATTCACCTGAAAACTCAGATTTTGCCCAAAAACTTTGGGGTATAGGTATGGGCAAATCTTTTCGCCTTGTTTCGCTGTAAAAATGATGCCATAAACTTTTATGGCGTCGTGCGTCAAAAAAAAAAGTCGTGTGCCCAAAAAAATTTTGCACGCCACAAAATTTTTTTGATGCCCATAGACTTTAATGGGCATGGCGACATTTTGCCGGTGGTGAATTTTTGCCAAAACGAAATGGTTCAAATTCGCCCATCCCTAGGTATTGCACAAATCCCAGCACACATCAAAAAGTCATTGGGACTTCTCTCCTTGACTTACTGTACAGTATATGCAAACTCGACAGGTCTGAATTGCCAGATTTTCTGATTCAAACTTTTCCATCCTCGATGTTTAATAAATACCGAAAAAAATTAGATTTTTTTTTTTAGGTTTTTTTCTAGAATCGTTCAATTTTTTTCAGGTCTTTTCCCAAAAATTCCAAATTTTTTGCAGCACAGATCACAAAATAGGATAGGGACCTTTGCCATTGACTTATACACAACCTCGGGAGGTCTGAGATGGGGGATATTTTAATTCTGACTTTTTGCTACATCAGGCTTTAATAAATCTCAAAAAAAAAATTTAAAAAAAAATGTAAAATTTGATTTTCACCCCAAAAAGCCTGGCCGAAAATATGTAGTGTAATCAGAATAAGTATAAAGGAAACACACCCCAGTTAAAGGGAAAGCATCTGTGTATGATGAAATACCTCATTTCACATTTACTTCAGTACCCTACAATGTTGGTTAAATCATGGTGATATGGTGAAAAGCTGCCCATAAATTGCAAAACTGTATGCAGCTTCCACCTCACAGACCATGATTTCATAAGCTACAGGTGATGCTTTACCAGGGAAAATAGTTCCTTGATGGCTACACAGTTGCGTTAATAAATAGAGACTATTGCCTCCTAAATGAATTTACCTAATCATAACAGGACTGTCTCATTAATCATTTAAACTGAGCAGTTTCTCATGAGTAGTTGCAAAAGTTACATTCCTTTAAAATCTGGTATTCACCTGTACTGTTTATACATTTATGCTTTTTTTTCCTGCAATATGAAAACATTTGAATTTTTTTTAAATCATCATACCATTGGAAGATTCAAAAAGCTATCATCTGAAGTTATGTTGACATATATTTGTATCTCCCATTGAGCTCCTTCATATAGAGTTCAAGTTCTGTCAATAGCTTAGAAAAGTAACAGAAAATTTCCCCGAGGCAATGAAAGTGCATCAGGTAATTTTCTACTATATTACAAAATACTTTATTTGGGATGGTTACATAATGCCAACAGGGAAAGTCTAAGGGAACAGAGGGAGAAAGCAAAATCCGGAAAAGATTTCACAACTTAAGCACCTGTGAGTACCATATGGTAGAAACAGAAGCAATAAAAAGGAGACATTGTTAGCAGTGACACTGCAAGTCAAGAACGAAGTAGCATGCAACACATTATGTTGAACATGATCTGGTTCACAACACAGACCTGTTCTAATGAAAATCTGCCCATTTCCACAAACTACTGACACGTGCAAATTGTCATTCAGTGCTCATGTTTATTGAGCAGCAGCCAGAGACTAGAAAACTTGCATATTTACATCCATATTTTGATTCTGCAACTCTACTTTCAGTATTAGATTTTTATGTCAAACAGAAAAGTAAAATATTTAACAAATTACAGTAGCCCATAGCAACCAGAGAGTCACTTTAATTATGTCACCTGCAGTAAAATTATCAGTTATATATATGCTGATTTCTTTCTGAACATTAGGCAACACAAGGTCAGAGTGTATTTATAATAAATTATACCCCAATAGCCCTGTAACCCAGTGGGAGAGAGACAATCTGTTGCAGGTTGGTGATATCTGCTTGACCATGGGCTCCTGAAATGTAACGCACCTAGTAAGGTCAATTTATATTTGGCATTTAGTATTAAAAAAAATCATTTAGGATATATAATAGGGGTAATTACCTTGACCCAAACATAGGGGCATAAATGTATGCCCTATGTGGCTCCACCAACCTCAAATGCAATTTTTATATGGAGAGGGCATGGTGCAAAATGCAAAAAAAATGCAGACTGTGCCTATTTTTCGCCTTTTTGCACCACCTTAATTGTAGTAAATGAAACCCCAATGTCTTTCTGTTATACCATTATATGTTTAACTAAAATATTGGTTCTTCAGGCAAGGAGGTATTTACAATATGAAAAAAAGAACAATTCAATGTTCCCTTTTGTTATGGGGGAGGTGGGTCATACTGCCTGTCTGCCTTACCCTCCCTGATTTGCAGTAGAAGTAGTTATTCAAGAAAAGGGCTTCTTGGGAAAGCCATTTTCATAATGTGATGCCTAGTAGGGTTAGGGTAAGAATAATGAATTAGTGCTCAGCATGAGTCAGTACTGACCTAACTCCTTAGGCAGAGGGTGGTGGGTTAAGTCACAGGGGGGAGACACTTCAGTGAACCAACAGCTCCTAACCATTCACCAATATGGTTGAATGTATGTTTAAAACAATTCCAGGTTCTACATATGCCTCCAAATATTTATACTCCAAGATGAGGTTTCTAATAAAAACAATGCATCATCATTCCTAACACTATTTTTGTTCTTGTTTTATGTTGTTTAATTGATTCCTACAGTAAGGGCCCGATGTCTAAAGGCCCAATTTGTCTAAAACCATGTGAGAGTTCCTAACTCTTGTGTAGTTCTTCCTTCAAATACCTTGGCTTCCTGCCAAGTGGGTTTTTTTCTTGCCGAGTGGGTTTTTCCATATAATACAAAATCTGCCAATCTTTTTATTTTTAAAGAGTTTGGTAACTCTTGCATGGTTTTTGGACCTGATTTTTGGCTTGAGCATTCTTAAAGAGGGCCCCAAGTGCAGAAGTATAGTGAAGTACCCCCACATTTGGTAAGCAGGTCTAGATATGACATGCAATAAGCTTAAATGTATTAGTTCTAGATCTAGTAAGGTCAATCACATTCTATCAGTTCAAATTTTTTTTGATTTGGTAATTATTCCTTTTTCATGTTTTTCAAAGTGATTGTACAGTACTTGCTAAGGACATCTCTACAGGAAACATTTGGAATGTGACAAAGGCACCTAAATCAGACAGCTTTGGTTGACATGCATACAAATCATAGAAAGTCTTGATTATTGTCAAAAAATGACAAGCTGCAAAATGAAGAAAGTAGCCATCATTCTACTACTACAACATACATTGCAGTTTTTGCATGGTTTTGCACTTTACAACTTTACGATCTTAAATGTACTGTATCTGTCCATTTGTTCCCAGCCTACTGTATATAAAGAATCATTGTCATTATGTTTAAAGGGACATTTATAGTATCAAACAAGGTATTTAGTTTCTTAACACCATGCAGTTGTTGTTTTTTTTCTTTTTCATAAAATAAATTACCACTGCATTCTCATTGATGTTAAAAATGACTACCTTGGGTTTTGCAGCTATTTCCAAATCCACGACATACATTAAAATGATTGACTCCAATTGAAATATCTTGTGATGCCTTTTGCCTCATGCATTGAAAAATCCACCTTCAAGTCAGGCCCTCCAGGTTACACACAGAGACTTCAAGAAAAACCCCAATAATTTGTTTCTACTTATAAACTCTTAGAAAACTATATTCTGTAGTCATTGATTTTAATCAACTATCAATATCAAATCAAAGTGATTATTAAGCAAGAATATGAATCTACTGTTACTTCTGTAGTGGGACTAGGGGTTTTGGGGATGTTTCTGTATCATAGACTTGTCAAGAAATCTTGTGGCAATTAATTACTACTTTGTTGTCCAAATTCTTTATTTAATGAATAGCAGTGATATCATACACTAAGTAGGCAAAGCGGAGAATGACAACTACATAACAAGGGCACTGCCACAATATCGACCATCTCTGTGTGCACCAGATTTCTGTTCAGTGAAAGGCTTAAGGCTGGTGGACTGGAAACTGGAAATACAGTAAGCATTATAATACTATTATTATTAATCCCTAGTGTATTTCTTTGTGATATAGAACTCTATCATGTAGTGCCCATTTCAATGCATTACAATATCCCTTTGCTCAACTTTACTCAACCTTATTTATCTGTTGACACATGCCACATGCATTGGGGTTTGTTCAATTGTATTATAGGCTAGGTTTTAACCTAGCATCATTTATTGAGTTAAGTACCAAGTTTCCCACAACCCAAGAACACCCCAAAAACACGAAGTACTTCGGCAGCCCTCTTCTTTCTTTCATTTTGTATGTTTTATTGCTATAGCACCTTTGAGGTAGCATCGAGAAATATTGAATTTTTTTGAATGGTCCACTCTAAATTATCTACAGTAGTTCATAACCCCATTCAATACATTTATCCTCACTTTTATCCATTTTTACTATATTAGTGGTTCAAGTAGTTTGTCCCATAATGGCTGAACTTCTTATATTTTCATTAGACCTAAAAACCTTATATTGTGCTTCACAAAATATATGGCATTATTCACTCTGTGTTCTGGTGGAAGCAATACAGGTACAAAATGTATTTCAAGGACATTTTACCTTTGTCAATACCTGCCTTATAATGAAGTTGAAAAATGGCAGAAAGTACACATTGTATGTTCATAATACAGAATCATCACAATAATGTAATAAAAGTGAGCACTGACAAGCAAATAAAAGTGGAAAATTGTAACATGAATAGAAAAGCTTTTCCAGCCCTTCTACTTTTAAGCTGAGGAATATCAGTGAAAGGTACAATTGCTGCTGTCAATCACATCTTTGTTGCTCTGTGACTAGAAATGTTCACCTGTATTAAAAGCCCATTAGCAATCTGTCTTTAATGACAGCACTGCCATTCATACTGAGTAACTTTCCATTTTATTGTCATCCTATAAACTGTATTTAATGTTTTATTTTGTAACACAGGCCATGGGACCCACATATTGTAAGTGCTTCAGAGAAACTGAAACTTTATTTGGCCAAACAATTTTAATATTTATGTAATTACCCAGAATAAATGTAAATGTACAAAAATAAACCAGCAAACAGATTTGTAATATCAACAGTCGAAGATCTGCTTATAATAAAAATATTGAATGTGGACATCCTGTTTAATCAACAGGACAAACCATTCCTTTATAACAAGGAGTCTAAACACAATTAAATATATAAACAAATAAACCTAATATATATATATATATATATATATATATATATATATATATATATATATATATATATATATATATATATATATATATATATATATATATATATATATATATATATATAGACAAATGCAAGAGTCCTCTGCACTCAACCCATTATCAATATATTTAAGACTGAGACATTTTGTACATACTGCTACTGAAAAATGCCTTACCCTTTAAACAAAACAGGGATTGTTTGTCCATATATTGCAATATATTTAAGCTGGCCAACTACGTCAAAGTCATCCCATATCTGGCCAGTCCTATGCTCAATTTTCATCTTATTCATTAAGAATTCTATTACTTCATTATGCATTTTACAAAGGGACTAATTTTACCTGCAATTTACTAGCTGCTTTCAAAGTAAAACTCCCAAACTTGGCTGCCCTTTTATTAGACACCAGTGGGATCACCTGACTATAGTTGGAGAGGGTGGGAGCTACAACATGGAGCTGGTCACTGCTCCTGTATAACTATAACAAAGAAGGGAAAGTTGTGCTCACCACTAATTTTTAAAAACATTAGGCGGGGGTGCAATGAGGCTGTGACCACACAATACATATAGACAAATACAAGAGTCCTCTGCACTCAACCCATTATCAATATATTTAAGACAGAGACATTTTGTGCATATATATAAGAAGATATCAATGTCCAGGAAATGTATTTTCACTGGATGGATGTCAAACATGAATTTGACAGGGTTATCCATGGTATTTTATTTGTTAACCATGGCCCTGAATTCACTTTCAGTGCCACGCCAGCCATGGCACCAGCCTATGCCAACTTATATATGCATCAATATGAGAAGCAATACATAATACCAAAATTTGCTGATAAATTGTTGTTTTTTCGTCGCTAAATCGACGATATATTTATTGTCTGGCGTGGCACCAAAAGTGAATTCAGGGCCATGGTTAACGTATTAAATACCATGGATAACCCTGTCAAATTCACGTTTGACATCCATCCAGTGAAAATACATTTCCTGGACGTTGAGATCTTCATTTTTGGTGACCACGTAGAATACTCACTCTTTAGGAAACGAACAGACAAAAATGTATTGCTTCATTACAAAAGCTAAATATGTTAATAGTAAAAAAATGAAGCAGGACGGGGTGGGACCCTTACTATCAGAGGGGGGTCAGCTGGTTGATGAAAACAAAATAAAAGCGCAGATTCTGAACTCGTATTTTTCATCTGTCTACACAAATGAGGAACCAGTAAGTGAAGGTTTCCTTCTTAACAGTCCCAATTCTAGTAATACAACTAATGATGCACGGTTCACACATGAAGAAATTCAAAAGAGACTAGAACATGTTAAGATTAACAAAGGTCCAGGGCCAGACGGTATTCATCCCAGGGTAATTAGCGAGCTTAGCTCTGTGATTGCCAAACCTCTTTACTTAATTTTTTAGGATTCATTGAGATCTGGCATAGTGCTGAGAGACTGGCGAATTGCTAATGTGGTGCCTCTATTCAAAAAAGGATCCCGTTCTCAGCCTCAAAACTATAGGCCAGTTAGTCTGACGTCAGTGGTAGGAAAGCTTTTCAAAGGGTTAATAAAGGATAAGATACTGGACTTCATAGCAAATCATAATACTATGAGTTTGTGCCAGCATGGTTTTATGCGTAATAGATCTTGCCAGACTAACTTAATTTCTTTTTATGAGAATGTAAGTAGAGACCTCGATTCTGGGATGGCAGTGGATGTGATTTACTTAGACTTTGCTAAAGTATTTAATGGTTAAATTAAGGAATGTTGGCCTGGAACTTAGTATTTGTACCTGGATAGAGAACTGGCTAAATGATAGACTACAAAGAGTGGTGGTAAATGGAACATTTTCTAATTGGACCAGTGTTGTTAGTGGAGTACCACAGGGCTCTGTACTAGGTCCCTTGCTTTTCAACTTGTTTATTAATGACCTGGAGGTGGGCATTGAAAGTACTGTTTCTATTTTTGCACACTAAATGGCAGTGTGTTGGGAGTTTCCTTAAATGAGAAGGATCTAGGGGTCTTTGTAGATAACAAGTTGTCTAATTCTGGGCAGTGTCATTCTGTGGCTACTAAAGCAAATAAAGTTCTGTCTTGCATAAAAAAGGGCATTAATTCAAGGGATGAAAACATAATTATGCCTCTTTATAGGTCCCTGGTAAGGCCTCATCTGGAGTATGCAGTGCAGTTTTGGACTCCAGTCCTTAAGAGGGATATAAATGAGCTGGAGAGAGTGCAGAGACGTGCAACTAAATTGGTTAGAGGGACGGAAGACTTAAATTATGAGGGTAGACTGTCAAGGTTGGGGTTGTTTTCTCTGGAAAAAAGGCGCTTGCAAGGGGACATGATTACACTTTACAAGTACATTAGAGGACATTATAGACAAATGGCAGGGGACCTTTTTAACCCATAAAGTGGATCACCGTACCAGAGGCCACCCCTTTAGACTAGAAGAAAAGAACTTTCATTTGAAGCAACGTAGGGGGTTCTTCACAGTCAGGACAGTGAGGTTGTGGAATGCACTGCCGAGTGATGTTGTGATGGCTGATTCAGTTAATACCTTTAAGAATGGCTTGGATGATTTTTTGGACAGACATAATATCAAAGGCTATTGTGATACTAAGCTCTATAGCTAGTATAGGTATGGGTATATAGAATTTAATTAAAAGTAGGGAGGGGTGTGTGTATGGTAGCTGGGTTTTCATTTGGAGGGGTTGAACTTGATGGACTTTGTCTTTTTTCAACCCAATTTAACTATGTAACTATGTAACTATGTAAAAGCTGTCACCCAAGCCCTATGAAAAAATCCCTACCCATTTTGCAATTTTGCAGTGTACTAAGAAATAATTCCAATTCTACTTTGGCTGAACAACAAATAGAAGCCATGTTGGCCCGCTTTAAAGAGAGGGGGTATCCAGATAGGGTGCTAAATGATGAATTAACACTTGCAAGGAGATGTTGTATAGAGACTAGGTCACCCCTGAGAAAACAGCCCTCTTCAGTCTTTACCACTAAATCTAATGACTGTACCAGGGAGATCACCAAAGCAATAAAGTATAATTGGCAAATTATCAAATCTGATCCCGACCTGTGTAGATTAGCCCCAGAGCCCCCAATGATTTGCTATAAACATGGTACTAATTTGTGGGATTTACTAGTAAATGATCTGGTTGCATGTTATCAAAAAACAACCACTGGATGGCTGACAGGTAACAAATTGGGGTGTTTTCATTGCCCCAATTGTACATCTTGCAGGTATATGATACCAGCTGATTCTTTTCTTCATCCACAAACAGGGGAAACGCTTAAAGATAAGACACCATATCACCTGCACTACCACACATGTGATTTATCTGATTACTTGCCCATGTGGCTTATAATATGTAGGGAAAACTGACCAGATGTTGCGTCTAAGGATGGATGGACATCGATCTGCAATTAGTGTAGCTTTCAGGAATGGTGTAACTAACAAATCAGTTGCTAAGCATTTCCTAGAGATGGGACATAGGTTGCCGTTGTTCAGATACATAGCAATAGATCACATTCCCCCCCTGAAACGTGGGGGTGACAGATCTAAAATCCTTCTCCAGCGTGAGGTTTTTTGGATGAAGAAACTAAACACTTTAGCTCCCCTAGGTTTAAATGAACATAGCTCCTTCTCATGCTTTTTGAACCAGAGATGAATATATTGGATTACCATTATAAATCGTTACTTTTGTATCACTTTACGGATTATGGCTCAGGGTTCCTTTAAGGGTCACATGTTCGATGTGAATGCACGTAATTGGGTGAGTGCTTTGTCTTTTATCTATTCAAGTGTGTGTGTGATTTTAACAGCATTATGGTCTTGATAAAGGTCTGTGATGGAGACAGAAACGTTGGCCGTATTAAATAAAAGTACGAATTTTTAATTTTTCTACAACAAATCCCAGTGTGCACCATTTTTTGAGATATATATATATATATATATATATATATATATATATATATATATACATAAATTATGTTTGATATAACTGCAGATAATAATAATAATTTAATACAGAGGTTATCCCCATTAATCTACTCTGATCTCTTGTTGTCTATTTAGTCTCACTATGTTGACGTACATATCTAAAGGACTTCTTAAGATTCACTTTGTATAATATTTCTTGACTGAAATAAAATATAGGTCTATGAAAGTTATAAACACAGTATAATATAATTGGAGCACCTCATTTACACCATAGCTGCCTACCATGTTCAATTTCCATTGCTATTCTTTATATTTACCTATTTGTTAGAGAGAAAATAACTATTACCTTTCGCTCATAATAAGCCACTCCTAGAGCTAAATGTCATATACTTAATTAAAGTTGTGGGGTCACTTGATGAGAGTCTTGGAAGCGAGTATACCAATTTACAAGTATGGGGTCATTTATCTGGAAAACCCATAATTGTGGAAGCTTAGAATTACTTGAATGCTATCTCATAGAGTGCATTTTAAGCAAATAATTCTAATTTTTAAAAATGATTAGTTTTTTTCTTTAAAAGTATATTGTACTAAGCTGCATGAACCCATATTGATGGCAAAACAATCCTACTGGCCTTGATTAATGTTTATTGTTTTTAGAAGCCAAGCAATGGAGATCCAGATTATGGTAAAATACCTCATCTGGAAAACCCAATGTCACAATCATTTTGGTATAATAGGTACATGTAATATGCCCCAAAGTTTGACGTAAGGGAACCAGTATAATCATATTCTGACTATCTGCATTGAATTGCATCGCTTTTGCATTCTAATATAAATACATTTCCCTTGCTTAGATATCTTCCATTCTTTTAATACTACATTGGTATCTGAGATCTCAGGTAAACCATTCATAATGTACAATGAACAATGAGCCACAACTTACTGCTCCCTGTTTTAAAACATTTACATCTTAGGATGGGTGAAATGTATTTGCTTCCATGCTTGATTTACTGGGAAAAAAACTAAAAATAGTTTAGATGTCACTTTGGGACAATACCTCATGCCATTTATAATGGTCTCTAAGAAAGATCTGCACCTGTCAATTAATGCAGAGCATCTGGGAGCAATTAGCAGAACTAGGGATATAGACTGACAGCTCAGAAAAATCTCATTGCAGGGAAAGCCTTTAACTCTAGCCTGAAGAGTAAATGTAAAGGCAAAAATATGTAATATATGTAATATACCAGGTAATTGGTTCAAACCCAGTGGAGAGTGAGACATGATATACAGTAATTCCTTACACATTTGAAACCTTTTAATAATGGTTTGTCATTTATTATATTGTTTTTATAATGTTTTTGGCTGGAGATCCCCTTTAACTCCTGGAAAGTGGCAACAACACTAGCCACAGTCTATATTGCCTCAAAAAGTAGATTTTAAAAACTTCATCTGACTTACTATGCTCTCAAATAGTTTTTAATGGTTTATAGTCCAAAAGGTATTTATAAATATAACTTTTTATTTTAAGATTAGTAGCCTGTCATCTAATATCCATTTTGTCCCATGTTCAAGTCCATTAATGTCAAAGCTGACTGCCAAAAAACATCAAGTCATTAAACTGTCAACGTAGGTGAAAGGTAACTTTTTTTTTAATAAAAATGATTTTAAAAGTCAAGTATTTTTTTAATGTATTCCTTCAAAATAAATGTTAAAGTTCTGCATTAACACTAGAACTTAAGGTAAAATAGTTGCCGTACATATGAATAAAATCAGTATGTTAAATTAAAAGTTAAAATTAAAAAAGTAAAGGGGCCCATCTACTTACAATCAAATTTCATTTTTTTCCCACACATCTCAAAAAATTTGTGGTTTGCTTTTAAAACCACGAAAAAACATTAATACAAAACATTGCCAGGTAAAAGTTGTCAAGTCCTATAGAAGTCAAAGAGAGCTGCACTGATCCTGTTGGACTGTTTTCAATCAATTCAGACTTTGAGGTTTTTCTATTTTTCCGCTAATAATTAAACTTTTTAAAGGTTTTCAAGGAATTCGTTTTTTTTGGGCATTGTTCAGCATAATTTTCCATTTGTACTTTTTTTAGTCAGATCTTTTAATAAAAGTCACAACGTTCATAGTTTTAGAGAAAGTGAGTTTAATCATGACGAAACTCTTAAACCGCTAAAACCCAAACTTTGATAAATAGGACTCCAAGAAAGTGCTATATTTAAAATAATAAACAGTAAACACTAATTTCCTAATTTTAATACAGAAAAATATGCTCAGAACTCAAATGTACACACATATATGGGGGGGGGTAATTATAAATTGCTATATTTATAAACCAAATACCCCACCAGAAATTTGAAAAAATAGTAGTTTAGCTAAAAACAACCTGTGACACACTGTCCAGTGTATTGTGCATATGTGATTATATTTTAGAAACTATTAATACATACAGCAAATCAATAAGAAAAATGTATCTAACCAAGTTCCATATTTCTACATAAAGTTCAATTGAGTTATCATGAGATAAACCAGTAACTAAGATTTTTTAATTGAACTTGAATTTTAGTTGCCATTCTTCATTTGAAATGTTAATATATTGCAATGCACTGGTGAGAAATGTATGCCTTACATTCACTATACATACTGTTTCCTTTTTTTAGAAATAGGGTGTGTTATAGATATGGAAAATCATATCTTTAAAGATAGTATTACTGAAACGCCACTGGATTACCAGCAATCAGTTTTCAACACTTATTTTTTTGTTTTATATATAAAATAAAATTTTCTTCCTATTCAGTTTCTGACACAAATTGCATACAGAGATAAAGAAGTAGTAAGATGAATGAAATCTGTCAAATCTGTAAACCTACAAGAGTAGGGAATGTTAATTAAGAGTAGAATCTTTTCAGGTTTTAGCAGTACATCTCCTTTTATCATTTTTAATGATAAAATTATTTTTTTAAAAAGGAAAGGGAAAAATATTACAATTAAAAATATATATTTTATATTATAACATTGCCAAATAAAATTCTAAGATATTATTAAGATTATAAATATCACAGAGATGTCCATGCTAAAGACACCGATTGGACATCTCATTATCATTATTTGAGCCAATATTTTTAGCATGAGTTTTAAAGGATGGATTTGATTGATACTGTAGACACTGCAGTTTTTGGAACCTCTAGGCTGACCTTATCAAAATAAAATATTTTATCTGGAAGTATTTGTACTACATGGGACTAATAAATGTCATTCAATATACAAAGGATTGTTTTGAAATAGTTATGTATTTACATTGAATTAGTTAAAATCAAGTACAAGGATATAAAGGGGGTTATTTACTAAACTCGGAATGCAAAAAAAAAAGATTTTTTTATTATTAAATGAGACTTTTAAAAAATCATGAATTGTTTGGAATTTCTTAAACCCGAGGATGGAAAAGTCTGAATCAGAAAATCCGGCATCTCAGACCCGTCAAGGTTGCATATAAGTCAATGGGAGAAGCCCAATGATTTTTGCTGTGTGATGGGTTTCGTGCAATACCCCAAAGAAAATCCGAAAAAATCGTGAAAATCTGAAAAAAAACATGAAAATCAGATTTTTTACCTCAAAGCAAATTTTAAGGAAGATGTAATAAATAAGCGTAAGAAAAACCAGAGCGGATTTGATTGGAGTTTGTAGCTGATAATATGGAGATACATTTGGACTTTGATAAATAACACCCAAAGGGTTGTGGGTGTACCTACAGAATAAAATAAAAGTTAAGCATAGTGGACATGGAACTGAGCTTGTCAAATTAAATACAAACATAGGGGAATTGATCATGCACATTCTCGTGTGTTTGACAGTGATTTGTTTTGTGCAAGTGCATACATTTTAAAGAACAGGGATTTTTAAGTTTATGATCATAAAATTACAAATTATCATACCATGTCATAATAAACCTCATATGGTGGTTCTTACTTGTTTTACTGGTATACTGGTTATTTTTTTCTATAGGCTGGTACCTACATGCTTGGTTGCAATTCTGTCAAACGTGTAAAAAAAATGCCAAATGTACACAGGCTGATCCTCGCTTAAACTTTTATAAGGTTGAAATCCCCATGACAAACATCTATTTTTAAATGCTTAAGATGACCATTAAAGTGTTTTGGGGTGCTACAATCATATAGAAGCTCGGATTCCTTTCTGCAGAATAAATCTGCTATGATACAAAAATATAAAGACACAGCTTTATTATTACAGTCAGTACAAATCAGTAATTATAAGATAACTGGAAGATTTCTGGATAACAGATTTCCTTATAATAAGTCCCATACTTTTATGTGTGTATATACTGTATTTATCACTTTTTTTTCACATACATATATAGACAAATACAAGAGGTCCTCTGCAGTCACAATACATTAAATACATTTAAACCTTTACCCCCACATGTAATGAAAGGCACTCAGTTTGCCCAGGAGCAGCAACCAGTAACAACCAATAAGATGTTTGCTTTTAAACACGTGGCCAGGAAATTCTACCTGCTGATTGGTTGCTATAGGTTACTGCCCCTGGGAAAACTTAGTGCCTTTAATTACATAACCCCATATGTGCCATAAGCTACTAAACA